>NC_142882.1:86136323-86441176 GCF_051225735.1 Oryctolagus cuniculus | reverse complement strand
TTGTGATGTAATGGGTAAAGCTGCTTCCTGTGTTGCTGGCATCTCATATGAGCACCCGTTCACATCCCAGCTGCTCCACTTCTGATCTGGCTCCCTGCTAATGGCCTGGGAAAAGCAGCAGCAGATGGTCCAATGTTTGAGCACCTGCCACCCACTTGGAAGACCTGACAGAAGCTTCTGGCTCCTAGCTTTGGCCTGGCCCAGCTTGCATCTGGGGAGTGAACCAGAGGATGGAAGATCTCTCTCTGTCTCTCCTTCTCTCTCTAAAGTAACTTTAACTTTCAAATAAATAAATAAAACTTTTTAAAAAATAACCATGAGTATCTGATTTTCTTAGAATGGAACTGCTTTCACTTTAACTACAAGACTTCATACACCTACACATATATGCATATTCATAGAACATACAATTATGTATATATACACACAAACACTTAATGTGCCTTTTAATGTCACTTTCAGCTTTGCTTATTTATCTTTCTATAAAGACTATTATTTTGTCAAGTGAAGTGTTCCTAACCAAGATAATATAACAGTCTAGAATGCAAAAACCGACTTTGTTATGGCTTATTATGGAAATTGGAGCAGGAATATGAGTTAGAAGGCTATTAAAATAGTTCAAGCAAAAGATCATAAAGGTTTGAATCACAGTGCTGGCAGTGAAAATGGAAAGGAGGGAAATGTTAAGAGAACTTGCTGAATTAACTGGAAATAGATTGGCCGGCGCCGTGGCTCACTTGGTTAATCCTCTGCCTGCGGCACCGGCATTTTATATGGGCACCGGGTTCTGGTCCCGGTTGCTCCTCTTCCAGTCCATCTCTCTGCTGTGGCCCGGAAAGGCAGTGGAGGATGGCCCAAGTCCTTGGGCCCCTGCACCCACATGGGAGACCAGGAGGAAGCGCCTGGCTCCTGGCTTTGGATCAGCGCAGTGCCGGCCGTGGTGGCCATTTGGGGAATGAACCAACGGAAGGAAGACCTTTCTCTCTCTCTCTCTCTCTCATTATCTAACTCTACCTGTCAAATAAATTTTAAAAAACTGGAAATAGAGAGCAAAGGAAAGCGATAATAATAGTAGCTAACATTTGTCAGGGAATATTAGGAAACCAGCACTAGTGTCAGTTGTGAGCACATTTCAACTCACTCAATCCCTGCAGGAACCCAGTAGTTAAGTACTCTTATTACCTTGTTTTACAGATGTTGAAACTAAGGCACAGAGAGGAGAAACCAGTTGTCTAAGGCTGCACGGTGGTGGGTGACAGGATCAGTTGAGAACCTAGTTTGACTGGGCCTGCAGCATTCGCTCTAATTGCATCAGACATGACAGAAATGTGCAATTACTAGTTGCACAGTGATCACAGAAAAGAAAGAGAAGTTAGGAAGGCCAGTAAAGGAAAAAATAAAATCTTGCTTTACTGTGGCATTTTGTGTTTGAAGGACTGAAAAGATATTAAAGTAGGTAAGGAAACATGACTTGAATGTTTTGTAGATGAGGCTATAATGATGCCAAGAACCTGATCAGAACCATGGTCTGAAAGATGGTGTATGGGCACTGTGAATAGGCAGTGCGAACACTGATTACCAACTGTCCACACTCAATGGAACTGTGTCCTGAAGCCAACACAAATGAACTGGTCTCAGGGAGATAGCCATTGGCAAGAGTAACTGATGACCTAGGAACTTCATGACACAAGTGAACTTAAACGCACCTGGGGATCGCAAAGCCAAAACAAAGTGATGCATCATCATACAGGAAGCTTCATCAACTGTATCAAAGAGCGAGCAAGAGCCAGCGAAAGAGAGAGAGACAGAGAGACAGAGAGAGAACTAGAGAGAGAGAGGAAGCCCCTATCTTTTGGTTCACTCCTTAAATGCCTGCAATAGCTAGGGGTGGGCTTGGACTGAAGCTAGGAACTGGGAACTCAGTCTAGGTCTCCCACATGGATGGAAAGAACTCAACCACTTAAGCCATGACTGCTGGCTCTCTGGGTCTCTGCACTAGCAGGAAGGTGGAGTAAGGAGCCAGAGCCAGGACTCAAATTCAGACACTTAGATATGGGACGTTAGTGTCTTCATTGGCTTTATAAGCCCAACTCTAGACAGAATGTTTGCTAGAAATGTTTGATCTGCAGATCTTGGCTGGAGATTTGGAGAAGTAAAATCAAATGCCCCTGGAAATCTGGAGAATGACCGAGGGTGGGAAATATTCTGAGGGGGACACAAAGGATTTCATCAGGAACGGAAAAAATAAATGACAGAGGTAAGACAGGTGAGGGTGCTATAAATGCTCACCTGTGAAGGACAGTATAATTTTCCATGAAGATGATTCTATCAATAGAAATTCATTTGTCTGTGTATTTGCACGGATGTTATTCCTCCCCCCATCCAAATCCCTTTGATTTATTATTATGGTATCATGGACATATCCTCAGGCAGCATTATTAGCAATCAAGGTCTGGCCTTGTAGAGATAGAATCAAAATACCAATAGAAGGGAAAGTGTACTTTTACAACTCACCAATTTTTAAAAAAATACATGTAAAACTTGGGGAAGTATTATTCCAGGAAAGATGGAATTTCCCTCTACAGGAAAATATCTACAACTGAAAGATATAATGCAATAAATAAATACATGATCTGAGAGAAAAATAAGACTGCACATCTGCTTCCTGGTAGAATTATGATGAATGCGTTGGGAAATGTTTCTATTATTAAAGGTGACCACATCAAGAAAGCATGATATTGTGTAAAATGTTATCTTTTTCTTTGTTCACACCCAGATGATAAATTGAAAGTGGCAGCATTTTAGATAAGTCTGTACCTCCCACAGACAAAGAGCTATGAACAAAACACCAGTAGCTGCATTCTACATTGTTCCTATGAGTATTTTTGATGAAGGTATTTATTTTGGACTAAAGTCTTGCACTATGGTTGAAGGATTTGACAGCATTTTAGACTTGTCTTATCACAACTGAATAGCAGAAGTAGATTAATCATCCTGGGGTTCTTATTTATAAAACAAGTATGTGGCAAAGGGCCCATCTATGCCCACGCTGTCTCCCCATTGCTTTCTATTTGGGGGAAGGAGGGAGGAAGAATGCAGTCAGATACCAGTCCCAAGAGCACATCATCCATTCCTGAGGCTACATAGAATAAGTTACACCAGCGATGTTTAAGAGCAAATGCTATTTAGCTTTTGATCAATGTTTAAACACGATCAATCTATATATTTTTAAAATCTCGGAAGACTACCCAAAACAACTTCTCTTTACAAATGAGTCTATGAAGGTAGGTTGTCCTCAAAGCAAACCCATCTCTGGCTTATGTTTCTTGAACATTGAAGTTATGGTAAAATTAAAACAACTCTGCGAGTAAGAGAGTACTAAGATAAGGCAAGAAAGCAAGACAGCAGCTTCACACTTTCCAGCTGCCTGGCTGAATCTCCCACACTCCCCTGCTGAAAGCCTACACGTCCAAGTATTTAGTAACAGTCAGTGATCAGGACAGACATGCTCTAGTCCTACAGATATCACATTATAACACAGGACACAGACTAGGAATCTGGCAATTTCAAGACATGAGAATTTCAACCGGGAGAGGAGTTGGAGTTGCTGTGTGCTTTCATGTTATTTACCGTACTTATAAAAACTGCTTTATAGAAGTCTGAAAAATTTCCTTCTGTTTCAGTATTCAGAATTTTCCTTTTGGAAATTTGTAAAAATTGCTTAATAATTTTTTGAAATTTTATTGTTACTTTATACCATATGATATGTTAACCCTATAGTATATACAAAGCTATAGCCTATATAATATATAGTATATGTAATCCTATGTGTATAGCATATATACTCATATATATTTATACAATCATATGCTATCGGATTAGCATGGTACATGATGGACACAAGTAGGTATATTTAAGTGGACAAATAGGTAAATAAAAAGCAAATCATGTTAATTGTATAAAACACGTCTAGAATTGTATTCTTATATATGGAAAAGTGGGTAGGTAGATGCCACATCAAGGCCAGCTAGACTCACACGGACTTTGGTGTTTATACCTAAATGGAATCCTTGAGTGTCAGGTAAGAAAGTGATGTCATCCTTTTGGAATGGCCAGCCCTACAGGACCAGTAGTTACTGTCTCGCCTGGGCCTAAGTATCAACAGTTCTGGTGAAAACACCAGATTTCCTTTCAAATTTGCTTGTCAAAATCAGTGAGAAGCAGAAAGTTAACCCTTTCTGGAGTAGGGAGGCACCAGGTGTAGTGTCAGTCCTGGACGCACTCGAATGTGTGGCTCTGGACTTCACTCTACAGCCAGTGTATTACAGATGTAGCTCTGAATGACTCCAGCCTGGGGCTATGCCTCTGCACACACTCAGCCCTATCTTCAGCTAGAGGAGCTGTCATCATGTGGAAGGGAGAAACGGTGGAAGGAAGGGAGGAAGGGTGGAAGCGAGGAAGGAGGGAAGGAGGGAGGGAGGGAGGGAGGGAGGGAAGGAGGAAGGAGGGAAGAGGGGGAGGGGAAAAGGAGTTCACATCAGCTCATCCTCAGTCCTCTCTGTGAAACTGGAAGACTGGACGAGACATGTTCTCAGCTTACTTTTTATTATGAAATACCTTGAGTCCCTGAGACCAACAGACAAAAATTATTTGATCAATTACTGATTTCTTAGAGATTTTTCCAAACAGCTTTCCTGAAACTGATAGTTTGTCAGGCCAATAGTCCGATTATTTCCAAGGCTGAAATTAAACAAAACAAACACACACACAAAAAACCTCAGGTACTGGTTATGTTAAACAAGTTGGAGCAAAATATACCTTGTTGGAGGAATTCTAAAAGCCTGTATTAGATATGTAGTAACTCAACATAGTTAAGCTCTTAAATTGAACTTCAGGAATACTGTTCTGTGAACAATAACAGCTTGTCTGTGACTTTCATTTGAGGCAGAGTTACAGATATAGAGAGGGAAAGACAAAGAGAGAGAGAATCTTCCATCTGCTGGTTCACTCCTTAAATGGCTGCAACAGCCAGAGTTGGGCCGATCTGAAGCCAGGAGCCAGGACCTTTCTCCTGGTCTCCCATGTGGGTGCAGGGGACCAAGAACATGGGCATCTTCCACTGCTTTCCCAGGCCATAAGCAGAGAGCTGTATTGGAAGAGGGGCAACCAGGACTCGAACTGGCACCCACATGGGATGCCGGCACTGCAGGCAGAGATTTAACCTACTATGCCACAACACTGGCCCCACCTAATACTTTTTAAAATTAAATCAGTATGAGACTTATTTTGGATGTACCTGAGAAAGTATAATCATTCTAGGATTTCCAGATTCCCTGTAATTAAAATGGAAAAAGGATTGTTGAAGTATCTATTTCATTGTTTATTTAAATAAAATAATGTTGTAACAAGCTACCTATGAATCAGGATTTTAGTTTCAGGTCTCAAAACTCAGATTTTATTTTTTATTTGTAATTAAAAATCAAAAAGTATTAGTTGCTGTGTCAGGTGTCAAAGAGAATGAGATGTTGATACAAGTTTCTATGCTAGAAACTGATCATTTGTTAGTGAGATTAAGTTTCTACATGAAATGCTTTAAGTAAAAATGATTTATTATAAAGTGTGAGAGTATTTGATAGGAAAAATAAGTGTAAGAGATAGGCTTTCTAGATTGGTATCTTGAGAAGGTGAAATTTGAATTGGGTTTTGAGAAACAGGACACCAACAGTTTAAAATAAAGAGAGAGAAAAGAGAGGGACTCCATTCAGGATGAACAGCACAAGTAATGTTGAACATATACACGACAACAAAACCGGTGTTCATTACTTTATTTCACAAAGTAAATGTTTTGTAATATTGTCAATATTCCAGATCCATGATATATGTCTGAAACTTGATGTCTGTACAAATTCTACCTTATCTAAAGATTACTCCAGAAACCTGAAATCATTTTGAAAAAAAAATTAATGAGTTATATAAATTGCCGGGATCAAGTCTGAGTGTGTATATTTGTAGGAACATATTCCTTGTGAATTCTGGAAACAATATGCAGTCATTTCAAAAAATATAACATCAGTAAGGAAGCTTAAAGGTTCACACTTCTAGATCCCAAGACAAACACAAAACCATTCCGCGTGGCAATGTGTGGACACATCCCAGTAGAATCACAAGGCTTGAATTCACAGTAGGGGAAATTGTGAAGTACACACAAATAGCAGGCAGCCAAAGTCTGACATAATGGTCTTACAAATTATGTTTTATAATTTCTCTGGTAGTCTTTTAATTTAATCACCATTGTACTATCTTAGCGCTTATCACATGAACAAAAAAGACCCCTTAGTTGCTCTTCTTGAAATTTATTCCTAGATTTCTCTCCCTAAGACACTAATTATTGGTTTAGTTCATCGTTCAAAAATTTGCAATGGCTCCCCAGGTTATGTAATAAAATCCTCATTTTGTACCCTAGCATTTCAAAGCCTCTGCAACTGGTAGAACCTGGTGTGTGTGTGTGTGTGTGTGTGTGTGTGTGAGGAAATCAAACTACTATGCTTGATCTATTGAATACAATGCTGTCAGGCACTAAGATCAATTAATCAAACATTCCATTTAAAATTTATAATTTAAAATTCCATTTAAAATTCAAGTGGCTTGGATGCAAAACTGTCATTCGCCTCCACCTCAATATATGAGTATACTCAAGTTGATAGGGTTAAATAGCTTCTCAAGTTTCCTCAAATAATAAATAAAAAGAATTATGTGTGTGACTTCAAAGTGGATTTCACTTCCACTAAAATTCAGTGTGAACATGTGCATGTACAGAATCCCAACCATGACAGGACGACGAGGCAGAGGGTGAGATCACAGTGTTAGGGAGATGACGGACTGCTGCAGTCTAAGACCTCAGACAAAGCAGCAAGACCAGGAGAGAGGTCAGGGTTAGCAGTTTGTGTGCATTTCCTATTTAAATAATAACTGCAATGCATGAGGGCAGGGAAGGACCTCTGGGAAGAGGAAGAGAGAGCAGGAATGTGACAAAGAACTCTCAAGGAAGGGAGGGCAGAGGAAAGAGCTTCAAGGACTGCCCAGGAGTTATGGGGGGTCCCCAGATAAGACCCAGCCCGATAGCCCTAGGGTTTTCCCACCTTCCCCATCTGTCTTCAATCCTGCGCTCTGGACCTGGAACCAGCACTTTGCCTTGATTCAGAGCACCTTGTATGGAATGGCACTGTGAGCCTGGCAGGCTCTGAACCACACCTAAAAACTATCCTTTGAAATGGTAACCCCTGCTCCCACCAAGACAGGTATCTCATTTACCAACAATCTCATGGAGAGAAAAGCCAGCAACTTATTACAAATACCTCTCCATTACAGTAATAAAGGCAGACCCATAGGGAATGAGAGTGAATTTACTAAAAAGAGAAGAGACAGAGAGAGACAGAAGTGATACAAAATTAAATTAAGGCCGGCGCTGCGGCTCAATAGGCTAATCCTCTGCCTAGCAGCGCCAGCACACTGGGTTCTAGTCCCGGTCGGGGCGCCGGATTCTGTCCCGATTGCCCCTCTTCCAGGCCAGCTCTCTGCTGTGGCCAGGGAGTGCAGTGGAGGATGGCCCAAGTACTTGGGCCCTGCACCCCATGGGAGACCAGGAGAAGCACCTGGCTCCTGGCTTCGGATCAGCGCAGTGCACCGGCCGCGGCGGCCATTGGAGGGTGAACCAACGGCAAAGGAAGACCTTTCTCTCTGTCTCTCTCTCACTGTCCACTCTGCCTGTCAAAAAAAAATTAAATTAAGCCCAAAAATAAAGCGTCTCTTGGATTTATCTTTAAAATTGTGTCCTCCTCTTGATTTGCTGTAACAAAATTATCCTTAAGAACGCATCCAACAGAAAATGTCTATCCTTAATGTGCTGTGCATTGAGATTTAATGCTATAACTAGTGCTCAAACAGTATATTTCACTTTGTGTTTCTATGGGGGTGCAAACTGTTGAAATCCTTACTTAATGCATACTAAACTGATCCTCTGTAAAAAAAAAAAAAAAAAAAAAAAGAAAGAAATTATCAATTCCCAACTTGACTCTCACTGGGATTAAACATGACAATAGGTCTGCTCTGATTTCATCATCATTTAAAAAAAATCATCTATTATTTTTCACTTTATGTTTCTGTGTGGGAGCAAACAGTTGAAATCCATACTTGATGTATACTAAGCTGATCTTCTGTATATTAAGATAATCAAAAATGAATCTTGATGTGAATGGAAGGGGAGAGGGAGTGGGAAAGGGGAGGGTTGTGGGTGGGAGGGACGGTATGGGGGGGAAGCCATTGTAATCCATAAGTCGTACTTTGGAAATTTATATGCATTAAATAAAAGTTTAAAAAAAATTTCATTAACAAGATATCTATAAAAAAAAAAAAAAAAAAGAAAATGTCACGTGAGGGGACCCATGTTTGGCCCAGCAGTTAAGACACCTGTGCCCCACTTCGGAGTGTCTGAGTTAGATTCCTGGCGCTGGCTCCTAACTCCAGCTGCCTGTTAATATGGACCCTAGAAGGCAGTGATGAAGGCTCAGATAATTGGGTTCCTGCCACCCTTGTGGGAAACCCAGATGGAGTTCCTGGGCCCTGGCGTCACCCTGGTCCACGCCTGGGCATTATGTGCATTTGAGAAATGAACCAGCAGATGGTTCATCTCTCTTTTTCCCTCTTTCTCTGTCTCTCAAATAAATAAATAAATAATTTTAAAAGAAAAATACCATGTGCTAAAGTGTTATATACATATATATTCATCTTTTATATATAAAGTATATACAAGGATACTGTGAGAAGTTTGTGGAAAATAAGTATTATGAAAAATTATGCATGGTATTTTTAAAAAGGTTTTGCACCAAAATAAAGCTATCTTCTAACTCTCTTTTCCATAAACATTTTGAAGAATCCCCATATATACACCTGTCATTTACAGTGCACGTACATAAATATAATGAACATACACACACACACACACACACACACACACACATATTTAAAGAAATCCTCTTTTCCCCTGGCCTAGGAAAGAATAAATGAAACATTTAGTACTCACCTATTTGCAACTAGGAAAACCTTCAATATTCCTAAGAACAGCCAGTGATAGGTTTTGTAACTATTTAGAAAATATCCCAAATAGTTATTACTTCTCTTACCATTAAAGCATTTCATTTTCTATGAGACTTTTTTTTTAACTGTTAATAAGATATACTGATGAGCAGTAACAAGGAAGCAATGATTACGGGAATAGACTAATTTGAAACTATACTGAGAATATCATTCAAAAGAATTTTCCCATTTAAAAAAATTGAAGCCTTATTCGGTTTCACTTCCACTTGCCCAGAAGCTAAAGTGACCTTGAAGTTCAATTTCTGGAAAACATCATTGATTAGCACACTTGCTTAAGCTTCGATTTTGCTATATTCCAGAAGACTGCCAAGCAGAGGAGGCGGCAGGGACAAACACGCTCTGCCTGTTGGACTCCTTGCAGATGCAGACATTACTCATTTATCTCTGGCCTGTGTCCCTGACTTCCTCCTTGAGTGAGGGAGCTCTAGCTTCCAGGAGACAACCGGATTCACCAAGTGCCACACTGCAAGGTCTCCTGAAAGCCTGAAGTTTAGAGAGTAGGGATCCAGGGCTGTCCTAGTACTGCGTAGGCCAGGTCAGCCCTGGTGTGTGTGGTCTCTGGGCATGCGACTGCACTGCACTGGCTGCTTCTGGGCGGAGTTCCAGCTCCTCGAGTGAGTGGGCAGTGAATGACATCATTTTGTTTCCCTTCACTTTCTTATTAAGGAGACCAAAATAGAATATTCAGCAATGGCAGAATAGTGAGAGCATTTAGTGCGAGGTCTTAAGAGCAATGCCTGGTAAGAAGAGGCATAGGGACAAGTCGGTTGTCACACAGCAAGGGGCCTCTTGGCCCTGGCTTCTCTTTCACTGCACTAATGATATGCTCTGTTACACTGTGCTGCAAATTCTATCTCTTTAAACACAGCTCTGTGCCAAAAAAAAAAAAAAAAAAAAAAAAAAAAAAAAAAAAAAAGAAAGAAAGAAAGAAAGAAGAAAGAAGAAGAAGAGGAGGAGGAAGTGGTAATAATTTTAAAACACCAACATCTCATCAGGGTATAAACCTGAAGTAGGCCAACAAAGGACTCTTGTTCGAACAAGGTGGTAAAACTCGGCAGATAAAGAACAAGAAAGCCAGAGACTGGTGCTGCGGCACCGGGGGTTAAGCTGCTGCCTATGAAGCTGGCCTCCCATACGGGCACAGGTTTGAAACCCAGCTGCTCCACTTCCAATCCAGTTCCCTGTTAATGCACCTGGGAAAGGTAGAGGATGGCTCAAGTCCTTGGGCCCTGGCACCCACATGGGAGAACGAGAAACTTTGCAGCCCCAGCCGATGTGCACATTTGGCGTCAATCAGCAGATGGAAGATCTCTCTCTAACTCTCCCCCTCTCTCTGTAACTCTGTCAAAGAAATTAAAAAAAAAAAAAAAAAGGCAGCAGAATAATGAGTAGATGCAATGGGATTCTGACCTGCATGGAACATACATGGCTTGGATGAGATCGCAAAAGTAATGCACACTGCAGCCAGGAGCCAGGAACCTCACCTAGGTCTCACACGTGGGTGCGGGGATCCAAGCATTTGGGTCATCCTCCACTGCTTTCCCAGGTGCATTAGTAGGGAGCTGGATCAGAAGTGGAGCAGCAGGGGCTTGAACTGTCCACATGGAATGCCACCATCGCAGGAGGCAACTTAACCCATTATTCCACAAAGCCTGCCCCTGTGATGAATTTATATCCAAAGTAGTTACAGGAGAAAAAGCAGAGGTGATAGATGCAGTGTGCAGTAACTTCCCATTTAGGTGTTAAGATTCTGCATCAACTATGAGTGAGACTGGATGATATGCTATAGGAATATGGAAAAAGACATGGGGTAACCACCATTTGGTCCTCATGCTTGACAAACTTGGGTCTTATGGTATTGGAAAAAGTGGTTAAGAGCCTTAACAGTTCCTGGTGACTGACAAAGCCATTACAGACAGGTGAGTAGGATTTTCACAAATGCACTTTCAGACAGGATTTAGTGGGCTTGTGTTGGAGTGGAAAGGACAGGAGTAAAAGGGGGCTTTTGCTGGCAGATTGGAGAGGTGGAAGACATAAAAGTATTTCAAGTAAAAGGAGAAACTATTGTAGCCAAAGTCCAGTGTGGACAGAGCACAGTAGTCAGAGGCCCATGTGCCTGTCCCATGTGGCTGACAGTGATTTATTCTATTTATTGATCGGGGCATTCACAAGACTTTTTGCTTTTGCTCATCCTAGTATACTGTGTACTTAAGATACACACACTTCCACACTACCTGTACAGAATACATACAGGAAAAAAACCAGGGAGACTCAAGACGTTCATCTGTAATTAGTGGAAATCGCAGGGGGTTACAAATGCACCCAAGGAAGGCTGTCGGCTGTCACAGAGATGATGGCTCTGTGACCACTAATGCCAGGGGAAGAGACTTGAATGCATCTGTTATTTTTAATAACCCTTGAGGGAAAGTGCACAGGATATGAAATGACTGTTCACTGTACATTAATAACTTTTGAAATATGAATCAAAGTACCACTTCCTGAAATCTGAAAAGACTCATGTGATAGTGACACAACAAAAGGAGGCTTTTAAACAATCAACGACCACAGACTGGGGGTAGGGTGGGATAAGGAATCCTGCAACATCTGAGCCCAGGCCCTCTGAAGGTTTATTGAGCACACATGTGTAAGCACAGCATTCCTTTTCTATGCAAGTTATTCCTGCCAAAAACTTGCCCTTTTGAAAACCTGAACAATGAATGCTCTCTGCCAAACCTCATCACAGTGAAGTCTAAGACAACAACCCCCATGGCTCTGCGAAACGTGAATCAAGCCAAAGGAAGGGAAATGCCATTTGCTCATCTGTATACCCAGTACAAATGCTTTTGAACAGATACTTTACAGGTGCTAAAAGTCTTAACTTTAAAAGTTGATACAACAATTTCTTGACTTGTATGAACATCCCATTTTAAAACTACAAATCACTCATCTCACACTCTTTCAACATACAGACACTTTTGCAGAGAGCACAAAGTCTGGCTGCTTTTATCATCTACCAACCTGATTGAGAGGCCACATAGAATGTAATAATTAGATTATGACATGGAAAAATATATATGGAGGCAAGACAGAAGTTAGTGGGGTCAAAAGAGTGAATTTTCAATTGGAAAAATATGTCAAGGATAAAGTTAATAAATATGCAATTGTACTAATATTTAAAGAATTTGTCCCCTGATAAAGTCCAAGTTCAAAATTGATAACATTTGAGATGATTGTTTGCATTTATAGAGAAATTTTTATAAAAGTAATACCCTAACTATAATTACATCATTCACAAGCCATCAATTACTTGAAAATACATTGATAAGAGATTAAAAAGAGGAGAGATAACATGAGTGTCCATGCAACATGTGAATTACCTATATCTCTATTATGCAAGTTAAGTATATATTCTTAACTATTTGAGTCAAACTATTATACTGCTTCATTCCTCTTTTGGATTGAGCTAAACTGTCATATGCAAAATCGCTTTTTAAAGTTTCTTATTGCTCTTGTGTAACAAAAATGAAAATCCTAACACTAAGACTCCAAGAGGAGGCCAGAGTGCATGCGTCTATTGATTTGTGTCTTTTCCAGCCACTTTTGTTATTTCAGGAAGTTCAGTGGGATGACACTAAAGAAGAAAGTCTTTCGTCCCACATTGTGGGGTCCCTGACTTTTCCCAAACAAGTCTTGAAATGTAGTTTTTGTGCTATGACTCCTACAAACTAAAAACAGAAAACAAAAGCATACCAAACTTTTGAGGACAAGTTCAGCAGAAACTCCAGTTAAATTCAAAGCAGAATCAGGTCATTACTTTTTTTTTGACAGGCAGAGTGGACAGTGAGAGAGAGACAGAGAGAAAGGTCTTCCTTTGCCGTTGGTTCACCCTCCAATGGCTGCCACAGCTGGCGCACCGCGCTGATCTGATGGCAGGAGCCAGGTACTTATCCTGGTCTCCCATGGGGTGCAGGGCCCAAGTACTTGGGCCATCCTCCACTGCACTCCCTGGCCACAGCAGAGAGCTGGCCTGGAAGAGGGGCAACTGGGACAGAATCCAGCGCCCTGACCGGGACTAGAACCTGGTGTGCTGGCGCCACAAGGCGGAGAATTAACCTAGTGAGCCACAGCGCCGGCAGAATCAGGTCATTAAGAAATTATGAATGTTAGATAACAATGAAGAGGAAGACATTGGCAAGTATAAAACTTAGAAGGAAAAGGTATAAAAACAGGGCTTTTGGTACAACTGTAAGAGGAGCTTCCTGGAAACACTAAAGCCCAATTTTGGGAGGGACACAAAGGAAAGAAGGAATGTGTATACATAAAATATACTATACAGAATATATATACGTGTGTGTGTGTGTGTGTGTGTGTGTTTGTAGATAGATGGAGGGTAGTACAACAGCGGTCCCATAAGATTACACGGATCTAAAATGTTCCTGTTAGTACCTTCATAGGCATCACAGCTCAATGCATTTCTCATGCGTCTTTGTTGATGCTGGTGTAAATAAACCAGCATCGCCAGCCCTATATAAGTATAGCATATACAACTATGCGTAGTGTACAGTATTTGGTAAGGATAACACACAACGGTGTTACTAGCTAATGTATCTATTACACTGCACCTTTTAGCAGTGTTTTTGGAGTGTACCTCTTCTATTTATGCAAAAAAGTGTATTATAAAATAATAGGCCATAGAGGCTGGTAGTAGCCTCATTCATCTCACGTGTAAAAAGTCTCCCAACTATATCAAGAGGCCATGTTGTGTGAGTGGCCAAAGCACTTAGGTCTAGGTAAGTATGCCCTATGATGTTCACACAATGACAAAAGTCCTGGAAGACACATTTCTTATAACACATCCTACTGTGACACAACATGACTCTGTGTATGCATATATATGTATAAAATAAACATATAGGTAGAAATGAAGGTGACAGCCATATATGCTGCTCACTCTACACCAAGTCTGAGCTTCTAGGAGTGTTCTGGGGTGGTGTAGGCCTCGTAAGTATAACAATATACCACATAGTCATGGTATATTGTTATATGTATTATACTTACAACAGTTGACAGAAAATCGTCCTTAAAGTGTTTAATGTAGCACATGCCCTTGAGATTCAAAGAGGAGAAGAGGACTAAGTAGTCAGATGGTCATGTTAGTGAGAACTTTGGAAGGATAATCATCATCTGGAACCGAAGACATCTGGCACTGATGATGAATCTTATCAGTATCAATAATATAAGAAAGATACAGGCCGGCGCTGCGGCTCACTAGGCTAATCCTCCGCCTTGCGGTGCCGGCACACCAGGTTCTAGTCCCGGTTGGGGCGCTGGATTCTGTCCCGGTTGCCCCTCTTCCAGGCCAGCTCTCTACTGTGGCCTGGGAGTGCAGTGGAGGATGGCCCAAGTCCTTGGGCCCTGCACCCCATGGGGGACCAGGATAAGTACCTGGCTCCTGCCAGCGCGGTGGCCATTGGAGGGTGAACCAACGGCAAAGGAAGACCTTTCTCTCTGTCTCTCTCTCTCTCTCTCTCTCTCACTGTCCACTCTGCCTGTCAAAAAAAAATAATAATAATATAAGAAAGATACAAAGATAAGAATCTTGCCTTTTAAAAAATATGTAAGACTGACTTTTGTTACATGACAAATACATAGCTTCATTCACCTGAAAGTCTAAACATGGCCTAGAATTTTTTTTAAGGAACCCATTAATATATTAAAGTCTCATGATCACATCAAATGACTGACAATTACTGCAGCATAGTTTTCATCAATTCTTATGTCAATATGATATGAATACAAACAGGACATTTCATGTGGCTCATAGATACAATTCTAAGACTAAATCAGTAATTATGAAATGAAAGGTGATTCTCAATATGTGTTTAAGGTGTGAAGATGTGTTATATTCTTTATCAACAGAAACAAATGGCATCAGTATGGTACCCAGAACTAGAGGAATAAAGTAGCCACCAGTTGAAAGATATTAACCTGCTGACCAGAGAATGGTTTGCCATCAACACAGTTTCTTACCATATGCTTTAAATGTAAGTTTTAAAAACAGATTCCATTTTTAGAACTGTTTTGTATTTGCATAAACACTGAAAAGACAGTACAGAGTTTCCTTTTAACCCACACCCTGTATCCCAATACGGATATATTGTTAATGACTGAAGCCCACAGTTTATTCACATGTACTCAGTTTTATGTAACATGTTCTCTCTGTTCCATGTCCCCATGCAGAACCACACATTATATTTAGTTACCTCAGTATTTAGGGTCCTCTTGGGCATCACATTCCTCAAACTTTCCTTGTTTTTGATGACCTTGATAGGTTTTGAGATTGCAGGTCAGGTAACTCGTAGCATGCTCCAATAATGCAATTTGTCTGACTTTTTTATGGTTAACTTGGGATTATGAACTTGGTAGAGAGAGATTGCAGAGAAAAATGCCATTTTCACCCAACCCTATCAGGAGGACCGCTATCAACATGATGTAAGACTGTCCATGTTGACCTGGTCACCATGCTGAGACAGCTCCTCACTTATCCACTAGAGAGTGCTCACTTCCCCCTGCTCTCCTTCCACACTGCACTCCTAGGAAAGCAGTCACCATGCTCAGCCCACACTCAGGGGCAGGGAGTTATGCTCCCCCTCCTGAGGGCTGGAATATCTACATAAGTTATGGGAATTTCTCTGCATGGAAAGTTAGTCTCTTTGCCCACATTTTTTATTCAATTATTTATACTAGCACACTTTCATGGGTATTTACCTTATACTTGTATTATAACCAATATTATTTTATTTATTTTTGCCTTACTAGTCCCATCTATGGCCATTGGGCACTCTTTGTATCCCTTTGGCATACTCCTGTGTGTGTGTGTGTGTGTGTTGTGTATGTGTGTGTGTGTGTGTTGCCAGCACTTTATTGTCTGACACTAAAAGATGTTACAAGTTCACCCTATAAATTTCCTGTCTTAGTCCTGTATCAAATATTTCTATAAGGATGCCTGATTCATTCTATTGAAGAATTGCATTAGAAAGCAAGATTCATGTATAGGTGCCAAGTACAAAATTTATCTTTAAAATAAGGATATGCCTAAGCTAAGCATTAACATATATCTTCATGTGTAGGAGATTTGTAGATAAATTTTAACCAACACTTCTCTACTTTATGTTCATCTGTTTTCCCTCATGTTTTAGTAATGATCATGAAATATATCTGTAATGAAAATCATTACTACAATTGTTCATTAATTTATAAAAATAATCCATTTCAACAACAAAACTCAAGCTAGGATCAACTCCTACTATATTAGTATTTAGTATCAAAAGTAAACTGAGAGGCTGGTGCTGAAGTGTAGCCAGTAAAGCAGCCGCCTGCAGTGCTGGCATCCCAAACAGGCGCCGGTTCAAGTCCTGGCTGCTCCACTTCCGATCCAACTCTCTGCTATGGCCTGGGAAAACAGCAGAAGATGGGCCAGGGACTTGGGCCCCTGCACCCACAGGGGAGATGAGGAAGAAGCTCCTGGCTCCTGGCCCAGCTTTGGCTGTTGCAGCCATCTGAGGAGTGAACCAGCAGATAGAAGACCTGTCTTCTCTCTGCCTCTGCCTCTGCTCTATGTAACTCTGCCCTTCAAGTAATAAATAAATAGATCTTTAACAGCAACAACAAAAAAGTAAACTGAGAATACTGAAAGTTCCACGTATTTGTCTCTCAAATAAAATGTGATATTTCAAAATTGAAAGTATTCCTTCAAATTAGAATAACACCCATTTTCCAAGAGATAATTTTTCAACTTAGTCAACATTCCTTTCTTCCACATGGTAATCATGTTAAATATGAGGGTCAGCTATTTATCTGAAAACAACAATAACAAATACAAAACCCCGGGAAGCTTGAATTTAACATGTATGGTCTGATCTTTATTATAAGGATAAAAAACAAAAAGCGCCAAAACTGATTTCACACATGGCATATAATTTAGACATAATTTAAGATTAATCCATCATTAGGGTAGGCCAGTTATGAATATAAATGTGGGAAATGGTTTCTCTGGGATTATTTAAGCAACTTAAGGAGATAATTTTATTTTTTTGAGCCCTGTTTTTAGTAGGGGAGCTTCATACATGCTGATGTTTAATATCTGGAGTGTAATATTTCTCTGCCTCTTTACTAGGGCAAATCCAGACAATATCTCCACTGAGCTATTTTATTAGTCTGAATTCTACTTTGCAATATGCTTGAAACTATATACGCCTAAGTTACTTACTTAGATAGGCATCTAGACAGCTTGCTCATTCCAGAACAAACAGGACACCATAATCCTTAAAATCTTTTCAGCATATGTAAAAGACTGATTAAAGAGCAGGCCCCATGAAATGCATAATTGATTAGCATAGGAGAAAGAGGCATTTGCCTGAGGGTAGAATGATAATCTCATCTCTACCTCTCTGTCCTACTTAATATATTTTCTGTGAAATTAATACTACTCTATCACTATTCAGATACTTGAAAATCAGATTTATTTTGCGATTTTATTGACTTTCTCCTAACAAGTAGTGGTTCAATTTAATGAGGTTTAGTGCTACATCATTAGAAAAAAAAAAAAAACACAAAATTCCCCATTTCTCCTATAATCTGCTATTGAAAACTCGCTAAGAGAACAAACTGAAACCACCAAATTTTAGAAATATAAGAAGTTGAAGTTATTATGTTAAACATGCTAAACAAAAGGAAGCCAGTCCTAATTTCTAAAGTAGAAGACACCTTACCATTAAAGGAAGATGTAGTGAATACAAAAAGATACATCCAGAAAGACACACCCTAGGCCATTCAATTTTCAGCTTATTTATACATTTCTTCAAGAAGATAATATTAATAGCTTATTGCATTGAGAAAAGAATGAGCAAATGGAATAAATTTGCAACAAAAGATCAGTAAGCTGGTTAAAGATGTCCTGATTCACAGCTACAAAAAATTAATTTATTAAATTTATTAACATATAGACAAGCAATCAATATTGAAAAGAATACATAAAATGTCACCAAAATCATTAAAAGCCTAACAAGAAGGTATACTTCTTTATATAACCAGTTTTATAAAAGCTCTTATTTATATATCTGTGTTTAATAACATATTACTTAAAAGTCTAATAATTAAATTACAGCTCTTCACTCAAATGTCAAAGTAATTTCAAAGTTATTTCAAGTTTTTATCAGTTTAATTCTTACATCACATTTGTCTTTTGCTTTATTGTTTTTTGTATGTATTATACAGGTTTTTCAGTTAAGGTGAGCTAACATGGACACAGATGATGTAGAAACCCACTTATTGATCAGGTCTTGCTAAAAAGTAACAGAAATTAAGAACTTCTTAAAGCATGTGATTTTCCACTAAGAATTCTTATACTCACACACCCTATCTTATCTGATCATTACACAATTCCTGTATGTTATACCTTATCATAGAACCCCCAGTTTCTCACTTTATTTTTTAATTACAGTGCAAAATCCAGACTTAGGGAATTATTATCTAAGAGATAATAAAGTATAAACTTAAGGATCTTCAGTCTGATATTTTGTAGGGAATAAAAAGGTTCAAAATCAATATTAATTGTTTAAATAGTTAGACTTCAATGAAATCTGGAATGTTCAGCATGGTAGTAAATCAGAAGGTAGAACCTTCAAGAAAACCAACTCCTTCCCTCAAGGTTCTTATATTAGGGATTCTAAACAACAAAATAAAAAAAAAGGAAGGAAGGAAGGAAGAAAAAAATGATTGAAAACAGTATGAAAGGAAGGACAAAGGTCTAAAAATACCTAGGGCTTTGGTCAAGGTGAACCTTTTTTTTAAAAAAACTACATTCTGAGGTAGGAGCAAATGTGATCAACACGTATTTGCCACGGTCATTCATTACTGTTCTTGTTCTTATTACTTATTCCACAAATGTGAATATTTCCTTCAAGGATTATATGACTGTGTGTTTAAATACTTTGAGGATTCTATGTAGTGCCACACACTTAAAGGAAAAATAATAACTTCTCAAAGAAGGTCTACAGTTACTCCTGTTTATCAAAGACATTATTTATTAAATGGCAAGGAAGCTTCCCAAAGAACATAAGGTATCCAAGGATGGAGCTTCCCAGACAGAAAATACAAGTTTAGAGCAGTTTGTTTTTCCCCCAAATAATATCTATCTGAAAACATACCATCAGCCATTCAACTAGCACCAGTGGGAATGTCTCCCCTTGACACTGAGAAGTGGATATTCACATGCAGGACAAAAATGGTGGTAAAGAGGACGTCCCACCACCCTTTGGATACTTAACACGGATCTGCGCACAGGAAAGGGTGCACGGGGCACCTTGGAACTTCCTGCCATTCCAACCCATAACCGCCCTGGTTTGCAGAAAGGAAGGATGATGTGAGAGTAACGCAGGTCAGTGGTGCAGGTTCAGCCCTAACATCTGACCTCTTCATTGTCAAAAATAGGCGCTGTGCTTCCTCTGCCTTTAATTGTTCAGAATCCTGACTTTTCCTGCCACGGAGAAAAATCCCCACTCTCAATTACGTCAAACGAGATTAGAAACTCACTCCTCTTGTGTGCACCGTTCCCCTCCAAAATATGAAACGTGTAAGACTTCTCTATAAAGGCAAAAGGAAAGTCGGAGCAGGATCTCTCCGCCTTGCACCCCTAGTGCCTGCTCAGGTCCGAGGTGCGCCAGGGTGCACTGGCAGGAAGCTGGATCAGAAGAGGAGCAGCCAGGGCTGGAGCCCAGGCCCTGGGACATGGATGCACCCGGGAGTCAGATCTTTACCCTTCTTCCTAATGGGCACCACACTCTCGCAAAGGTGACCCAGGTACTCACGAAGGCACACAATGGTGCCAACACAGCAGGTGAGTTTTCCAGTGTTCCTGTCAGAGACCACAAGCAAAGAGAGGAAAACAACTGTGCAAAATTCTCAATGCAGTCACGGGGTTGCAGCTTGCTAAGCTGTTTCCTTCTCCCTCTGCAAACATCGTTAAACCCACCAATAACCCTACCAAAGACAGAGACAGCTGCCCGGCCGTGGACACAGACGCGGGCTTGTGATGCCGGCTGTCCCATACCTGGCCGGCTCTGGGGTGTCCATCACAGCCACACATGGTGATGGAGGCGGATGGGAGCTTTGGGGCGCCCTTCCTCGCAGTGGGGTCACAGAACGTCGCCTTAAGTCCCTCGCAGGAGACCCCACCCCCCAAGCGTGTCAGATCTGTGCCTCGTTGCAGGGACGTGGCCACTGACGCCTGCACCGCTCCGGGCCACCTGTTGCTTCCTGACCTCACTCAACACTGACTCCTGAATGGGACGGTACCCACTGCCCACTCTCCGCGTCCCTGCCCTTTCCCAACGGAGACGGCGGAGGATGGTGCCACTCAGAATGTCCATTGTGGCATGGCTGGCACAGGACCCCCGGGGCACGGCAGGTGCCCGTTGCCCGCTCCGCCAGCGGCTGCATTCCCCAAAAGCACACCATCCCATCGTGTCTGCTGCCTCCTGACCCCCGGCCCTTATCTCATCCCACATCACCTTCCTGCGTTTCCTGGCCTCTCCCTGCCCCGGGCCATCCCTGGGTCTCCGGAGCGAGCCGTGGCCACGCCCGAGCTGGCGCGGGTTACCAGCAGCCGCGGGGCTGGGACCGCTCGCCGCCGGGCCCGGGCTTCGCGCTCGTCCTGGCCGCTGGGGCCTCGGAGAGCGGCGGCAGGAGCGAGGCATCACCCGAGCGCTGACAGGCGCCTCTCCGCCTTCCCCGCCCGGCGCATTCGCCTTGCCACGTGCAGAACCCGGCAGGCGCGGACCGCCAGCGCCCTCGCGGTTGCCGTGGCTACGCACGAGCGGCCGCAGCTGACCCAGGCGGGGCCTCCCTCCGCCGCCTCCGCCTCGGGCTCCGTCCCCGCTCGGTTAGGGAACCCCAAGCCCCCGGCCCCTACAAGCTGTGCACACCTGCAGCAGACCCGTTTCTGCAAAGCTGTGAGTCCTCTCCCCCCTGTCCTGTGTGGGCGCCACGGTAAAAGGGGATGCCGGGGTTTGGATGCGAGAGGGAAGCGTCCCGGTGGAGAGCCCGACTAGTGCTGCGCTCCACGCCGGGCGCCACGCCGGAGAGGTCGCCCGTGACAACCCCCTGCGTCTGTCCCGGCTGTCAAGTCCGCACCCCGCGCCGGCGCGCGAGGCCGAGGCCAAGTCCTCGGGGAAGCGAAGGCAGGCGGCGGCCGCCGGTGCGCAGCCGGGGCAACCGGGGAGCACGCGGCAGCTGCGGGCGCGCCGGGGCCAGCAGGGCGCCGCGCCCGGGTCCGTGCCCACCAGGGGTCGCCTCCGGGCCTGCCCGGGGCCGCTGCGGGATTCCGCACTCCGGCAGGAGCGAGTGTGCTGGTGTCCCGAGTCCCACTCTCGCCTCAGGGGCTGGAGAGACGCGCGCGCGCTCTCATCCCGCGGAACGCACACGGCGGCTCGCGGCAGCCCCTCAAAGCGCCACGGAAAACATCCCCACCTCAGCCCACCCGGACCAGGCGCGAGCGAGCGAGCGAGCGCGCAGATGCCCTTGGTGGGGGCGGGAGGGGTCCTCTCCCCACGGTGCCCACCGACGCGTCTCCAGTGAACCTGCCGCTGGGGGAAGCCGCCGGCCGCGGTCGGAAGCGCTCCCCGCTGCCCTGACAGGGGGAAGGGGCCGGGGGTGCGAGGGAGCCCGCGAGGAAGCCCCGAGTTCCTGGGCGAGTCTCGGGAGAAAACTTTGCGCGGCGCGGGCAGCGCGGGCTGGGGGTGCGCAGTCCCGGCGGGGCTGCCGCGCGGGGACCCCCTTGCCGCCCCGCGCGCCCGCTCCGCTCGGGACGCTTCCCTTTCCCGCAGCCGCCCCGGTGCCCCCGAGTCCCGTCCCCGGCGCACCTCTCCTCGGGAGCAGCAGGTGACCCGAAAGCAGCCCTACCTGCTGCGACGCTTCTCGGTCTCTCTCTCCCCGCCGCCTCGCTCCTCCTCGGACGCGCTTCCCCGGAGAGACGGAGGCGCTGAGGGCCGAGGGCGGGAGGCGCGGCGGCCCGGGGCACCGGCGCGAGTCGCTCTGAGCCGCAGCCCTGGCGGAGCCGCCGGCGGCCCTGGCGGAGCGCGGAGGCTGCGGCCGCCGCGGCCAAGCCGGGAGGCAGGGGGCGCTGGTGCGCGCGGGCTTCGGGCCGCGGAGGGCGGGCGGGCGGGCGGGCGGCAGCCGGGGCCGGGCCGAGGCGAGGGTGGCGCGCTCCGAGCCGGAGGGCGGCTTTTAACTTTGTGGTGTGACCGCAGCAGCTGTCCTGGGAGAGACTCGGTCTTTCTAAAAAGGGGATGCTGAACACGCCGGGGATTACCTCTCCCTTCCGATCCCCTCCCACTGCCTGGCCCTTCCCTCCGCGCTCCGAGTTCCCCCAGCGCGCGCTCGGAGGCGGCTCCGGACGCGCCGAGGGACCTTAGCAGGAGCTGGGCTCCCCTGGCCCGTCCGAGCCCGACCCGGGCGACCTGGGGACCTCTTCATTCCCCCCTTTCTACGCCACAAAGTCTTTTAAGGACCTCGTGAGGAGTGACTGGCACACCCTGCGTCCTGAAAACCCCAGGCCTGTGCCTGTCCACGACGTGGAGCCGCTGGGCTCAGTCCACGGCCTTGCGAGGGCAGGCGTGGGCACGAGCGACGGGTCTCAGCCCTCCGTGAGTGGGTCTGGCACCCAGGGAGAACCAAGCAGACGGAAAGATCCCCCAGGCAGGCAGGGCTGCGCCAGGTCCTCTGGATTGCAGGAATCTGTTTTGGAGATTTTTGCACCCTTTGGTCATGCAATAGGAAACTTAGAAGGCTGTGTGGAAAAGGAGCAGGTCCATGTTTTGTGGAAACTTACACCATTTGGAAGTGGGATCTTTTTAAAATAATGCGGAAACTGCTCACTGTTCCCACCCGGCTTACAGAAACCGAGGGTGATGTGAATTCTTAGGGCCTTCGTCCAGCTCCTGGATCCCCACGCTCAGGCTTTGTGAGCTGCCGTGGGAAGTGCCTCTGGTTGGAAGGGGAGCCACGGCCCTTCCCTGGTGGACTTGGTTTCCAGCACTCGGTGTGCGGTCCCAGAGTTCCCTCGGAAAATGATAGGGGTTGGGGTGCTGAGCAGACAAGGGCCATCCTGGAGGACCCTCCACGGAGCCTCCCAGCTGCAGCAGGGAGATGCGGGCCGCATGAGTCACTGGTAGCTGCAGATGGCCAGTGGCAAGGCCTGGGGAAGGCAGACGCAAGCTTCCTCACCCTGCCCAAGCTGCTTTCCTGCGTCTCCTACTGCCTCATCGCCATGACCTTGGTTTTTGACTGTCTCCCAGCCGACCCCGTAATTACCCTCTTTGCATCCAGGAAAGCTGCAGTGCCCACAGACGACTGCCACCTATAGACACCTCCGTCTGAAGGCTTCGTGTCCATGTCATGCCTCTCGTTTTGTCATTAATGAGACTCTCCTTGTCCTGTCGGTGGTTTTTTTTTTTTTTTTTTTTGCACTTTATTTTTGTATTGTATGTCATTGCCCTCCCTCCAAATGGCAAGTTCGTGGTGAGGACAAAATGCTTCTTTTTGTCTCCTGGGGCATAGCTTAGTGCTTAGCACAGGGTGCGTTCAGGGTAAGTAGTCCCTTTTTATTCCAAAACTTATTTGTTACTTTTCTAGTAATGGTATCCATGTTTTGGCCGGGACATTGTATTTCGCTAGAATTGTCATTAACTCTGGGTTTCTCCCTTTCTCCTCCTGTCCAAACCGTAGCTTCATACTCTCAAACCAAGCAACAGCTCCAGTTTGCTGCTATTTCAGCGCTTTCCGCAAAGCCCTCACAGAATGAATCGCCAGCTCTTGGTTTCCCCGAGCACTTTTATTTCACTACTATTACAAGCCCCTGTTGAGTGTATCATAGTTATTTGTGCATGCGTCTGCTTCCCACGGAAAAGTGCTGGCTATTTCGTGTCTTTGTTTCTGCACAATACAGCTGGTACTGGGCTGATTTAGTTTGAAGTATCCTGGCTTCAAATTTAGACTGAGTTTAATAGGGGATCCTGAAAATACCCTCAGAAGACAACATCTGGAATATGGGTTCTGTGCTTTCCTTCCTTTTAATTACTCTGAGCACAAAGCAGGCAGAATCCACCACACAGCCCAAAGTGACCACTGACCAGCCTCAGCTGGGTCCATGCGTTTGCCGTGTTTCCTTGAGTGTGCTGCGTGCGCATGGTGTTTAACACACATCAGTGGGTCAAATGAGTTGATGGAACTAGTGGATATGATGATGGTTCTGAATTTGTAACAACTGTACAGTTTCCCATCAGGATGGTGTTGACTACCCTAAGAGTTTGAGATTTACAGTCATCAAAAGCTACTGGGTAATTTGTCCTATACAGCTAATGCCCTATGTCAATCCTTGCAATAAAATTCAGGGTTAGGGGGAGCATATTTTACACAAAGTCTTCCTAAAATGCAAAACAGTTGAGCTTTCCTGTGAGGGTGATCTTTCAAGTTTCAACTGGTGACCCTTCATTGCACTGAATGAGACACAAAGTTCATCAGTTGGAACACAGCTGATTGCCACTGGTGTGCCTGTTTCAGTCTGAAGAAAAGAAAACAACTTCAAAGCGCTTGGAAAAGTTGTTGAATAGGAAAGCTGGCTGTCCTGGAAATCCCGGCTACTGCTCTGTAACACAAGGCACCTCACCTGTCTCTGCTCAGGCACACAGGTAAAATCTGCCTCACTCTCACTGCCTGTATTGATAAGTGTTGGGTAACGTGAAATACTCTGTTGCTCAAAGGATTGCATTTTTTTTTTAATAGGCAGAGTGGACAGTGAGAGAGAGACACAGAGAGAGAGAGAGAGAGAGAGAGAAAGGTCTTCCTTTGCTGTTGGTTCACCCTCCAGTGGCCGCTGTGGCCAGCGCACTGTGCTGATTCAAAGGATTACATTTCAATACTGAATGCAGCCAAAGAATAAAGTTCTCATTGTAGGCTTTCAGTGACTATTAGTCCGATCGAGGATCCATGGGCTAGCTTGATAGGATGGGTAAGGGTAGAATAGGAGTATTCGAGACTTGTCTGACTCCACATATAGCTACTCAGCCCAGGAGACAGGAGAAAGATAATTGCTGGGTCTAGAATTTAAATCTAGCAGGATCTCAGAGCAGCTGACCGTGCTCGGCAGAAGCTACTAAACTTGTAGTTCTTTTCCAACAAAATCTAGTCCCGGTTTTCTCAGAAGGATCTCACATTCAGAAATGGAAATGTGTTGGATTAAAAAGAAAAAAAATGCAAAACAAGATTTGGAAAAGTTTATGCACAAACAGGAAAATGGAATTAAAAGTCAAGCCAGTTAGTGTTCATCTCAATGAAACTAGTCCCAACTGGGTCGTGATAAAACCTCTCTGTTTACACTAAATACTGATTTATGAATGTTTTCCAAAATATTAACATATCTACTGACAGGTAAGACAGAGAACTGGGACATATGTTAATTGATGTCTCATGGAAGGAGTGAGGGCATGCGTTGAAAACAGCCCTAACTGCCAACAGGTACTTTCCTCTTAGAAACTTCAGGTGTGCATTTGATCTACACATCTACTGCATCTGACCATGGCGACTTACTTATCATTGGGTAGTTAGGTGTTTATACTCCCAAGATCATTAGGTGTGTTTAGTGGTGGAAACTAGCCTGCCTGCCTTTTATCTTTTATTTCAGTATGAGTTACACACACATAGAACTCTCAGAAGTGAATGTGTTCCTGTTTCTCATTTTCAGATGGAAAGAGAAGACAGTTTACGGTTAGATAATTGGAATGAAAAATTGTCCAAACTTTGCCTCATGTCTTCAAGTTTTAAACTCTCATATGATCATAAACAATTGCCAATATTCAGAGTTGGGGAATACCCCCAGAGAGCATAGGGTATAACACAGGACACCACGGCCAAGGAAGATGCTGGTCACCCAGCTCTTTCTGACCCTCCCCTGATGCCCTCTCTACAACACCTCAACCTGCTTCAGGCTTTTTACTTTAAAAAGAAAAAAAATCAGCTATTTTTCACAACCTTTCCAAGCCAGAACTTAAGGTTATATTTACTTAGCTGGGTTGGGGTGTGGTGAATAATTAAATTCAGCAGGAATGTGCTTCAAAATAAAAATAAAAACACAGCCCAGCCCCTTTGGCCCAAATCCTGAGACCTCAGAAAAGAAAAACTCCTTGACTGCGAAAGTTCACTGGAAGTGGGGAAGGTTTTCCAGGCCTGACATGGGAATCCAGAGCTACTGCAGAAGGGAGATCTAAAGTCAGATAAATGCCTCTTTGTGTCTGATTCTTAACATTGAACTTCTATCAATAAACACTCCCCAGGGAAGGATGTTAAGGAAAAATAAACAACTTTCCTATACATTTATATAGGGAAAACATCACCTTTAAGTTTGCTTTTCTTAATCCTCATACCACCATCCTGTACCCTTAGAGCGTATTCAGATGCAATGGATTCTTCCAAGAAAGTGGAGGTGGAGAGGGGACTGATGTGATTTCTAATTGAGGCAAGCCTTATTTGTACAGGGTGATGAAATGAAGAAAAATATGCCCTCTTGTGGCTTATTTGTTCTGGTTCAGAGGTAATCAACAGGACTCTATTATTTCCTGAAAGCCAAACATACCTATATCCCAAGTGGAATTAAACTATGTCTTTGTGCAGTCACTGCAGAGAGCAGGTCCATGCAGACAGCAGGAAGGCATTCCAAGGCTTCTGCTTTGTTCAAGGTCATGAGCAGCTGTGTAGCCACAATGAAATCAGTATCCCTGAAAACAGGGGCAGATTTTCTAAAATAACCCACAAATTCCTATAGATATTATCAAAACGCCTTCCAAATAAGTGCATTAGATAGAATTTCTTAAATAATGAGGTTTGTGTTGGACAGGCTTAAACCATTGGCTTCTACAAATAGGAGAAAGTTCATGATTTCCCTTCCTACTGTATTTGTGCCTCTGCTGTTTCTTTGAGGTGACACGTATTTCTCCATTAAAAATGTAAAGTATATGATACAGCTGTGAAGAGAACAATGATTTTCATTCTGTGCATACTTTTGCTTCCTCTTCCCCTGGTTTACTCAGAAATGAGGATGCAACAAATGTGTTAAGTCCTGTGATTTGCAGTTGCAGTTAATTGCATGATATCTCATGCATACCCCCCCCCCACACACACACACAACAGACACCACCATGTTTTTCCTGAAAGAATGATGTGCAAATGACTAGTGGCAAAATGACCTCTTCTCATCCAGAGGATGTGTTTCATTACTAAGTAAGTGAATGTCAAATGCTTACTTAAGACAGGCCAGCTTCAAATGATCTGAATAGACATTTCTTGAAAGAAGAAATTACAAATAGCCAGCAAGTATATGAAAAATGCTCAATTATTATTAGCTCTCAGGGGAATGTAAATTTCAGTACTCCAATGGCAAAGCTACTAATCTCTGTTAGAATGGCTATTACCAAAAAAGGCCAACAACAACAAAAACTGGCAAGATTGTGGAGAAAAGGGAACCCTTGTATTCTGCTGGAGAGAATGTAAATTAGCTCAGCCTTAAAGGAGAATTGTTTGGAGGGTCTTCAAACCCAAAAGAGGTCAACAACATGACCCAGATGTCCTCCTTCTGGGTATATATCTGAAAAAAAAAATGAAAAATACTTACACCCCTACAGCCACTGCATCACTACTCACAATAGCTAAGATGTAGAATCAACCTAGGTACCCATCAGTAGATGAATGTATGAAAGAAAGGGTACATACAAAAGGGACTATTATTTAGTCATATAAAGGAATGGGGTCCTGCCATTTGCAGTAAAGTGAATGGAACCAGAGGACATTATGTTGAGATAAGTCAGACACAGAAAGACCCATGCAACATGTTTCTTTTCATACATGGAAGCTAAGCATGTTGGTCTACACATAGAATAGTGAACGGCAGAGGCTGGGAAGGGCAGGACCGGGGTGGGTAGAAGGAGGTTCATGAAGAGTATCAAAGCCCAGATCAGAGGAGGGGTTCTGGGGTTGCACAGCACATCGAGACGACTGAAGGTCAGAATAAGGTGATAGACCATTTGTGAAGAACTAGAAGAAAGGAGATAGAAGGCTCTACATGTCAAGAAATGGAATGTCCTTTACCTGAGTTCATCAGCTCATGCTGTGTACATGTGCTAGATATTCCATTGTATCATATAATAATGCACAAATATTATGTGTTCATCAAGATTTTAAAAAAAGCAAGATGCAAGCATTTTGGTGCAGTGGTTAAGCCACCAACTGGGTTGTTCACATCCTCTGAATGCCTGGGTTCAAGTCATGGCTCTGCTATCCATTGCGGCTTCCTGCTAATGCACACCCTGGAAGGCTGCAGGTGAAATCACAAGTCATCCCAGCACCCATGTCAGAGACCCAGGTGGACTTCCTGGCTCCTGGATTTGGCTTGTCCCAGCCCTGGCTGTTGTGGACTTTTGGAGAGCGAACCATCACATGGGAGGGGTGTGTGTGTGTGTGTGTGTGTGTGAGAGAGAGAGAGAGAGAGAGAGAGAGAGAGAGAGAGAAGCTCCCATCCACTGGTTCACTCTCCAAATGCCCACAACAGCCAGGGTCGGTCTTAGCTAAAGCTAGTATCCTGGAACTCAAATCCAGTCTCTTAAGTCTCAAGGACTCAAATTCAAGCTATCATCTGCTGCCCCAAAGGGTGCACATTAGCAGGAAGCTGGATTGGAAGTGGAGCTGAAGTTCATGCCCAGGCCTTCTGATATGAGATATTTGTGTCCCAAGGGGAATCTTAACCACTGCAGCAAGTACTTGCCTCCCAATTAAAAAATATATATATATTTATTTATTTATCTGGAAGGTGGGGGGGGGGGATCTTCCAACTGCTGATTCATTCCCCAGTGACCACAGCTGGGTGGATCCAAAGCAGGAGTCAGGAGCTTCTTCCAGGTCTCCCACATAGGTAACAGGGGCTCACACACTTGGGCCATCTTCCGCTGCTTTCCCAGGTGAATTAGCTGGAAGCTGCATAAGAAGTGGAGCAACTGGTACTCAAACCAGCACCCATATGGGTTGCCAGCATCGCGAGTGGCAGCTTTACCTGCTATGCCACAGGCCGATCCTTCCAAATTTTATTTTTAAGTTTTCCAAAACAACGTCTACATCAAAATCTCAGAATTCCATTTTTAGCTTTTCAGAATCACATCATTTTAGGTTTGTCTCATGCCTTCAACATATAATTGCAAATCAGTTTGAAAATGTTTATCTTTTAATCAGTAGTCAAGGCCATTAATATTACCAATATGCTGTGGCAAAACTGCCACTTTTTTTAATTCTTTTCACCTATATATAATGTAACAGTTGTGTCATTTTTTTCTGTTTTCTGGTTTTCTTTTGATTTGTCCTTCATTCCTTTTTTAAATTGTTTCCTTTGAATGGAGGTGATTTTCATTAGCTTTTCAATGAGTTATAAATGAGGGTGTTTTTTTTGGCTAATTTGTTCCTTTTGAAATGTTTCATATTTTCCTACATCAGCAATAACAAGTGTGTACACGCTAGTTGCTTAGTGTTTTAGCTATAGAATATCCTCTTCTTTGGCTACAGGGATATCCATTTCCATTCATGACTTTCTTCATTTGAGGGGAGGAGGAGGATTGCAAAGACTTCTGATTTTGCAGTTTTCTCTGGTGTCTGCAGAATGCTTAGTTATTCTCATTTGATCCTTTCTTTCCCACCAGTCCCAGTCCCCCAAGGATGCCTCCTTCCCCGCTGCCTTCTCCAAGCTGCCTTTGAGAAGTGCTTCTAAGAGCTTATCATTGCAAAGCTCTGAAGGCAAGCAAAGGCCCATGCAATGAAAGGAATGCTCAGGTGGGAGCAAGCACTGAAAATTTCATGTCCTGTGTTCTTTAGCTTGGCAAAGAGAAGAAGGTTTAAAAGTGAATCCTCCTTTTTGTGCAGTTAGATTATAATGAAGAACACTTCCTAAAAGCTCTGAGCGTCTCAGCCGTGAACTCCCAGCGTGGCACTGGCAGTGCCGAGGCTCCTGTGAGACCAGAACAGACCATTACTTAGTTGACCTTTTCTGCTTTAGTCATCTAAGAGCAGCGACTTTTCCAGCTTCCTAAAGGTGTTTGAGATCAACTGAGCATTACTGCGAAGCACTTGAATGAATAGACCTTTCAAACTGCAGCTATTAATCTAATAGGGTGAAAAAGGACTGCCGGCCACTTACATAGCTTTCCAATGTCATTTATTGATTTAGTTGAATGTAGGAAATAGAAATAGTTCTTACCTGGCAGTTAGTCCTCTACCCCTAAGCCAATGCAGCACAATGCAAACTTGCTAGGTAATGCATCTCTGAAGAAGTGACTCAGTGTTTTCCACATGGGTGACCAGAAGGACCCCTGCAGTGATGGGTGTGGGCGCTTGCTGCCTTCCCTGCTGTTGCTCCTGGCATCGTCAGGGAGAAGAGACTTCTGGCACACTAGTGAGGCTGACAGGGAGCTGAGCGTCCTGATTCACGGCTTTTGAAAGCAGAGGTCCTTGGAACCCTAATTTCTCAGGGTGACTCATTATTTTCTCCCTCCAGCCTCAGGAGCTGGATTTCTTGCCTCCTTTTTCCAGTCCTCCTGGTTTCAATCTTTCCACCTCTAATTAGACCTCCGGCACACTGTTAAAGTTTTTCTTGGTACTCTTTAGACCTTGAAGTAAACTCTGAGTTAGTTTGAAATAGTTTAATAAATTGTGTCAGTAGCCAGAGATAAATTAACTCAAAAATTTCCTTTTGATAAAAAAATCATTGTAATATATATGAAGTGTTATCTTGGTGTGATTTTAATTTGCATTTCCCTGATGACTAGAGTTGTTGAGCACTTTTTCATGTATCTGCCATCGTTCATGTCTTCTTTTGAGAAATATCTGTTCAGGACCTTTGTCCTTTTTCTAATCCAGTTGTTTTCTTGCTTTCTTTCTTGAGTTGGGTTCTTTGTATTTATTGGAAATTAGCTCCTTGACATCGATGTATAGTCTACATACAGTTCATTCTGCTGTGGTGAGACTTGAATTTGGCCTGAGAATAGGTCAAATGTTGATTTTTTTTTCCTATTTGCTCACTTGGCATTGATCCAAAATATGAATTCAGAAAACCCTTTGTACAAACTCCTGGGACGGGAAATCTGGACTTAGAGGAGCTGTGGTGTTAACTTTGTGGAAATGATAAGCCTCCTTACACGCACCTACTCTGTCAGCTCTCACCCTGCACTGCCAATGGAAAGTGTGAGAAGAGTGGCAAAGAAAGTAGGCAAGCCGAGGCATGTAGACAATATATCCTCCTCTTGCACACTTTTTATGTTTATTTTATATAGCTTTAAATAGCAAAGAAACTCCATTCATTATTACAAGGAACCTAAATATATTGATTGAAAGTGTGTAACTGTTTGAGACTCTGAGAGATTAGTACTTCTGATGAAAGATAAAGTATATGAACATCCCAGTCAAGCACAGCTAGGGACAACTGGATCATTTTCACCCTGTCAGTCTTACTTAACCCCAGATTAAAGCTACAGGAATTGATATGACCACTTTGTCAATTTAATAAACAGCAAAAATATATTAATTGAAATTGCATATTTCAAAGAATAGTATAGTTTGAGTATGAAATTCTTTTGATAGAATGAACTCAAACCATATCTACTGATAGGACTTATGGCAAAACTGAGTCTCATATATATAAGTAGTGAGACTGCATTTATTCTTGACATGGATAAAAGTATACATTTTATAGAGATACAAACATGTACACACACAAGTACAACTGGTAGAGTGGTGCTAAGGCTTTGTGCACATTGCAGTCCTCATGGTTTCCATGCATCATCTGGTCCACTAGGTGGGTACCAGTTAGCAGTGATGAATCAGGAAGCCTCTGAAGGGATGGGTGGGGGGAGAACAGGACAGATGGGGAGAGACTGAACACATCATTGTGCATCACTGCTGCTTAGATGGTCCATTTCTCCCCAATTGCCTGAAAGCTTTTAAGAACAAAGAGAACCACTATTCTTTATTGATCATCTCTTTTGTTACCACCTTATCCCAACCTTTGTTTTGACATTTTGCAATGATTCATTTCGTTTGTCCCAAATGGACATATATTTTGTATCAAATTACTTTCCAGTGAAACTCCAAAACCCAAGCCATCCAATGCACTATTTTAAGAATTTGTCAACAATACTCACCTTTTTTTTTTTTTTCTAAGTCTTGGGCTTTAAACACTTTATATGCCACGTTAACATGCTTCCTCTAAAACAAACACAAAAACCACTCTTTGCTACTATTCTAAATCTTTGTCTTGGTTATTATTAATCCTTGCAAGCTATTTACAATATATTCAAATTCACCATTCAAAACTTTGCAAGGACACAAGTCCTGGAGTGACAATCCCTGGGATACCATAGAAAATTGTGGAACTTTAGGTCTGGACCTTATTGATCCAACCCTCTCACTTACTGATGAATAAACCGAGGGTCAGTTCTGTTTGCCCAAGGTCATGCCATTAACTAATGGGATGGATACTCTGAACAATATACATTTTGTGTAGATTCTATTATACACCATAGCCTCTCTCAGCAGAGGCCAATTAAGTAACATCACCAAAAATCTTTCTTTTACCACAAAACATGGTCTTTATACTTGGGAAGATAACCTACTGATTATTCTTGCCTTTGTTCCTTCTATCAAAACATTGGCTAATCATTATGTAGTCATACAGAAAAGACTTAAAAAGTGAAAGGGTACTTCTAAACCCCCCTAACTATACAAGATGTACTTGCACTTTTTAAAAAGTAAGTTTATGCCTGTAGTCAATTCCTCAGACTGCCACCATTTGACATTCCAAAGTTAATTGAAAATCATCCATACGTATACAAATATTTTGAGGAAATTCACATGGGAAAGAAACAAAGATGAAGGGTTCCAGATAAAAAGATGCAAAGCACAAGTATAAAATGAGTAAAATTATGTCATAAACGATTTTGTTTTGTGTTAATAGTTTGAGGAATTAATTAGCACATTTACAGTAGATATGAAAGTATTAAATAATAGTAAATTTTATGAAATATTCAATAGGATAAAAGAAAATTTTGAAGATATCATACTTAAATATGGAGTTGTTCTATTTAATAGAGCAATAAAGGATAAATTGCTATGCTAGTCTACCAAGTATTACTCTTAAGCTAATGTATGATCTGCATACTATTAGTTTTTTTTAATTTAACATGGTTTTCAGTATGATTAGACCAAGGATTCTATTACAATCACTTCTGCTCTCATTTGCCTAATTATTTATCAAATATACATTAGATGCTTAGATACTAGAGGTAAAATGGTAAAAAAAAAATCCTCCAACCCATGATCTAGTTGGGGAAACAGATATTTTCAAATCATCTCTCACACATAAAGGTGGAACTGTGATGTGCTGGGGGAAGCGTGTGCTGTGAGAGATTATGTAAGGATGTCCCTGATTCTCTGCACCCAACTCCATGTCCAACACAGAAATCATTCATGTTTCTCATCAAAGAGGATAAATAGGTTTAAAAAGAAAACTTAAGAAATTTTTTTGGAAAAAAAGATACACTAGGTAAATGAGTTCCTAAAAATGTGTGAAAATTTGATCAGAAACAGGATCTGAGTCTAGACATTTATTAACTGGTTCTTTTCTCTGATTCTCCTTTCCTGCTTGCTAATCTGTGAGAGCCTTTTCCAGAAGGAATTTCCCATTTTCCTCTTCTCTTTCCTTTTGCTGATACCCCTGCAAGACAGAATTCATTCACCTGACACCTTTAGATGAAGGTAGGAAGCCTGAGTATTTTTTTTTTAAAGATTTGTTTTATTTATTTGAAAGACAGACTGACAGAGAGAGGCAGAGACAGAGAGAGAGGCCTTCCATCTGCTGATTTACTCCCTAAATGGCCGTAACAGCTGGAGCTGAGCGGATCCAAAGCCAGGAACCAGGAGCTTTTTCTGGGTCTCCCACGTGGGTGTTGGGGCCCAAGCACTTGGGCCATCTACTACTGCTTTCCCAGGCTATAGCAGAGAGCCAGATTGGAAGAGGAGCAGCCAGGAATAGAACCGGTACTCATATGGGATGCCGGCACTTCAAGCCAGGGCTGTAACCCAATGGGCCACAATGCTGGCCCCAAGCCTGAGTATTTTCTTTCATCTTCCCACTTTTTTTCCCCCAAGAAAGCTTTTATTAAATGAGTACAAATTACATAAGGACAACTTTAGGAATATACTGGTTCTTTCCCCCATACCTGTCCTCCCACCCCTACTCCCATCCCAACTCCTCCTCCCTCTCCCATCCCACTGTCCATTAAGATTCATTTTTAATTCACTTTATACACAAAAGACCAACTCTATACTAAGTAAAGATTTCCACAATTTGCACCCCTCCGCACACAAAATATAAACTGTTTGAGAGCAAGTTTTACAGTTAATTCTCGTAGTATAACTCATTAAGGACAGAGAGCCTGCGTGGGGAGCAAGTGCGCTGTGACTCCTGAATTCTCATAGTATAACTCATTAAGGACAGAGGGCCTGCGTGGGGAGCAAGTGCACCGTGACTCCTGTTGTTAATTTAACAATTAACACTCTCATGTATGACATCAGTGATCACCCGAGGCTCTTGACGTGAGCTGCCAAGGCCATGGAAGCCTTTTGAGTCCACAAACTCGGTCAGTGTTTAGACAGGGCCATACGCAAAGTTCCTCCTTCTTTGATGGGCCCTTCTTGAGGAAAGTGTTTTACATTCAGTTTCAGTAAGCACACCACGATGATGATGATGATGATGGTGATGGTGAGTACAGGCCATTTAATTCTTTTTAACAGTCACCTTTACATTCTGCATCTCCAGGGGACTAATTTCTAGTTACTGACTGCATTGGTGGTTATCCTGCCACTGCCTTCCTCTTGTTCTTCAGAGATGTGTACATTTCCTCCCTGTTTCAGAGGCTGAGAATGGACCGCACCCTCGGGTGGGTGTGAAGCAGGAGCAGGTCTCCCTTGCATGGCTCAGCGGCAGTGCGTGATCTGTTTAACCTTTGTGAACGGCAGTGTTTGACCTGCACTCAAACTTCATTTGACACATATGTTTGATTTTTAGTTTTCATTTTGTTTGTACAATATTATGCTAAACTTAATCTAGTTTACATCAGCAATATTTCTAGATGTGGCTCTCTTTGGCTGCCTTTCAGTCTCATGGGCTATATAAAAAAATACATCAATTATTAAGTTTAGCATCATTGAAAACATGTGCATCTATGTACAAATGTCATACATTCAGTGGCTACCATCTGTGGCTACGGTAATCTAAACCCATAAACGTGCACAATCCTGTATATTGATTCAAATAAACAAAATCCACTTGGATACATAAGCTGATATTGTGGTTTGGGTAGGTACCATTTCATTTTGTCAGATATCAATGGAAAGAGTAATAGAATACCCATATTGTTTTGGTTAGTTGGCAGCATGATCTACTCCCTAGAACAGGGACTCAACTCCATGAGCCAACACCTGCTCCCTCCCAGGGTCTGCAGTAACAGCAAGCTGGAGTCAGAGTCAGGACTGAAACCCGGGCACTTGCACATAGGACATGGGCATCTTACTCACTAGATTTAACCCCATTCCCCACCCCAAGCTGGGTTTTATTTTTCATATTTCATACAATAACTTCAGTTTCTTTTCTGCTTTTCTTGAACCAGAACAGTAACTACAACCAGGCCTCGGAAGGTGCTTAGCCAGATCACTAGGCTTGAAACACAAATTTGATGTTTTATGTTATATCCACCTCTGGAAAGTTACAGTGAAATTGGTGTTACTGTTATTCTCATATTAGAATAGGGAAATAAAATTAGAAGCATATATATATATGTGTGTGTGTGTGTGTGTGTGTGTGTGTGTGTGTATAGTGCTCTGGAGCCAGCATTGTGGCACAGCAAGTTGAGCCGATGCTTGGAAAGTCAGCATACCTACTTTGGTATTTATAACATTGAGCTGGTTTTCTTAAGAAGATTCACAAACCATGTAAGTTCAGGCTTCAAACACCCGGATGTGCCCTTGAGATCCTGTGGTCATTAAGTGTACTTATAGGCTTAAGAACATTGTTTGGCCCAAGCACTTTGTATAACTGTTAACTATTGTATTCTTTTTTTTTTTTTTTTTTTTTTGACAGGCAGAGTGGACAGTGAGAGAGAGAGACAGAGAGAAAGGTCTTCCTTTGCCATTGGTTCACCCCTCAGTGGCCGCTGCGGCTGGCAGGCTGCAGCTGGCGCACCGCACTGTACTGAAGCCAGGAGCCAGGTGCCTCTCCTGGTCTCCCATGCGGGTGTAGGGCCCAAGCACTTGGGCCATCTTCCACTGCACTCCCGGGCCACAGCAGAGAGCTGGCCTGGAAGAGGGGCAACCGGGACAGAATCCGGCGCCCCGACAGAGACTAGAACCCAGAGTGCCGGCGCCACAAGGCGGAGGATTAGCCTAGTGAGCTGTGGTGCCGGCCCAACTATTTTATTATTTCTAATGTAAAGTAGAGCCACATGATTATTTAAACTTGAAAGTTTACTGGTTTCATATAATTGTGTATTATATACAAACGGTTATGTTCCAAAGCATTATAGATTTCTGTACATAACCTTTTTATTAGTCCCTGGTCATCCATGCTTTTCTAGCTATAATTCTGTGGCTGCTAATTACTTAAAGACCTTCAAACCTTGGGCCAAAGTAGTATTTATTTTACTCTGTCTAGGGCACTACTAGGTAATAGTTGCATATGTCTGTTACTAAGTCAACTTATATAAGCAGTCATTTATTTGTCAAATGTTTATGCGGCACCTATGGTCTCCTATGTTTACAGAACTACTTCTGGGCTCTGAAAAGATAAAGATGATTGAGAGAGATACGTGCCTTGCTCTCACAGCTCTTACAGTTTAGCAAAAGTAGAGTTGGGAGTTCATGGACAAATCACTAGCTGGGCATTTAAGATATGTACTCTGGATGCTTAGTTCAGTGGGCAGTGAGGAGTGAGAGTGAAGAAAAGCTAGCATCTTAAATAAGTGTTAGATTTGCTAGTACCACAGAGGAGAGGAGGACTGTGTTGAAAGTCCCAGGAAACAATATGTAAATCACTTTGTTGTGGTCTTTTAGCCTAGGAATGTCCTTTGCAAAGAAGTGGTTGGCAAACACCCATTCATTCATCAAGTACTAATAGCAGTAATATCGCTGATGGAGACTCGTGGCAACTTTGCCAAGCAGCTGGTTTCCTCCATGTAGGTGTTTCTGCATCCATCTGCAGAGACGATGGCTGTCCTCGGTGAGCTTCTCACGGAAGCCTGTCTCAGAGCTGTCATTAAATTACTATTGCTATCATTGACTACTGCTACTCTGTGGTCTCAACATTTCCAGCTGTCAGCTGCAGCATTCACCACCTTGTGTAGTTTAATAATTGCCATTAGTCAAGTAATCATTCTGCTATTCACAGATCTGTCTGCAAAAGAAGAAATTCCTCCTAGCCATGAACAAGTGCCAGAGGAGTGCCAGCTAGGCAGGGTCCCAAAGAAATATAAATTCATCTGAGATTAAAAAAAAATACCCAATTACTCTGCTTTAGTTGTGTTTCTGAAACAAAAAGCAGAGACTTTATGAAGGAATACAAACTTGTCCTTTAACTGAGTAAAAAAAGGGCATGAAATCATTAGATATGGGGTCTCAAATCTTTGAGTAAAACTAACTGAATTCCGGTACTTGCAGGAAGGTATTTTAGAAGGTTCCTGGAAAGTGGAACTAAAAGATAAGCTTATTTCCTTCTTAAATTTTTAGCTCTTTATTTTATTTGGAAGGCAGAGAGAAAAAGAGACACACACACACAGAGAAAACAGGCAGAGAAAGAGAGATCTCCCATCGGCTGGTTCACTTCCCAAATGCCCACAACATCCAGGCTGGGCCATCTGAAATCAGGAGCCCAGAACTCAATCCAGGTCTCCCATGTGTGGCGTCAGGGACCCAAATACTTGGGTCATCACCTTCTGCCTTCTCAGCAAGTGCAATACCTGGAAGGTGGAATGGAGAGTGGAGCCAGGACTCAAACCCAAGCACCCCAACAGGAGAAGAAGGCATCTCAGTCTGACCTGACTGCTGCCTCCAGAGTACACCCTGCTTTTGGTGGAAAAATAAATTTGAAATCCATGCATACAAGGGGGTCATCAATTTTTTTGCACCAAAATAAACATATATTAATTCCATTTGCCACACACTTTTTGAAGAACTCTTGTGTTTGTTTGTAAGTGATGAACAAATATATTAATAAATTATATATATCATACATTATATATAATGTTATATATTATATACATTATAATCCATGTAATTTTACTTTTTCATTAAAACTATGCCATTAACTATCTTTGATACAATTCTATGTTTCAGATAGTTGAGAATTTGGGATGTTTTTATATGATTTCTTGGCATATCTAATGACGTTATCATTGGTTTTATTTCTTGATGTACAGATAAAGGAGTTTGTACTTGGAAAGGATTTGTCAGCTCTGCCTGTTTTTTCTGTACATGTTTTTCACTTCTGTTTTTATTAATAGTATACTCTTCAATGTGAGCTTTAAAAGAAAGTAATTTCTTGGTTTACTTTAGATAAAGGTTAATATACAGATTGTTAGGTTAATAACACAGATTGTTATTCCTGTTGTGAGCAAACCAGACTTCCTTACTTTAGAGACCAATGTCTCAAAATTAGGGCTATATTATGAGATTTAAAAAATTTTGGGAACTAAGGCAGCTTTTTAAAATATGGAAATTTCCAGGTCCCAACTGTCATAGATTCTGATGTAACAGATGCTAGGTGGGCTCAGAGATATATTCCCCAAATGATTCTGGTGCACACTTGACACTGAGAAGCAGAAGATGCAGATTCTAGAATCATCTCTGCACGTTTTTTGGAAAATCTCTCAGCTTCTTCACCACAGCCGATTTTAAAACTCTGAAGCAGAAGATGGCCCTTGTTCTCAGCTGTGTGGTTGCAGACAAGGCAGGTGCAGCTGCAAAATCCATAGCCCCGTGTCCTCAGGCCTGTGTGCTGCTGGACGCCAGGGAAATGGATCTGCAGTGGCATCTGCCAGAAAGTGAGGCTATGGATCACTCTCCAGAGCCCACAGGAAAACGTAAAATCAGGAGTCCTTTGGGGCAGGAGGAGGTTCCATGACTACATAGCAGAGTGGATTATGTTGGCTTCCCTGACAGTGCCCTCAATGCATTAGAGCTCAGAGTGGATGCTGATCATATTTTATTCATGTGTGTATTTCAAACACTTTAACTGTACCTGGTTCATGTTATTATTTTAATAAACATGAAGGATGCTTTGGTTTGCTCAGCAATATAACACATTGCCAATTCATGGTCACCCTGTCACACAATAATCTTATATGATTACACATATATGATATCATAGGAGAAATGCATACAGTGAAATTCAATGGTTAAAATATTTATTTTTAAATAATATACTTAATAGAAGTATACAGAGTCATAAAAACACACCCACATAAATGAACACACTCACAAGACAGCTATTCTAGATTCTGTAGATGTTTTTCAATGATATAAACAAAATATATACTTACCACTGGAGAAACAATAGCAGTGCTATAATATTTAAAATATATAGTTCTATACTTATGCATGTAAAGCATCATTTTTTAAAAGACTTATTTATTTATTTGAAAGGCAGAGTTACAGAGAGAGAGAGAGAGAGAGAGAGAGAGAGAGAGATTCCATCTCTGGTTCACTCCCTAAATAGCTGCAATGGCCAGTGCTGAGCCAGACCGGAACCAGGAGCCAGGAGCTTCATCCAGGTCTTTCAGGTGGGTACAGTGGCCCAAGAAGTTGGGCCATCTTCTGCTGCTTTTCCCAGGCCATTAGCAAGGAGTCACATCAGAAGTGGAGCAACCAGGACATGAACAGTGTCCATATGGGATGCAGGCGTCACAGGCAGCATCTCTACCTGCTATACCACAACGCTGGCCTCCCATATCATATGTTAGGTCTTCCTTTTCCGTTGGTTCACCCGCCAAACGGCTGCTAGGGTCAGCGTGCTGCGGCCGGAGCGCTGCGCCGATTCGAAGCCAGGAGCCAGGTCTCCCATGTGGGTGCAGGGCCCAAGCACTTGGGCCATCCTCCACTGCACCCCCGGGCCACAGCAGAGAGCTGGACTGGAAGAGGAGCAACCAGGACAGAATCTGGCACCACGACCAGGACTAGAACCCAGGGTGCCGGCACTGCAGGCAGAGGATTAGCCTAGTGAGCCACGTTGCTGGCCTCAATATAGATTTAATATAATATAGATTATTCATACAGGAATAAAGAATACATTTAAAGTCTTCCATAATACACTCTTAGGATATTTTCTCAGCAAGATAATTTCAGCTTTGTCCATGGGAAATTTCCGATCAATAAGGCTTAAATATACCATGTGAAATGTCATTAGCAAATTACCAGTGTGTCCAACTTTAATCATTTAAAAATCAGCATTTCTAAAACTTTATTTCATCTTATTCGTTCAGGTGTCCCCTTCTTTGTATTAACACCAGGCATGGCTTCCTAAACGTTCTGCCTTGGATCTGGAGACCATGTGTTGTGGCTACATTCCTCAACAATTCATTCTTTTAGTGACACTTTGGTTTCTTGGGCTATGTCAACAAGTCAGCCTAGAAACACTTCAATAAAAAATACAGATGGGTGGCAGAATTTCAGGGTACACTTTATTTTCTCTATATACAAAGTTCTGCTCCCAAATTTGTATTGAATTTATAAATAATGTTATTTCTGACCACACTTCTGTCCCCAGAGAGAAACAAAAACTGTTGATTGGTACTCTGTCTTCCCTCATTTTGATTCATGCTGTGTGAGTGACTGAAGTTGGTCACAGTATTATTGGGAGAATAAACAGAGTGGTTTCTGATTCGAAAAGCCCAAGATCAGATTCTCAGTGCTCTACCTTACTTACTGCGCAACCAAGCCATTAATATAACCGCTCCGGATTTGGCTTTCGTGTGTGTAAAACTACAATAATAAAGAACCTGCTTCAAAAGGTTAATAGATATACATGGGCTACAAATTTAAAACCATTGTTTCATGCTTGCTGAATCCTGGGGCAGTACTGCGAGAAATAGAACTGTTGGGATGGTGTTGACAGAGAATGAAAGGAACTCTGCTTCTTTGATTCCACCAGAGAAATCACTTACACTCATGGTACAATCGGCTGGTTCAGGTCAGAGCGCCAGGACCCAACTACTGAGAAGCGTGCCGCACTAACTGCAGTACAAAGAATTCAACAGAAAAGTGGGTCAGAGCCATGAAGAGCAGCAAACTGGACTTTGAAAACAAACAAACAAACAAACAAGGGTCAGGGTCAGGCATAAATGTAATGGGCGAATCCAAAGGGCCTGGCCCCAGATCTTTTCAAGCAGACATAGGCTCAGTGTCATGACCTCAGGGTAGAAGCAGAAGAAGCTAGTGTGGATCCCATTGAACCCTTAGAAAAGGGATGAGTCCATGTGTAAATGACCCATTGTTCAACCAGGCAATTTCATGTTGCACAGTGAATGCACATGCTAAACACAGAGGGAAATACAGCAGTAACAAACAACTCCATAAAGAATATGATGAAAATGCAAGCTAAAAATCCAAAAGCAGGAGACATAGAAATTCAGATAATATTCTATTTTTTGCAGCAGAAACTAACTTTTTAAAGGTTAAGACTCTAATATATACTCACTTTTCAGCTGAGAAAATCAAGTCTTGAGAGAATCAGCCACATGCCAGGATTTGAATGTACTCCTGTCTGGTGCCAAGTCCTATGTTCCTAAACCCTGTGTTATACTATCAAGTATGGTTGTCAAGTTGTTCCCACTTAGTGCTCATCAGTGATCGGGTTTATTATGGTTAGAACTAAGTGAATTTTAAAAAATAAGTAAATATAAAGCAGATAGTTGAGTATATAAATACTTATAAGATATATTATGGTCAAGTGAAACATAGACACACTGTCAAACAAGATGTATCATGCAAAATGCCCACTAGTAATATTCTGAGTATCTTTAGGAGAAAAAAAATAAGGGAAATCTACATTAAACTTAGCAGTTGATACTATGAATATCACAAAAAATGTAGAGGAATAACAACATTGATTTCAATGTCAAATTATATTTATTCTATGAATAAAAGCCATAGTCTGTGATGATAAAATTCAACTTAGATTATTTTCTGTCACTCAAATTCATCACAAGTAGGTTAATAGCTATTCAGCAAATCTTTTCCAAAGGCAAGACATATATGGAAATCTAATAATCATTGCAGATAATAAAATTGCTAGAGGTTACAGTGAGTTTAGAAATCCCTAGTCAAATTTAGCTATCTGTTCTCAAGATGTGTACATTGCTAGTCAAACAATCTTAATACATCTTCTTGCTTCTGGAATACACATCCCTGAAACTACCAAAACATCTGAAAATCTTTATCTTCCAGACACTTATTTTGCCACCACTTTCATGTGCTGAGAAGCTAAGCATCTCCTTGTGTTTATGCTTCTGACAGAGACTTGATGTCTTATTTAAATAAAGATCTACACTAAGTAACTATAGATAAAATTGGAATTTTTTAAATTTAAATTTCAAATTTCCTTAAAGGAAAAGTTACGCAGGGGGTACGTCTGGTGATATGAAGAAAATTGATCATTCTTATTTTTTTTTAAATATTTATTTTATTTGAGAGGTAGTGTTACAGACAATGAGAGAGAGAGAGACAGAGAGAAAGTTCTTCCTTCCCTTGGTTCACCCCCCAAATAGCCACAACAGGCTGGAGCTGTACTGATCCGAAGCCAGGAGCCAGGAGCTTCTCCCAGTCTTCCACACAGGTGCAGGGGCCCAAGGACCTGGGCCATCCTCTACTGCCTTCCTGGGCCACAGCAGAGAGTTGGACTGGAAGAAGAGCAACCAAGACAGAATCCGGCGCCCCAAAGGGGACTAGAACCCGCAGTGCCGGCGATGCAGTGGAGGATTAGCCAAGTGAGCTGCGGCGCCAGCCAACCTGGGCCATCTTCTACTGCTTTCCTAGACCATAGCAGAGAGCTGGATTGGAAGAGGAGCAGCCCAGAACAGAACTGGTGCCCATATGGGATCAGCAGCTGGTGCTGCCGGCGGAAGATTAACCCACTGCGCCTTCGCGCCGGGCCCCGAAAACTGACCATTCTAATGCAATAGGAATGAATATACTCAAGCAAAAGAGTCTAGAATATATTTGTATATTCCCATTTTGTGTCTTTCTCCCTGATGATTTTGCTTTAAACTTGAATTCAGATGACTCAGTTTTCTGTTTATAAAGTATATGAGCTGTTACGAAAGCATGGACAGATTAATTCATCTGTACAATTTGAGAAAGAGTTTATCTTCCCACCTGGTAAGTCACAGCATAAGGAACAGTCCCTGTCTGCCTCCTGGAAGGGAAGGCTTTGCCTTGCTCTTAGGAATCCAGTGCAGATACTACTCTGGGAGTGCTTCACCAACAAAGAATGTGACCTTGGCTGGGGGATGGAGCTAACAGTGAATTTGCACTTCTGCAATCTTTGCCTTGCTATTCAGGAAGCGTTTTCTTATTTTACAGATAAGTGAGGACAGGACTGGTGAAAATGTCATGGTCTCGTAAGGATTATTTATGGGTCAGCAGTTTTTTGCTTCACTTCTTGATATCACATACTGAGGAAAGCCATGTTCTTTACTTAGAGGGACAATGGCCTTGCTTTTCATTTGCATACACACAAACTGGTCTGTTCACCAACTGCTGAAGATTAGCATTTAAAGGAAACTTGGAGGGTGCTTTGCTTTGATTTTTATTTTATAGGTTAGAAAACTGAAGTCCAGAGAATTTAAATCACATTTATAAACACCTACAGTCATCTAAAGGCAGGGAAAGACTGGAATCCTGGTGGGAAACCCCCACAACTGTGTTCTTCATTCCAAAGCACAGTTATTCTCAGATAAATGCTAATTGAAGAGTAGTTCACTGCACCAGTTAGTGGAAATATGGAATGCAAATGCTGTGGCTGAAAACTATGGAGTTCACCCAGTGGGATTCATCCATTTGAAAGTAAGAAAACTGAGGCCCAGAGAAGTTACATCAGGTAATGGAGAACTTGCCCAAAATAATGGTGATAGATGTGGGACCAGAATGGACATGCTTAACCCCTCATCCAACACCAGCTCAATCATTGTTCAGCCCACCCTTTTGCTCACACATGAACAAAAACCCAGTCACACCTGTGCTCCTTCTCTTTTTTTTTAATCATATTCCCTACTTCTCTGCCTCAAATCATTGTTTCAGTGTTATAGGGCACTGTATTATAGTAATGAGAATTTCCTAAATAATCCCCAAATGATGTGCCTTGCTACACTATTTTCTCCTATGTCAGCAGATACAGTTATTCCTGGATCGTGGCCAGCTTTATTTTGTGTGGACATTGAAATGGTCTGACTTCTTGTATCTTGGCAGTGCTTTCATCCCATAAAGGTTGCAGTTCAGTGCACCCAGTTGGTGCAAGGGAAAGACAGCGTGAAGATGGCTCACTCTTCTGAAGTGCATTGGCCCATGAATAGTACACATCAGTCCTGCTTGTGTTTGTTGGGACAAACCAGAGAGTCTCTTCTATGAGCAGCAAAGCCAGAAAATACTTTCCTTTTTTAAAAACTTTTATTTAATAAATATAAATTTCCAAAGTACAACTTTTGAATTATAGCGGCTTTTTCCCCCCAAAACCTCCCTCCCACCCACAACCCTCCCATCTCCCATTCCTTCTCCCATCCCTTTCACATCAGGATTCATTTTCAATTATCTTTATATATAGAAGATCAATTTAGTATATACTAAGTAAAGATTTCAACAGTTTTCACCCACACAGAAACAAAAAGTATAAAGTACCATTTGAGTACTAGTTATACTGTTAATTCACATAGTACCACACATTAAAGACAGAGATTTTACATGGGAAGTAAGTGCACAGTGACTCCTGTTGTTGATTTAACAATTGACACTCTTATTTATGGTGTCAGTAATTACCCGAGGCTCTTGTCATGAGCTGTCAAGGCTGTGGAAGCCTCTTGAATTCACAAACTCTGATCCTCTTTAGATAAGATCATAGTCAAAGTAGAAGTTCTCTCTTCCTTTCAGAGAAAAGTACCTCCTTCCTTGATGGCCTGTTCTTTCCACTGGGATCTCAATCACAGAGATCTTTCTTTTAGGACTTTTTTTTTGTCAGAATGTCTTGGCTTTCCATGCCTGAAATACTCTCATGGGCTTTTTAGCCATATTCGAATGCCTTAAGGGCTGATTCTGAGGCCAGAGTGCTGTTTAGGACATCTGCTATTCTATGAGTCTGCTGTGTATCCTGCTTCCCATGTTTGATCGTTCTCTCCTTTTTAATTCTATCAGTTAGTATTAGAAGACACTAGTCTTGTCTATGTGATCCCTTTGACTCTTAATATCAACAATATGATCAATTGTGAACTGAAACTGATCACTTTGACTAGTGAGATGGCATTGGTACATGCTACCTTGATGGGATTGTATTGGAACCCCCTGGCACGTTTCTAACTCTACCATTACTTTCCAACAACTATGCAGATTTGGTGGACAGCTAACCATCTCTATTGCAAGACTGCATGAGAGAAGAGCTTCAAACTCTTAGAATTTGGACTTTATCGACTAATGATATACACCAAGAATTCTTCCTCACAGAGCAGACACTGGGTCCATATTCAAGATTCTAATATAAATTTTCTCCACAGAGCAGACTCTGTGTCCATATCCAAGCTTCTAATATAAATTTTCTTCAATAGTTTTTTTGGCTCTGACTTTTATCTCATTATAATAGCATTATGAATGAAATAAAATTCATATTGTGTTTTTTAAAAATTTAATTTCTACTTCTTACTAGCAGTTCATATGGTGGACTCTTCTTTGGTGTAACAGCACCAGGGGATATGTCACAGATGACTGTTAAGTTCCACCAGTCCTCATAAAGAACCAATCACATCATACTAAATAACAGACATACCAAAAAAAATTGCAGAACAAAAGTTTTCTATGTTTCCCCAAACTGAAGGGCAAATAGACATTTGAACAAAACATCTTCCTTTTTGTCAACATCAAAGACATGATGGAACTGGACTGATTTTGTTAATCTCTACTTTGCAGTCCTGCAGCAGGCAAGGCTGGTCATCATCATCACCATCATCATCACCAGCAGCAGCAGCAACACCTGCATTTGCATCTGAACCTGAAGAAGTCAGACTGTTGCAGGGAGTAGAGAAGGGAAGTGGGAAAAGCTCTGCAAACGGTAAGGCGAGTCATGCGGGCTGCTGTGCCTGAACCGCGGGCTCCGATAGCAGTAGAATAGGAACAATTCTAGCATGACCAGTGCTGGGTTGGGGGATGGCAATAATACTTTACCAAGAGACCTCTCCATTTTATGTTAGAGCCGCTCAGAAGGTTTCATAGTTATAGTCCATGAACTAGGGAGCAGTTTGTAGAATTCTAAACTTCGTATTTTATTCATTTTAAAAATAGGTGTTTATTTATTTAATTGGAGGTCAGAGAGGGAGAGATTTAAAAAAAAAAAAAAAAAAACAAACAGCCAGCCAGCCAGCAATCCTCTATGCACCGGTTCACCACCCAAATGCATGAAATAGCCAGGGGTGGACCAAGAATTCAAACCACGTCTCTCAAGTGGGCAGCAGGGACCAACCATTTTGCCTGTTGCCTCTCAGGGTGTACATTAGCAGGAAACGGGATGAGCAGAGAAGTCTGGACTCAAACTCGGGCATCCCAATATGAGAAGGGGGCATCTCAAGCGGTGGCTCAACACTGGGTCTCAACACCTGCCCCTGAAATTAATCTTAGTGATCACAAGAAGAAATTTAGGAATAGTCATATTCAGTCTAATCCATTATGTTTCAAACTCAATTAGCTGGAGCAGGCATCTGGCGCGGCAGTTAAGAGGCACATCCCTTATCAGAGTGCCTGAATTCAAGTTCTCATTTTGCTTCTGATTCTAATTCTGGCTGATGTGCACCCTGGAAGGCAGCAGGTGATTGCTCAAGTAGTTGGTTCCCTGCTACCTACATGGGAGACCAAACTGAGTTCCAGGATCCTGACTTCAGTTTGGACCAGGCTGAGTTGTTGGGAGCATTTGGGGAATGAACCAACTGATGGGAGATCTCTCAGTCTCTCCTTTTCTCTCTTTCTGCTTCTCTGCCTTTCAAATAAATATAAATAAATAAAAATTGAAAACCTGAACAAGTTATAGAGAATAATACTGTTTTACAACTTGGGAATATTACACATTACTAATCAGGATATAGCAATTTGGTTTCTTCAATTTGAGTACAATGGCTAAAGGGACGTGCTGATTTTCTAAGTCATTCACTGTGTACCTAAAGCTCAAGAAAGTTTCTTGGACAGGGAATTCTTAAGTACTCAGAGATAAAATTTCTCCCTTTTTCATTTTCCATAAATTTTCTTATTCCTAAAGGTCAAATTCAAAAGATTTGCTTTATGTTTAGTTTAATTTTAATTTTTTCCAAGGTTTAACTAACTCAGGGTACTAGAGTGAGGTGTTGAAGGATATTTTTCAGGAGATTTTTGATGTCATTGTAAATAAGAGGAAGTAGCACAGGTGCATCCCAGCTAGAAAGATTATTGAGGTGCTAAGGTGCTTTCTGTTCTTCAAAGGAAATTATCGAATTTTCTTCTTTGAGCCTGGAGAAGATGGCATTAATACGTAATGGTCAATATATGATGTGATGTTTTAATCTATTCCAAACAACAACTTTTTCTATGTATATATTCACAGATATATATTTTTTTTAAATATAAGTTACATTAGATGTACATTAAACACAAAATTATATTCATTTGTATACTAGTATACGTAATAAAAAATTCTCTAGAAAAAATCTATTTTCCATTCAACAATACATAAAATAATTATTTTCTGATTAATATCTACTTCAAATCATTTAAAAATTATATGATATCCCATTTCAGGATTGGAAAATAATTATTCATCTAAACTTGTACTGTGGGCCATTGATAATTTCTAAGTATTTAGTTATATATAATATAGTTGTCTTTAATAATGTTGCTAAAATTTGTTTATGATCTGACTTCATTAGGATACTTTCCTTAAGATAAATTCTTGAAATTGATGGCTCCAAGGAGACTTGTAGACTTTAAAGGCTTTTGAAAACTTTTTATTAAGGGAAGGAGATCATTATAATGTGGCCATTCAGTGTAGTTTTTAGATGCAGAAATGGCCCAAAAAAGAACAGCAAGGTCAGCACTGAATATGTGGAAGACACCTCATGTTACTCGATCGTAACACCTAACTTTGTAATAAAGGTCCTGCAACTTTCGACCCTTTTCAGTTATGACTTGCTTACATACTGTAAATATATTTTTTAAACAATAACAGAATAAGAGGAAAATAACTTTCTAAATTGGCCAATCATAGATTTTCATGCATGTATCCTAATACCTTTGTTTTAAGATATTACACTAACACACACACACATGCGCACGCATAAGGATTTGCAGTAATTGAGGACTTCCTGGTCTTGAGCTATGTAAGTATCTTTCACCAGAAAGGGTCATCTAAGTGTCTTCCACCCTACAATGCTAATAAAGATCAAGTCAAACCAAAGCAGAGTGGAAAGAAGCCCCCGGGAACAGAGATGACTTGCTTCTGCAATGCTTTTAAACCCGTGCCTCGTCTTGATCTCATTTCCTTTCCTCCTTACCACAGATCCATATTCTTATCCAACAAGATTTTGTTCAGCTTCCTTTTCAGCAGCCTGTATCATGAAAACAATATATTTGTTTCTTCTTCCAAATGCAAAATTATATATTGGCTATGTGTTTCAAACCACAAGATCTTAGAGTTTCCTTTCTGGGAATCACTGCTTCTGATTTTCCAACAGAAAGTAGAGGAAGCCAGGTTCTTAGTTTCCAATTTCCCCTTTCTCTCTTTGTGGAGGAACCATCCCTACAGCTTCGGGTGATACAGAGTGCAGCAGGCCATGTACACACACACCTGGAGGCACAGCCTGGTGAGGGATGCTGAGAGCCCGAGAGTGAGGAATTCACCCCCGGGAGTTGGTGGTGTGCACACGTGTGGGGCATCAGAGCCCAGGCAGGAGCCAGAAAGCATCGCCAGGGAAGGGCAGTTTGTCGCGGGGTCTTGAGCGTAAGCAGAGGGAGGAGGATGTTTATACATGGGGTTGAGGAAGTGTGGGGCATCTAAACCTGCACTGGGGGTGAGAGCTGGGTAACCAAGGTATCCAGTCAGGAAAAGGGCACTCGTGGTCATGAGAGACTGGTTCTGTGTAGAAGGTGAATCACACCAGTAAAGAAAGAAGGAAAAGTGGGCTCTTGGTGTCTCGTTGTCAGAGAGAAAAGCTGGAAGTAGGGAAAGGGAGAAAACTAGAATGAAACCTATTCTGTGACTGGAGCGTGATGTGAACTCATGGGTTTCAGCAAAAAAAAAAAAAAAATGCAGACGTGAATTTAAATATAACTATATAATATGCATAAGTGCAACATGATCATTTAGACCTCAATACTTATAGGAAAGCAAATATATAAGTATCAGAGTAATTCACTTTTGTGTTCCAGTGTTGATGTGTGCACCACAGGAAGGGCCCTGGAGTAGTCAGCCAGCCTCTGTCTTCCACATTACTGGAAAGTGCAGCCTAACGGAGCCAGCTGTAGATCCCCCATTCCCTTGTTGGTCTGGGCGACTCTCATGGTTCCTCTAACACCTGTCCAGGCAGCAGTCTCTCTGAGAGCCATCTCTGACATTCTCCAGAATGAGCCAGGTCTCCATGTTCCTGCATCTGCTTCCGGCAGAGCAGCTGGTACCTGTGGGTACCGCTTCTCTGAAACCCCGCCACCATGCTCCTATCGCAGTGGCCAGGACTGTGTCCTTTTCATTTGTTTTCTGCTCCTGTGGAATGGACACTCACTGAAGCGTGTTCAACACATATGTGAATGTGTATGAAGGAAAGAAAAGAGTTCACTGAAGATGGAAGAGCCCAAGCTTTGGTGCTCATGGAATCTTGGTTCCCGTCCTTCCGATACCTGCTGGTTACGAGACCTGGGATGCCCTTCCGAGTGTCCTTGCATCTGAGTTTCCTCATCCGTCAAATCTCAATGATATATTCTTTATAAGAAACACCTTTTATTCTTTAGACTTTTCTGATTATTTATTTGAGGGGCAGAGAGACAGCGAGGGAGAGACTGACAGACAGAACACCCATCTGCTGGTTCACTCCTCACATGCCCTGAATGGCTGGGGCTGGGCCAGGACCAAAACTGGAAGTTGAGAGTTCTAGAAATGTGGGTAGAAAGGAGCCAACTACTTGAGCGATCACCACCATCTCTCAGGATTTGCGCTAACAGGAGACTGGACTAGGGAGCAGAGTAAGCACTCAAACCCAGACATGTTCCCAAGTGACTGTCTCTAGTGGCCTCTTAAGAACTATGCCAAATGCCCAGCCCTGATTTTTATTCTCAGTAAGGTAGGGGGTAAGTATAGAATGAATAGGGGCATGAAATATATTTGTAAACTATTAAGTGTTAAAGAAGTGAGTCTTTGTTTTCATCCTACAGAGATGTTAGCATAATAACTTGGTTATAAATAAAGATTCAATGACCATAGTGGTTGATTGGATATAGACACATACACATTCAGTAATTCTTCCTTGGGGCACAGCAGGTTAAGCCTCTGTCTGCAATGCCAGCAACCAGTTCATGTCCTGGCTGTTCCTGGCTGCTAACGTGCCTGGGAGAGCAGCAGCAGACTGCACACCCACCTAGATCTCTCCATCCATGTGGGAGACCCAGACGGAGTTCCAGGTTCCTGCTTCTGCTTGGCCCTGCCCTGCCCATAGTGGTCATTTGGAGTGAGCCAGTAGTTGAAAAGATCTCTCTCTCTCTCTCTCTCTCTCCCTGTCTCTCTCTCTCTCTCTCCCTGTCTCTCTCTGTAACTCTGTCATTCAAATATATAAAATAAATATTTAAAAAAAAACTCTTCCTTTCTTCTATTGCTTTATTTTAGATTACTTTTTCATCTTTAAAAAATTCCCCCACTTATTGGTTTTTATGAAGTTTAGAGTATGAGGTATTTTCCCAAAATGAAACATGACTTTTAGCAAAAAATTAAATATATGTTGTGAATTCAATTTCCTGAAACATTATTTTCTACTTCTTATTTCACCTCTGTGTATAAAGTCCATTAAACTATTAACAAGTCATACCTAGCCAGATTGAAAGTTAAAAGGGTTTTATGAATAACTAGCAACAAATTTGATTCACTACTTATTCTATCTTAATCGACAGAAAAAAAGTGTGACCAGAGCATGGCCAGTTTGTGGTGAGGGCTCTCCTCCTGGTTTGCAGATGGTTGTATTCTTGCCATGTGCTCACAAGTCTTTCCCTGGGTTACATGAGCACCAGGTAGCAGGTGGAGGAGTGGAGAGAGAAGGGGAGAGAGAAGAGGGAAGGAGAGAGACAGGGAGAGGGAGCATTCTCCAGCATTCTCCAATGTCTTATAAGGACACCAATCTTATCTGGTCAGGACCCCACCCTTATGACCTCATTTAGCCTAAATTGTTTCCCATTTCCAAAAATAGCCATATTGTCAGAGGAGGACTTTAACACGAATTTCTAGGGAACACAAACATTCAATATATAAAATGAATGTTAATAGGAATCTAATTTCTTCTTTACTAATGTTTATGAAATAGATGTCAATTGTAAAATACATAGACATTAAAGTTAATAAGCCTGGGGCCGGCGCCGTGGCTCACTTGGTTAATCCTCCGCCTGCGGTGCCGGCATCCCATATGGGTGCTGGGTTCTAGTTCCGGTTGCTCCTCTTTCAGTCCAGCTCTCTGTTGTGGCCCTGGGAAGGCAGTGGAGGATGGCCCAAGTGCTTGGGCCCCTGCACCTGCACCGGAGACCAGGAAGAAGCACCTGCCTCCTGGTTTCGGATCGGCGCAGCACCGGCCGTAGCGGCCATTTGGGCAGTGAACCAACGGAAAGAAGACCTTTCTCTCTGTCTCTCTCTCTCTCACTGTCTATAACTCTGCCTGTCAAATTAAAAAAAAAAGTTAATAAGCCTGATTTTCAGGCATCATTTGTCAAATTAATTTTTAACGATAGATTTTTACCTAGATTATTATTTCTAAAACTTAATCATAATGTATAATTATAATTTATAATGGTGTATATATGTTCAGTATTTTCATTCCTGCATTAAAGTAGTAAGATAAAATTAGGTTAATTTCTAGGCCGGTGCTGCGGCTCAATAGGCTAATCCTCCGCCTGCGGCACACCGGGTTCTAGTCCCGGTCAGGGTTCCGGATTCTGTCCCTGTTGCTCCTCTTCCAGTCCAGCTCTCTGTTGTGGCCCGGGAGTGCAGTGGAGGATGGCCCAAGTGCTTGGGCCCTGCACCCCATGGGAGACCAGGAGAAGCACCTGACTCCTGGCTTCGGATCAGCGCGGTGCGCCGGCCGCAGCGGCCATTGGAGGGTGAACCAACGGTAAAGGAAGACATTTCTCTCTGTCTATCACTGTCCATTTTGCCTGTCAAAAAAAAAAAAAAAGATAAAATTAGGTTAATTTCTAATTAATGATCATGTAGATTAGCTGAAATAATATAGTGAAATAATATATGGCTACTAAAATATGGAAGATCTATATATACTGATATGGCAATATAGCTAATCTACATCTTATTGCAAATGATATGGTTCAGGAGAGTTATTTGTATAAAGCAAAGGATTGATGGATATATGGTAGCAATCCTAAAATATACAAAGAGATGTGAGTAAATATGATTACATCTTAGCAGGAAAATATAGTATGCAAGGAGTCTTCAATGGGGGCTATTTTGTTTTCAATCCATAATTTTCTTTGCCTTTTAATTTTTTATTATAAGAATACATAAATATCCAAAGCCTGCTCCACCAGCTGGTTTATTCAGACTGAGCTTAAAGATATAGTATGAAATGTGCATTTACCTTCACTTTGCCCAAAAGATGTTGTGAATTTATCATAAGCATTGGAAAATAAAAGATAGTAAAAGCCAGGAGTGCTATTAAATAAACACAGAGAAATGCTAGCATCAGTATGTTTGTGCTACATGGAAGTTTAATTCTGAGAGTAGGTCGTGTGTTGAGTTATACCACAGCATGCTGCATCAGCATATTTTCAGCATACATTTTAAACATGTAAAAATGGATTTCATGGTCTTATTTGCAAACATCATTTCTTAAGAAAGAATCTACATACTATACTAAATACAATACAGATAGGTACAGATCTAAAAAGCTTCTACATTTGTACTGATTTTGATTTGTGTAATTTTGAGTTAACAGGAATAAAATTTGAGTAAAAGTAGTAAAATCTGAGTAACAAGTAATTTTTCAAAACTTTTCAAAAAGTTCTAGTTATTTATTTGAAAGGCACAGAAAGAGAGGAAGAGACATAGAGGAGGAGACAGATCTTCTGTCTACTGGTTACTCCCCAAATGTCCACAATACGCAGGGCTGAGCCAAGCTGCAACCAGGTGGCAGGAACTCCATCTGGGTCCCTCCACACAGGTGGCAGGAACCCAAATACTTGGGCCATCAAATGTTTCCCAGGTACATTAGCAGGAAGCAGGATGGGAAGTGGAGGCAGGACTCCCTCCCAGACACTCAGACACGGGAAGTGGATTTCCCACATAGTGACTTAACCCACTGTGCCACAATGCCTACCCCAGGGATAATTTTTTTTGTAAAAATGTCTATTTAAGAGTTCCTTTTCATTCATTCATTATTAAACTCTCGAAATCCTTGCTTAACCCCTCCCCCACAATACCCATATTCTACTATAGCTTTATTAATATTTCTCCTTATAGTATTAAGTCTTTGAAATTCCAGGGTTTTCTTATATTTTACTCACTCTCTCAACATAAATATTGAATCTATATGACAACCTATTAAGCCAAGAAAGAGTTGCTCTTCCTCCTATTTTTTTTTTTTTTGCAAGTGGGCTTAAAATTTTAACTTCAAAAGAACCTATGACATATTCATTCCATCCTTGTTAGGTTTGACAAAAGGAAATAGCAACTTCATGATACTGCTGAAAATTGGTACAATTTAGGGTGTTTTCAGCTTCAATCCAGAGATGATGCAGGATTCATATTTTTATATAAGTAGTTCACATTCTATTTAATGACACATTTTTTGAGTATTCGATGACCTCTCTTTCTCCGCCTCAATGTAGAATAAAACTATAAATGCCAGCAACTATTCCCTTGATTTTTGAGGTTGTGGAAAGACCTCAGAGAGCATAGCTGCAGGTTTTGTGGTCACTGTGGTAATGGCAGGATTTTGAACTCATAGTTTGCTTTGGTGAATGGTTACATTAAAGACAGAGGCAGGTTTTCCAGTTTTAACTCTGAAACCCTAAGATATAAGGGTTTTTCTTCCCCTCTCATATCCATGAAAGATCTGCATCACAGTCAGAGATTTGCATCAGAATGATGAGTATTGTTCAAAGTGAAGGTTAACCATGGTCCTTTTTTAGTATGGCAACATTGTAGACCACAAGGCAGATGCTTTCAAAGTGCATGCCTTTATTGAGTTTATATTGTGAAAATTTATGGTACTGTAAAAATTTATCTATACATCAGTGGATAAGTGATGGCAAATGCAAAATCCTTGTGGTTCCTTATAAGGCATGTGTATTAAGAACAGCAACCTTTATGCACTTTCAAATAAAAAGAAAATAGAACGATAAAAGCAATAGTTGCAATCTTCTACAGTTTACTTTTGTGAAAGATGATATTGAGTTAATTGACTCCTCTTATCTTTTCTATTTATGTCTTCTGCTGGAAAGTATTTCTCTAAAAGTTGTAAATATATTGTCTAAGAAGTGTAGGGATTAGAGCTAAAAACATTCCAGAGACCCACATCACTGTTCTTTGAGCATTGTCAATTTACAAGATGCTATGGTCTGGAATGATTCTGTCTCCCCCAAATCATAGGCTAAAACGAATCACCCTTATGATGTTGGGAGCTAGGGCTGCTGGAAGGTGGTTAGATTATGAAGGCAGTATCCTCACGCATATTTAGTGTTTTTATGAAAAAGGTGTCAGAGATCACTCTGCTCCTTCTGCCTTGTGAGAACCCAGTGAAGACACCAGCTATGAGCCAGCGCAGGTCCTCTGCAGACACTGAATCCACTTTGCCTTAAACTTGGACTTCCCAACCTGCACAATGATGAGAAAGAAATTCCTGCTGTTTGTAACCTCCTCCATCAGCAGCATTTTGTTCTAGCAATCTGAAAAGACTAAGACACACAGGACACTAAATTTGAATATTTTATGTGCTGTATGCATGAATGCATTCAATGTTAGGTCTACAGATAAAAAATGTGTGTCCTCTTAGTGGAAAAAAATATATGGTAAATTTTGTACATTGAGGTTCTGTTTACTATTTCATTTTGAAGAATTTTCTAAGATCTCATTACTCATAGGGGCAATCTCAAAAAAAGGGTAATCTCTTTCACAACTCATATATCAATATATATATGCCCTCAACCCATATATCAATGCCTTACTGAAGCTCCAGTTACTTTGCTTCTCATTCTTAGCTGCCTGCTAATGCATGCTCTGAGAGACAGCAGAGGATGACTCAAGGGCTTGGACACCTGCTACTCACATTGGAGAGCCAGAGTCCGGGCTCCTGACCCAGTCCTGGCTGTTGTAGCCGTTCGGCGAGTGAAGCAAAAGTTGGAAGAGCTTTCTCTCTCTCTCTTTCTCCCTCTGTCTTTCTCTTTCTCTGTATTCTATTATTTTGCCTCTCAAATAAATAAAAATAGACTTTGAAAAATGAGACAAGATTGGTTTTGCCTCTTCTATTCAATATTCATATTCATGTACTTGCTGTGGAAAATAAGAAAAATTTTGTTTCTGGTAATTATTATTACAATATATTATTGTTTATAGAATGTTTTATAAATTTTATAAAGGAAAATGATGCATATTTTCATTTAAAATGATGACTTGTATACCTTTAATATTTTCATGTTTGTAAAACTGACAGATACTTTGAAGTTTTCTATTTTTTTTCTTGGCCAACCATCTGCCAATGAAAAGCCAATACGGAAAAAGCCAAAAGCATAATATGAAGTTGTGGCTAAATACTTTTAAAATGTCCAGGTGAAAATAGGGAAAGAAACATGATCATCCAGAGATTTTTCTATACTACATGTGGATTTTATGAATGACTTTATTTTCAATTTTTGATTAACTGTTTATCATCAGCTAAGCCGTATGTTTACTCAAAAGTGGAACAACCAAAGTTATGCAGAAAAATATGCAAGACTTCATAAAAATCTAGCAGTACACAATATTCTTACTTCCAATACAAGCTCTGGAAATCTCATCAGATAACCTGAGTTGATGCCTTCCAGGCAGCTGAGCTGAAATTCTGTTCTTTCTTTGTGTAATCTCTTGATTTGAGTCTTTCTTTGATCATTCATGTCTTTTGAAAAATTCTTTTTCAAAAAGGCTTAGGAATCCTTCACTCTTCTAATCTTTCATCTCACCTCCTCTATTTTTGTCACATTAAAAACTGCTATTTTTGTAATTTTATTGTTCATAAAATTGATGGAGGAATTATGAAAAAGTGAAGAGAGAGGAAATCATGTGATACTTTGCTAATCATGTCTCTAGGGTAAGAGGCAAACAACAACAAAGTTTATTCTATGTGTTGTGACCTATTTGTTTACAACAGAGGTAATCCCAGAGAAATAAATCATCCAGTTTATGCGATGCCTTACCCAGCACATCTGTAATGGCTCTGTAAAGTGGAAGAGGAATCTCTAGGCATTGTTTCAAAGTAAAATAAAACCTCCATTCACCAACTTTTCTTTGCAGGCTCCATTTCTTTTTCCCATTATATTTTTTTACTGTTTTAATCAAGATTTATTTACCATAAAAGGATATATTAGGTTGTAGAGTTTTCTAATCTTTTTTTAATTATGATTGATCTGTTTTATTACTGGCTGTGGGTTTTTTAAATTTTATTGAAGTTATACAAGTTTCATATATTTCATAGGTACAGATTTAGGACCATAGAAACACGTCCCCCCTACCATCCCTTCCACCCATTCTGCAGCCCTTCCTCTCCCTCCCTCTCGAATTCCCACTCTTAATTTTTACAAAGATCTATTTTCTGTATACTTAATGATCATATGGTTAACCCTAGTCTAAGTAAAAGAGTTCAACAAATAGTATGTAGAGAAACAAACAAGCAAACCAAAAACCAAAAAACAAAAACCACTATTCCTCAATGGAAGAGACAAGGGCTTGTTTATGAATAATTATTGAATCTCAGAATATCTATTTCACTCCAATCTTTTATATTTCATGTACTGTATTAGTTACCTTGAATCAGGGAAAATACGCTATCTGTCTTTTTGGGACTGTCTTATTTCACTAAGTATTTCCATCTTGTTGCAAAAGACAGGATTTCTTTCTTTCTTTCTTTTATTTTTTAACAGCTGAGTAGTACTGCATAGTGAAATATACCATAATTTCTTTATGCAGTCAACAGTTGAGATCACATCTAATCTTAATTGTTCAGAAAATACAACATTCCATTGTGAGACAGTCCCTTTATATTAGATTTTATCAACTATAATTTCACTCTCAAAAATATTCCAAATACTTTCCAAAATATACATGTCATATTGTGTTATTAGGGGAGCTGTCTTGGTCATTTGCTAATTTAAAAAAAACCCTCCAATAACTGAATATTTGGGTCCAATAAAATCATATAAAATATTTTCCATATCCAACAAGGGCATTCATTGGGATTTGAATTTCTATACCATTGGATTTTATCCACAAAATGATCATTGTTCTCTTTTTTTTATAAAAGCATTATTTCTAAACTCCAAAAATTTCATATACTGTTTGGTAACATGCGTCTAAATTTAATGTGACTATATCTTGAAGTGTCTTTGATGAAAAACCAAAATAAATTGAATATAGTTTTATATCCCTGTTTTATCCTAGTTGCATTCCAAATGGAATACTGGAAGTGATTAAGTATATAAACTCTTGCAATAATAGAACTTTGCATATTTTGCATATTTAGCATTTTCCCTGTCTACTTGACTAATACATCTCCTCCTGCGCTTTCCTAATCCTTTGCTTCCTTGATTCCTGTTGTTCACTCTGCCTCAGCCATTTGCTTTGCTAGCATTCTGCCTACTTACATCCCATTCTTTTGAACCTATTTAATATGAGCCAGTCCCAGTGTACTTCTGCAGTTTCAAATATATCTCCCTTTAATTGCTTGAAAAAAAAAAAAAAAGCCCAGTTGCCTTAAATAGCAAATCACCGATATTTTCTCCTTCTCTGCTGTCCTTGCTGACATCCAATCAGTGTGCCTTGAGTCTCACCTCCTCTCATTACTTCTAGACCACACAGAACAATGGCATGGACTTTCCTTCCATACAACTGCATATTCATCAGCAGCCTCCTTTTTTATTTTTAAAGATTTTATTTATTTTATTTGAGAGGTAGAGTTACAGACGGTGAGAGGGAGAGACAGAGAGAAAGGTCTTTTCCGTTGGTTCACTCCCCAAATGGCCACAATGCCGATCCGAAACCAGGAACCAGGTGCTTCTTCCCCATCTCCCTTGCAGGTGCAGGGGCCCAAGCTCTTGGACCATCTTCTACTGCTTTCCCAGGCCATAGCAGAAAGCTGAATTGGAAGTGGAGAAACTGGGACTAGAACTGGTTCCCATATGGGATGCCGGCACCGCAGGCGGAGGATTAACGTGGTGCACCGTGGCACCGGCCCCAACAGCCTGCTTTTGGTTGCTCCTCTCTTCCATTCTCTTGGGTCAGACCTTCGCTACTGTCAGTCTCCACTGTGACTTATTCTGTCTCTCCTCACTCAGCTTGTTAGGACCTTTCTAAAATCACATGCCACTACTCAGCTCTTCTTTTCTCTTTCTCTCTTTCTCTCTTTCTTTCTAAGATTTATCTCATTTATCTGAAAGAGAGTAATACACAGAGAGAGGAGAAGAGAGGCAGAGAGAGAGAGAGAAAGAGAGGTCTGCCATCCAATGGTTCACTCCCCAATTGGCCGCAATGGCCAGAGCTGCACGGATCCTAAGCCAGGAGCCAGGAGTTTCCTCCAGGTCTCCCACACAGGTGCAGGGGCCCAAGGACTTGGGCCATCTTCCACTGCTTTCCCAGGCCACAGCAGAGAGCTGAATTGGAAGTGGAGCATCCGGGTCTCGAACCGGCTCCCACATGGGATGCTGGAGCTTAGGCCAGGGCGTTAACCCACTGCGCCACAGTGCTGGCCTCACTACTCAGCCATTTCAATGTCGTTGCTTCAACTCTTAAAATTTCTTATCTCCTTAACTAAGTTTGCCAAAACCCAAATGCTGGGCACCTCAGCACTTTCTTTTCTGTGTTGTTAAATGTAGGCTACTCTTTGTGTTCAATATGAATACATATAATCAGTTCTCTAAAAGTTCTTCCCTTATGTTGACAATCTATTTCATCACTAATAATGTTTCAGATCATTTTTATATCCCATGATTATTTCCCACCCTCATTAAAGTAGCCAACATATTTCATTTCCTACATTGTAGAGATTGAGGTAATCCAATATGAGTTGTTTTAATATCCTTCTAGTTTTTCTTCAATATCCTACTAGTTTTGCTTATAAAAATTTAATTCCTTTTCCTCACATGCTCATTTAATTTGAATTTGAATTCCTTAGTAGTCACACTTCTTCCATAGTCTTCAGATCTCTTCTCTTTGTTAGCTGTTAGCTTTTCACTTTGATGCATGTTTGCCCTGTATCAAAATGCCTTCTACTTCCTCAAGACTTCCGCTTCCTCATGTAGTCATTGCACCATTCTCCTCTTCAACATCAAATAATTTCTATTTGCCTTTTGCATTTTCTCACTCCAGTTCAGCTTTCCTTACATCCCAGATGTCAACCCAACACATTCAAAATAATGAACCTGGTCCCAGCTCCTGAACACTTTGAGCTCAGTTCCTGGCATATCTTATACTTTCTTTCTTTTGAGAAGCCTTCTTTCCTTTTCCAGTTCACCCACTCTGCTTTTTATACATTTTCATTTTTATCTGCATAGTTTTCATTCTTTTCTCTGTCAATGTAGACACACCCAGGATTCTATCCTTGGCTTTCCCTTCTTTCTAATCTGTTTTCTATGTAACGATGTGTACTCTATTTTCTATTTCCATTTTGGTGGTTGTGAGCATTGAGAACTCAACTTTTCCAATTCCAAATTAATCAGTAATTTTCTTGAATTGGATACTGCATTTTTGCTTTTTTATTTTTTAAAGATTTATTTATTTATTTGAAAGGTAGAGTAACAGAGGGGTGGGGGGCAGGGGAGAGAGAGAGAATCTTTCATCCACTGGTTCACTCCCCAGATGGCCATAACAGCCGGGGCTGGTCTGGACTGAAACCAGGAGCCAGGAACTTCATCTGGGCTTCCCACACGAGTGCAGCAACCCATGGAATTAGGCCATTCTCCACTGCAATCTAAGGAGCTAGATTGGAAGTGGAGCAGCCAAAACTCGAACTGGCACCCATATGGGATGCTGGTTTTGCAGGCAGCAGTTTAACCAGCTGTGCTAAAAATGACAATCCCCTCCCCCCACTTTAAAACTGTGTATACTTCCTAAGCATCTAAGCATAGGAATCTCCAAATCATCACTGAATTCTTCTAACCTTCACATTAAAATCATCTGTAAAACCACCAAAATTCAATCTTCTTTGAGTGTCTTATGTTTAAAATCTTATTCTTTACACTTTTCCATAATATATTTCACATAGACCTTCTTCAAGTCAGTAAGAGCCAATCACGTTGACCAGCAGGGGTGGGGAATGTCTGGCCCACAGATTGTACAAGGCCAGCAAAATCATTTGTTCTGGCCCTGGCAAGGCAACCAGAGGAAGGACTCCTAATCCAATAAATCTATAACAGGTGAATTTTTAAATTGATAATTTTGTCTGGTCCACAAATTATATTATAAATACCCAAAAATTCCCTTAGCAGATAAAAGGTTCCCCATCCTTGGCAGGGAAAAGTGGTAATGTAAAAAGAAAAAAAATCACATTTTCTTTTTACTTAAAAGTTAAGATTTGTGTGCATCAAAAGGGAAGTTTTTTGAATGAGAATGAAAATGAAGAAGACATACCCACTGCACCTGGTGGGCTAGGAGTTGAGTGAAGGATTTTACAGGTGCTGGGACAGGGAAGAAGAGGAGTTCCAGGCACATGAGCTGGGAGTGCCAAAGAACAGACACACAGCTGGCACTGAAGGGAGGAGCCAGCTAACATCTAAGACCAACAGCCCTTCAAACGGCCCTTCAGACTGTGCTGTGGAAGCCAGGGCAGCACCTCCAGACCATTTATCCCCACTTCCAAGTTCTGCAAGACAAGTTGTTGTGATCGTCAAGTTCTGGAAGACTAACTGTCATGGTATGTAAGCTCTGGAAGGTTATTTGTTGTGGCATGTGAGCTCATGATCGAAAGTTGTTTGCAAATCTCATTATATCATCCACCAGAACAACCACTGGTACTGGAACACTTGGTTGACGCACATCTGGAGTGCCCTGTTTTTCAAAACACTGAGGACATTTGTGAAAACTTCTACTGAAGGATGGGTGTGTAGGTGTGGTGGTACTGTGGGAAGGAAAAGCTTGACACCCATGTTTGGGGAGGGTGGGGCAGTGTCCTACATGTGGACCGTGATACAAACACCATTAAGTAGCAAATCTGGTGCAACTCTGTTTTTGTGGCAGGCATAATAACAGCACCCCTACAGCAGGAGCAAGCTTCTCGCGTTCTCTCTTATTGTTTTATCACTTGTGTCAGAAGGGTCCTGGATTGTCATGAGAAAGTTAGGTCTGTACTGGAATACTGATGGGAGGAGAACCTGCGAGCTAAGATTGCATAGGGTGAAGGTTGGCGGCTTCCTCAAAACCAGCTAGTAAAGCATGCTTTCAAAATAAAGTCTATGGAAACAAACAAGCTGGCAAAGCAGATCTCTTGGAAGATGGGCAGTTCTATGCTGGACCTGCTAAACTGTGGCTCTTGTGCAATTTCGTGTGTCTATATGCCTGACAATTAACCCTTTGTGTGCTTCTAGTACTGGATGGAGAGGAAGGCACAGAGAAAAGGACCCTTAATCCTTCCTCACCTCACCAACATCACACAGTCCCCTCTACATCCTCTCCGTTCCTTGAAAGGAAGCAGAATCTACATTTAATCTATCAGGTTTAATCCTGGATTTCTACTCTATCAATATTTCCTAATCAAATTTTAAATATGATTTCATCTTGAAGGTCTTGTCTCCAGGGGATCATCGCCTTATGACTGTGGAGAATGTGTTGAGACTATTTGCAGAAAGGATTGTCCAATGCCAGACAAAATGGATTTGAAAAATGCCTGGTGCAATGGGGAAAAAGGTATTGCTTGATTGACAAGTAATCAGGTTCAGAGGACACAGTGAATTGGGAGGCAAGTCGATGTGTCTCACTTTTGAGGTTGTTAGTGTTCTCCCATTAAGACTGATATCCGGGCTGGTGCCGCGGCTCACTAGGCTAATCCTCTGCCTTGCGGCGCCGGCACACCGGGTTCTAGTCCCGGTCGGGGCACCGGATTCTGTCCTGGTTGCCCCTCTTCCAGGCCAGCTCTCTGCTGTGGCCAGGGAGTGCAGTGGAGGATGGCCCAGGTGCTTGGGCCCTGCACCCCATGGGAGACCAGGAGAAGCACCTGGCTCCTGCCATCAGATCAGCGCAGTGTGCTGGTCGCAGCGCACCAGCAGCGATGGCCATTGGAGGGTGAACCAACGGCAAAGGAAGACCTTTCTCTCTGTCTCTCTCTCTCACTGTCCACTCTGCCTGTCAAAAAATTAAAAAAAAAAAAAAGACTGATATCCACTGACCGTGCTAGAGAAGTTTTAGAATGAGTAGCTCTTAGATGCGTAGACTCAGAGTAGCAGTGCCTCACCTTTAAAGGTAGAGAAACAATGGGCTCATGGTCCCTGAGAAAGCAGAGGGCAAAGGATGATTAGATAAATACCCCTAGAACTAGGGAAACAGTGTCCCCATGGAGCTCTTTCCTAACTTGTTGAGTTATAAATATTGATGTGGAAAGGGAAGAAGGATGATTTTTGTCATCATATTAGATGTAGGGGTGCATCTTGGTCTTATCAGTTTTATAGGTGCTGATGGCTGGGTAGATAAAAGATATCAACAATAACAAGAAGAATGAGAGCAATAACAAAAGCTTCTGTTCCTATGAAACAATAGGTCTTATACTTCAAAATTATCCTGGGTATGAAGGACAGAGGGAAGTCACTGGGGTCTTTCAGCTTGCAGGAGACTGCGGTGCCACGGCGTGCATGCGGCTGAACAATGCCAGGGCCTGAATTACGTCCAGGGCAGGGGAACTGCCATCAGCGTTATCAGAACATCTGTCAGAAAATGAAGAAAGTATATTAGATAATAGAATTTCAGCAATGTTCAATTTACTTAATTTGATAATGTGCTCTATTTTGGCTTTCAGGGGTAAGGGGGAACCCAGCCAACAATGTTTCCCTTTAATGTTTCAGGGAGAGGAAAACGAAAGTGTCCCCTGACGCTTTTACAGGCTCCTGGCAGTAAAGTGAGTGTGCTGGCCAGGAGCCCAGAGGGCTGTCTGCTACCAGGATGAGCTTCTTACCTACCTCTTATCTTTTATCTTTCCAGGATAGCCCTGGGCATCCACTGAAAACTGTGATAAAGAAGGAGCTGGGAGCTTCTTTAGTGAGATGTTGCGAAAAGGATGAAGAGAGATAAGCAGGGAAGAACTGGAGTAGGCTTCTGTCCCGCTGTCCACCAGGACGTTTGGTACCAAGGTTGTCATGGCCCAACAGAAGCAGCTGTGAAGCAGAACCCCTTGGAAGATAAATTAGACTCTGTCGGGCCGGGCCCTGTTGCAAATGACCCCTGCACTGAGTCTGCTTCCTGGCAAACACCTGGACTACCTCCGGTGTGTTTGCCAGAGGGCTGCGCTGAGCTTATGCTCAGAAAAGTTTACGAAAACCTTAGAAAAACTGTTAAAAATGGGTCAAGGTTGTGGCAAGGGGGGTTAAACTCTTGCTTGTGACACTGGCATCCCATATTGGAGCACTGGTTCAAGCAGTAGAGGATCCAAGTGCTTGGGTTTCTGTACCCACGTGGGAGACCCAACTGAAGTTCCAGGCTCCTCGCTTCGTCTGGACCAACCCTGGCTATTGCAGCCATTTGGGGGAGTGAACCAATGGATGGAAGATCTCTTTCTGTCTCTTTCTCTCTCTCAGTCTTCCTTTTATCAATAAAATAAATCTTTTTATAAATCTAATGACAGAATGATGAAGGGAAAATTTCTCACATGATATCTTGTTTGTAGAGAAATTTATTTTCATAGCAATCAAGTTAAAAGATGATAACAGATGTTTAAAAGAACTAAAGATTTTTGACAGCTTTAGAAAGTAATGAGATAAATGTTTGATCACTTTGAGAATTCCTTGTAGAATTTGCAGCTTGGCAAAACAAAGCAGAAAACGGGAGGAAGGCGGGGAAAGTCCTCTTGCACAGGTCCCTATGGGATCTGCCTGGGCAGAGGCCCTCTCACCCAGCCTCAGGGTTGCAGACACACTCTGATTTCTAAGGAATTTTTCAGCTGCCTGGGGAGTGAGATGAGTTTTTGCAGAAGCTGCCACAGGTGTGTATGTCATTAACCCTGGCAGTATCTTTAGACAGACAGGCCTGATTGCCCCAGTGCTAGTCAGGAGCAACCTGGGACCTATTATGTTGTGGTGGGTAGGATTATTTTCCCTTTCTAGAAAAACTCCCTATATGGGATTATCAAAGCTCTGGTACTGTTAGGGAACCACATACAAAAATATGTATCTCTATATATGCACACATTGTTTTCATTCTAAATTTGTTTATTAGGAAGTCTTCTGGATATACGAAAAATATTCCTGTCTAGCAGAATTTCAGTGGGTGAGATTGGGAATTTATAAAGCAATGATTGGCTGCCTCTGTCTTATTCATCATTTAAAAACCCAATCTTTCAAATACCACATCTGAAAGTGCTAATGAGTAGACATTATTAAGAAAAGATAATTGTGCCTGCTAATGCCACCATGTAACTTAGCGTCACAGTTTTATGGCTACTTCTTAGAAGGAGAAGAAAGGTGGTGATTAAAAGAGGATTTATGTTTAAGGGGAAAATGTTTTGATGTTTGGTATTTTTGATGGAAGACATCTGCGCAGAAATCCACTGAGGACAGGGAGGCAGGTGAGAGAGCAAGGTGCCTGGGATGGGAGTAATAAACAGTTACTGGTGCCAGTGGGAAATATTTCAGAAGAAATAGATGTTGAAGCAGAGTGGAGGAATTATCCTGGAGGAGACACTTTGACTTGTGTGCTACAGGAGGAAAGTGGGGACTACGTCGGCGCAATTCAATGTGAAATATCTGTTTTCTATGAGAGCAGAAAAGGAATACCCTGGCAGGTCTGAGGGAATGTGGGCTGAGAAGCCACCTAGATGTCCTTCAGTGGGTGAATGGCTGAGTAAACTGTGGTATAGTCGTACAGTGGAAGATTATTCAGCACTAAAAAGAAATAAGCTATCAAGCCATGGAAACACGTGGAGGAAACTTAAATTAGCATTGCTAAGCTAAAGCAGCCGATCTAAAACGGGTAAATACTGGGTGATTTCAACTCTATGGCATTCCGGAAAATTATGGACTCTGGGTGACAATGATGTGTCAACATAGGTTACCAGTTGTCTTAAGGGTACCACTGTAGTGGGGCCTGATGACGAGGAGGAGGCTATCATGAGTGGGGACAAGGGAGGAAATAGGGTTCTTTGTACCTTCCTCTCAAGTTTGCTGTTAACCTAAAACTGCTTTAAAATAACAATAACAGAGAAAACTATGAGCAATGTGATAAAAGGGGCACTTTACCACTGTGATCTTTATCCTGAAAACATGTATCCCCAGTCCAGAAAATAACTGACCAATAATCTTGAAAACCGTCAAGGTGATTGAAAGCAAGGGAAAGCTGAAACAGTGTCACAGGAAAGTAGACATGGCCATTAATCATAGAGTAGTGTGATAGATGGGATTCTGAAACAGAAAAAAAAGGTGTTAGATAAAAAGTAAGGAAGTCTGAATAACGAATGGCCGTTATTACTACCAGCATAACAATATTGAGTCATTAATCATAACTATTATAATTTAAATTAAAAAATTTATTTTACTTTTTTAAAAGATTTATTTGTTTATATGAAAGGCAGAGTTACAGAGAGAGGAGAGAAAGAGAGCGAGTAAGAGAGAGAGATTTTGATCTTCCATCTTCCGGTTCATTCTCCAGATGGTCACAATGCCAGGGATGGGCCAGACTTAAGTAAGGACCTGGAACTCCATCTGGGTTGCCCACTTGGGTGGCAGAGGCCCAAATACTTGGGTCATCTTTTGCTACTTTCCCTGGGCACATTAGCAGGGAGCTGGATCAGAAGTAGAGCAGCGGAGACTCAAACCAGCATGCATGTGGGATGAAGGCATCACAGACAACATCTTAACCTGCTGTGCCACAGCACTGGCCCCAGTATTAACCGTAATAAAAGACCTCTTCAAATCTATGATCCCCATCCTCTGCCCTACCCTTGAATATATCACTCCTTCTTAATCAGGTTATCTTGAAAAATAAGTGAGCATATGTGTGTCATAGGTGGCTTTAGTCAGAACCCTGACACATGTAGCCGAAAGAAATGAAAGTCACATGTAATTGTTTTCCATTAGATCCTTAGGATTTGTAACTCTCTTCTCTCTGCTGTGAAAAACAAATTCCCTCCAAAACAACACTCAATAGAAATAACAGGTGTAAATAGTTAAAGAGTGAATTCTCCAGGGGGTTATGTAACGATCTTAGATTGATTCAGTTGGTTTGAAGGCCTACTGAACTTGGTTAACTGCCTCTCAGAGTTTTGCTAATTTTTTTTTTTTACAAAACTTATATTATTGAATATAAAGCTGGAGACCAAAGTAATTTTAGAGGATTGTGACCTTGTGATTTAATGATTATTGTCACATGTGCTTGCTTCTCATATGTGATCCAGATACGCCTTGAACTTTGACCTCAGACAAGTGGGGTGCTCCTTCTGTGTAAGCGCAGGGTAGAAAAGGCCTTGTTTGCAATGACACGTTCTAGTTTAGGTAGTATTTGTTGTGGCAATTATGTCATATCGCCCAGTGCCTCACTTTGTGATTTTATCTTCACCTTAAGACATAAATGACTAACAGGCACCTAGGAAGCACAAGTTTTAGGTGTTGCTGAGTGTTTCAATGTTAATACAATATTGATGGCTTAGAAAATATATATAATCCAACTAAAGCTTAAGTAAGCCAAAGCATCCATATTTTAAAATTGGTAATAAGCTTTCTTTGATAGAGCAATTCTGGGTTCACAGAAAAATTGAGCAGAATGTGTACAGATCTCTCATGTACCCCTCCCCATGCATACAGACTATTCTACAGTCAAACATTCTGCATCACAGTCATGCATTTGTTTAAAGTGAACCTGCACTGACATGTCATTATAAAGTCTGTAGTTTATATTTGGGTTCTTTGTTTCTGCTGTCCATTTTCTGAGACTTGACAAATATAGAATGACATTATCCACTATTAACAGTATCACACAGAATTGTCTCACTGCCCAAAGAATCCTCTGTGTACCACGTATTCATCTCTTCCTTCCTCCTAATCCTTGATAAATCCTGATCTTTTAAATATCTCCGTAGTTTTATCTTTTCCAGAAAGTCAAATAGTTGGAATAATACAGTAGTAGCCTTTTCATAGTAGTTTATTTGACTTAGTAAAGTTCATTTAAGCTTCTTCCATGTCTTCTCACGGCTTCATAGGATTAATTTTTCTAAATACTTTGAGTGAAAAAATGTAATATGAGAGACAAGGTAAAAGAATGCAATTTCAACCCTTATCCAAGAACACCCCCATGCTTCTTGCTACTTTAAATATAGTTCACAAAGCAAGAGCCAGTGCCAAGTACTATGAAGCTTGAAGGCAGATCAGGTCATGGTCGTTTTTGTTTACTTGGCAAGTGAATTAGACAGTGTAACCGTTGGAAACAGAAGCTTGTGTGTAAATCAATCTCTGCCATGGAAGTGGATTCCCATTGTGCTCTCTATTTCCGTTGGGGACATCAGCAGTCACCCACATCAGACACCTAGAAGTCACCTTTGACTCTTCCCTCTCTTCTTCCACACCAAATGGTCACTAAATCCTGCCTCTTCTATTATGTACGATTCTAACATGTCACCTTCTCTGTGGCCCATCTGCTTCTCCTCCAGTTCAATTTCTCTTCTGCTCTCATGAAGAACACAATTCCCATGGCCCAACTGTTCCTCCTGTTTGAAGTGCCTTGCCCTTTCTATATTTGAGATTACTTTTAAGGTTAGCAAGTTAAAACCAAAGCCAATGCTGCCACTAACTTGAAGAAAGCAGTCAAATGTTTAGCATGATGTGCAGTGTCCTCCGTGGTTTGGCTCTTAGGTTCTTCCTTGTTTCACATTCAACTTTTATCTGCACACAAACACACCAAATTGTCTACAGTTCTTAAGCTATTCAAAGGTCCTTCCATGCCTCTGACTGTATACTTGATGTTTATTTTTACAATACAAACTGCATTTCCTTTATTCACTTAGTGAACTCTTGTTTATCAAGTATACGTTCATTCAGTTCATCAACAAATACAGAAAACTTGATCTTTGGCAACCACTGCTCTTGTTCTGAGACTGTCTAGATTAGGAAGATAGACAAAGATGGAAAAATGAAATTCATCATGTTTGTATTCTAATGTAGGAGACATAAAACAAATAATAGAGTAAAAGTCATGTAATTATGCAGTTTCATACAGTGTTCATAAACAAAGGCACTGAGTTCTGTGATAGGGAGTATCTGTGGGCATCTGGAGGACCACATTTGATAATATGGTGGGGGATAATGTTATTGTTGACTGAGCTTTCAACTGCATGATGAGAAAATGTAGTCATGCAGAAGCAAGGGACACACTATGCAGGCAGACAAGTGTGGAAAGAGCTGAAGCACACAGGCTGTGGTGGCAGGGGGCCTCTGGCTCATACTGGGAAGCCAAGACAGGCTGGTGTGACTGCGTTCAGTGACTGCAAGGGAGTGGGAAGGGAGGACGATGTGAAGGGAACCAAGAGACAGATCACACAAAGTCTTGTGGGCCAAGGGCACATGAAAGTCAGCAATAGGATCTGACATACACGTTGGTGGATATTACATTGCCGTGTGGGGAATTCCCGGGAGGCAGGAAGAACAGGAATGAAGAAATCATTTTGAAAGTTTTGAAAGTGGTCTAAGCAAGAATGGAAATGGCTGGAGCTAAGCTAGTAGGAGCCATGAGAGAATGATGTAGATGCAAAATGCATTACAAAGGTAGGTCCTACAAATCCTGATGGTGTTAGGAAGGAAGGAAATAAGAGAGGAAGGACATGGTTGCCACAGACGGATTAAAACTAAAACAACTCTCAGTTTCCTGGGCATGGTAAACAGGGGACCATAACATCATTTATGAAAATGAGGAAGGGGGGTGGCAATCAACTTGAGCTCTAATCAAGAGCATTGTTTGGGACAATTAAACTTCTAGCGTCTCTTAAGTTATCCTTCTCAAAGCACAGGAGGAAGAGTTAGTTACATAGATTCGGATCTCTCAAGTGAGGTCCAAGTCAGACAAGTACAATTGTAAGATACCAGCCTGTAGCTGTGATTTAAAGCAGTGGGAAAGGAATCATCTCCCAGGTAGAGAATATGAACAGGCAGGAGGTTGAGACGGTACTTGAGCTCCAGTGTCTACCCTTTGAGTAAAGGAACTTGAGACAGCAAATGAGCATCCTGAGTTGTGGGAGGCAGAAGAGAATCTCAAAGGAGCAGAGAGTCACGTTGTGTCTAGTGGGAGGATGTCCAAGTAATGCCATTCAGCTTTGCCAGTGTGGGGGTCACTGGAGGCTGTGACCCCAGTGAGGTTAAGGAGATGGAAGCTAGACTGACCTGTGTTTAAAAAAAATGAAAGTTGTCAAACATGCCAGAGAGTGAATGCGAAGTTGTTCAATGGAGTCGAGATATATAAACAAATTTAAGAGAATTTCTTTTGGGGCAATATTTGGATGATATACAGTTATAAAGGAAAGTTTAGACTTCCACACTTAGAGCTATAGTGAATGCTGATGGCAGCACCTTATTAGGAAGGGTTTATGTGATGATACAGGGAAATGCTTGATTGAATATCTCTCTCCAGAGGTTTATACAAGGAGTCTGAGATAAAAGTATATGCTTTGGGGCCGGCGCTGCAGCTCAATAGGCTAATCCTCCACGTAGCGGCGCCGGCACACCGGGTTTTAGTCCCGGTTGGGGCACCAGATTCTGTCTGGTTGCCCCTCTTCCAGGCCAGCTCTCTGCTGTGGCCCGGGAGTGCAGTGGAGGATGGCCCAAGTGCTTGGGCCCTGCACCCCATGGGAGACCAGGAGAAGCACCTGGCTTCTGCCTTCGGATCAGTGCGGTGCGCTGGCCACAGTGCGCCAGGTGCAGCGGCCATTGGAGGGTGAACCAATGGCAAAAAGGAAGACCTTTCTCTCTGTCTCTCTCTCTCACTGTCCACTCTGCCTGTCAAACAATAAAAAAAATTAAAAAAAAAGGAAAAAAAAGACTTAAAAAAAGTATATGCTTTGGACCTTCCTACAACAGATGAAGAGAGCTTTTCTTCTTGGATTGTGTTGTATACATGGCTGTAAAAAAGGTGGAGAAATTCGTGTTTGAAGTATGCCACCATCAGTCACGACTCTGAGCGAGGAAGGGTAATTCAAATTTGGGGACCTTGTTTTTATTGTGAATACAGCTCTTGAGTTTGTTCAAGGCAGTGGCCATGAGGATGTAAGACATTTTAAGAGGAAACAGGAAGTATTATCTATTCACCTTGGAGCACAAGAATGTGGAAATGCAGTAACGTGGTGTAACTAGAACTTTAGGCTGGCATTATTTTTATTTAAGATTTATTTTATTTATTTGAAAGACAGAGTTACAGAGAGAGGTAGAGACTGAGAGAAAGAGGTCTTCCAACTGCTAGGTTACCCCCCAGATGGCTGCAACGGCCAGAGCTGAGCCAATCCGAAGCCAGGATCCAGGAGCTTCTTCCGGGTCTCCCATGTGGGTGCAGGGGCCCAAGCATTTGGGCCATCTTCTGCTGCTTTCCCAGGCCATAGCAGAGAGTTGGATAGGAAATGGAGCAGCCAGGACTAGAACTGGTACCCATATGGGATGCCAGCACTTCAGACCAGGGCTTTAACCCGCTATGCCACAGTGTCAGCCCCCAGACTGGCATTCTTTGCCTGCATGCCATTTATAAGAATGAATTTAAATTGAAGTTAATCAGCAGAGTTTCTTAATTTTTCTCAAGAAAAATCTAAAGCCTAAGATGTAGGCCCAAACGAAATAGCTAAATGGGTTCAGGCAGACTTGGATTTTTATTATGTAATTATGACACAACTGAAAGATAAAGCCTATAAGATGATTTCAATGTTGTGACTATATTAATAGATTATTGGAAAAATGAGAAGGAAGCCTGATGGGTTGTGCAAAGTGATGAGTTTAGCTCAGGGTCTTGCATAATCTAAACAACCCTTGTAGTGGATTTTTAAAATAAAATTCTTAGGTCAGACAATAGGATGAAGAATTTGAGATCTTGGATGTGATAGAATTTCTAACAGTGGTGGGTCTATTGGGCATGATGATAATGGGATTAAGTAGTTTTTGGACTTGAAACCCTGCTCCCCTGCCCCAAGTTGTCTGTTCCCTCTTCATTCCTTTTAATAATAAAACTCCCACATTTCTTCAGATCATGTAGCAGCCCACATAGAAATCTGTACTTCACATCCTTCCTTTTATCTTTAGTACTTGAGAACAAATTTTCTCAAGGGACTACGAGTAGAATTCATGCAATTTCAGGGCGATGTCCTATAGGAAGGAAATTGACCATCCTTTCTCGTTCCCCTGCTCTGTGAACTAGTATGAGGAGCCAAGGTGCTAGTGAGTAGGCTTTGACCTTCCTAAGTAAGGAAAAACCTGGGGTATGCGAGGACAACATTTAAATACATCTCTGTACTCATAATGTCTGGAAGTGAGTGACAGTGTCCGCTTTAACTCTTGTGTGCGGGGGAAAAAGAAGGCTATAGCCTTCTCTGAGCTGCTGTCTGACGTGGAGGAACGAGATCTCACATTTTGCAATGAAAATGGCCCCTGAGGCAGCAGCCCCTAGGGTCTTGCACAGTAGATTCAGCTCCAGAACCCCCAGCTAATCCCGCTCTCTGCAAGAGCGAGTCAATGGCTACTTATTCTTGCTCCTGTGGCTTGTCTAATATTGCAGGTGTCAGGAGTAGTAATTATATGTGTGCTTGTTTGCATAGTGATGCCCGTGCTATTTGAGGGGAGGGGCTGTGCCTGTTTTTCATCTTTGTGACCTCAATGTCTAGCAAATGAAAGAAGTTATTTAATACATCTTTGAGTGCCAAAAAGAATATAAAATTGTGCTCAATACGGGAAGAAACATGAATGAGACACTGTTTCTATGCACACAGACCTTATAGTGTAACCACAAAACCATATGTGTAGAGGCAGCCAGGAAAATGGTATAGAGGACCAGCTCAGAAAAAGGCTTGTACTGTAGTTCTTCATGGTGAAAGAAAGACACAGATACGAGCACCAAAGAACCTTGAGATCCAGACTCACAAAATCTACAGCCTTATAGGGTTATGTGTACTTGCAATTCCCACAGTGCACATGCAACATGTCACTCCTAGTCCAGTATCTTCTATTTTGGATGCTCATTCTCCCTTCCAGTTCTTTACAAAAGAACTTGGTAATCACATTGGATTCCTCCAACTCTCTCCTCTGTATCTACCTAATTGGTTACTGAGTTCAATGGGCTCATGCCTTGAAGGTATTTTGTAAGCCTGTTCCCTCACTCTTAAATCGCAATACTACTTGTTTAGTTCAGACCCTAACCTTTCCCGTGTGGATTATTTCATGTCTCTGCTTTCCCTGCCTCTGTTACTCACCTCCAAACACCTTGTCAGGTTAATTTCTCATAGTATCCCAAAGTATTATAACTAAAATGTAGATATTACTATGCTATTTCTTTTGCCCCAAAATCGTCACAAATTCCTGGTCACATGACATTTGACCTTTAGGATGCTCTGGGTCGGGGCTAGCATTGTGGGACAGTAGGTAAAGCTGCCACCAGCAACTCTGACAACCCATATAGGTGCAAGTTTGTGTTCCAGCTGCTCCACTTCCCATCTAGCTGCCTGCTAATGGCCTGGGCAAAGCAAAAAAGATGGCTCAAGTACTTGGGCCTGTGCCACCCACATGGGAAACCTAGATGAAGCTCCTGGCTTCCTCCTGGTCTAGTCCTGGCCTTTGCAGCCATCTTTCTCTCTTTCTTGTTCTTTCTCTCTCTCTCTTTAGCTCAGACTTTCAAATAAATAAATAAATAAATAAATCTTATAAAAAAAGATACTCTGTGGGGCCGGTGCGGTGCTAGGTTAATCCTCCACCTGCGGCACCGGCATCCCATATGGGCACCGGGTTCTAGTCCCGGTTGCTCCTGTTCCAATCCAGCTCTCTGCTGTGGCCCAGGAAGGCAGTGGAGGATGGCTCAAGTGCTTGGGCACCTGCACCCATGTGGGAGACTAGGAAAGAAGCTCCTGGCTCCTTGCTCCTGGCTTCAGATTGGCGTAGCTCCGGCCGTGGCGGCCATTTGGGGAGTGAGCCAACGGAAGGATCACCTTTCTCTCTGTCTCTCTCTCTCATTGTCTGTAACTCTATCTGTGAAATGAATAAATAAAAATCTTTTAAAAATATTAAAAAAAGATACTCTGTGATTTAGCCTCAAAATTCAGCTGCATCTATACCAAGTATCATTGTCCAATTTTTACATTTTAACATTCTTGAACTGGCCCTAATTATCAATCATTATGTCCAAGCAACTGTCTACATCTCTCTGAAAGCCCATGTAGTCCACTTCTGGCTCTCTTACTACACTATTCGTGCTCTATTTATTCCTGAATAATAGCATCTCACTTCACTACTTTTAGACTAACTACAGGATCACAGTAGAGCTGAAGAGATGAGTGAGATAAATATACATAGGTAACAGGAAAAATATGAGTAGAGTTTTTCTTGGTTCCATTTCATCTTTGCAGCACTGTGACCTATGACCTAATGGTCAGTGTCTATAGATCTGCAGACTTTCTCGGCTCAAGAGTGTCTCCTGGGTGATAAAAGGTCCTGTGATTATTTCTTGATGCAATGTTTCAAGACTTTGTGAATTGAGTTGCATAAAGTTGGATAAACTTCATCTTAATGCCTTAATAATTCACCAACTTTGAAGTAATGGGCATTTTAAAATTAATTTTCAATAGGGAAACTATCTTAAAAACTGTGGAACCTTTATTTCCAGGGAGTGATGTTACACGTAGGAAAGTTGAGAAGATTCCTAAAATCTAATCGTTAGAATAATTTGCACACTATCCTTCAACTTATAAAAGGTTTGTAATTCAAAACTGGTAAGCAGACCAATTGCTTAACTTCTTTTCTTTTTTTTATTTGACAGATAGAGTTAGACAGTGAGAGAGAGAGAGACAGAGAGGAAGGTCTTCCTTCCGTTGGTTCACCCCCAAAATGGCCACTATGGCTGGAGCTACACCGATCCGAAGCCAGGAGCCAGGTACTTCTTCCTGGTCTCCCACGCGGGTGTAGGCACCCTAGCACTTGGGCCATCCTCCACTGCCTTCCCGGGCCACAGCAGAGAGCTGGACTGGAAGAGGAGCAACCAGGACTAGAACCCGGTGCCCATATGGGATGCCAGTGCTACAGGCAGAGGATTAACCATGTGAGCCACGGCGCCAGCCCAATTACTTAATTTCTAAAAACTAATGAATGAAAAATAAGGTTGAAATATTTGACTCTACATTAAAATAGGGAGAAAAAACTAACATCAGGCAAAATAGAAAAAGCTATAGTTCTCATGCTTTAAATAGACATATTTCCAGGAATTAAATGAAAATATTTACAATTCTTCAAATATCAGTTATGAACTACAACATTAGGTGAGAATTTGTGGAGGCTAATTAAATCTCAATGAAAATGTCTTTTTTCTAAGGTGATTTTAGAAAATCTTGTTAGAAATGTTTTTAGATGTGTTTTTTCAGTAAGTGCAGGATGAAATCAGAATTTTTTTAGAATCTGAAGTCATATAGTTGTCTGATGCCAGAAGGAGAGAATATCCAACTGTGATTTCTAACATGAAAATCTCCTAGGAGCTTCTGTATGTGTTTTAGGATTTTTCATGAGATTTCATAGCACAAGGAGGAACGATTTTGTGGAAAATATTTTTTGACTGGGTAACCTGGAGAGATAAAGGAGCCAGTGCAATACTGAGTAGACACAGGATTACGTAATGAGTCTAGGCTAATGAGGAAAGATGATGCATGGATAAGAGCACAGAAACAGATTTCCCTCCAAATGCATAATGGGGGTGGGCCCAGGAGCCAAGACTTTCAGAGGATGGGAGCCTCTTGGGGCCACTCCCTGCATACCAGACATTACTGTACAACCCAATCTTTATTCCTGCTTCACCCTTAACAATATAAAACCCCTCTGCACCTTTTGGGTTCCGAATGGCATGCCAGCAGAGCCTTTATGACTCCATTAAAAGTGCATTAGTAAAACAAGTTGTTGCTTGTTATGTCGATCCCATAATAACTTAGAGTGAGTGCTAAGTATTTCATTTTTCCTTCAAATATTTCGCCACCATCACTCCCTTTTCTGAACTGTGCCACAGTACAACCAGGACTCCAGAGCCTCTTGAAGGGAGAGCATAACCCTTCTCCTCATTCTCACAGGATTAATTGCATTCCTCTCGCCTATTGAAGAGCCCACTTCTTATCACAAACACACTTTTCCACTTACAAACCCTGCTCCTTTGAAGTTGACTATGTAGAAGTTGACACGCACATGTCCCCGCCTATCTCATGTTCCTTTTACGAGTGAAACTCTCTTTAGTCAAAAAAATATGATTCCAGGCATAAAGAATTATACTCACATATATGACTCATATTTTTATATGTGCATATTAAATCTCAAAGATTAAAATAGAAATGGAATTCTCATTTATATCCTCTGTCACATATTCATAACGTGGTATATGTATATAAATTTTTATGAACACTGATTATGTCATTGAGATAGTTAAAAAATGATCTGAGTTAACTGTCTTGCCTCTTGGATCTCAACATACACCCATATCAGCTATAGGACTTCTTGGATAAATGGAGAAAGACCATGAAACAATGATTCAAAAAACAGAGAAAAGAATTAACAACATTATAGAACACTCCCAAAACTCATCCGAGGAATTGCTACAGAATTTCCAAGGTGGATCTGCTCACTGATGCAACCCAATTACTGACAAAAGAGTGGTGGAAGAAAGTACATGTTCACTGCAAAATGCAGACCAAGGACCTGGTCAGCGATCACTCAATTCCCGGGCTCTCAAGGGGCTAGAAGTGAAGTCTCCTGGAGGTGAGTTTGAGGAGTGCATGTGCAGCTTGTGTCTGAGTCCCTGGTGTGTCTGCAGTGTCCTGGCCCTCGTTTCACTGCTGGTGATACAGTGTCCTTTAGGGCATTTTAATAATGCCAAAGGGGGTTCTTGCCAGACAGGGGACTACGTGCAGGTATTAGCTACCTTTGGCTCAGGGCCTCGGGTTCCTGGGACAGGAACTCTTCAAGATAAGACCAAGCATCAGGGTGTTATCTACAGGAGGAAAAAAATGACCATTCAAAGTCTGGTGGTCTGGGGCTAGCGCTGTGGCACCAGCACCCCATATGGGCACTGGTTTGCATTATGGCTGCTCCTTTTCTTCATCTTCTTTTTAAAAAAACATTATTTAAGTTACACAAGTTTCCTATGTACAGATTTAGGAACACAGTGACTCTTCACCCCTACCCTCCCTCCTGCCCATGCTGCATCCCTTCCTCCTCCCTCTCACATTCCCATTCTTAATTTTTACAAAGGTCTATTTTCTATTTTTTTTTTTTTGACAGGCAGAGTGGACAGTGACAGAGAGAGACAGAGAGAAAGGTCTTCCTTTACCGTTTGTTCACCCTCCAATGGCCATCGCTGCTGGTGCGCTGCGACCAGCACACTGCGCTGATCTGATGGCAGGAGCCAGGTGCTTCCTCCTGGTCTCCCATGGGGTGCAGGGCCCAAGTACTTCGGCCATCCTCCACTGCACTCCCTGGCCACAGCAGAGAGCTGGCCTGGAAGAGGGGCAACTGGGACAGAATCCGGTGCCCTGACCGGGATTAGAACCTGGTGTGCCGGCGCCGCAAGGCAGAGGATTAGCCTAGTGAGCCGCGGCGCCGGCCCCAATTTTTACAAAGGTCTATTTTCAATTTACTTAATGATCCTATTGTTAACCCTACACTCAGTAAAAGAGTTCAACAAATAGTATGAAGAAAAAAAAAGAAAACAAAACCCATGCAAATGTCTACTTTACTCCAATACATAGTATTTCAGGTACTCTATTAGTTACCTCGGATCAGGGAAAATATATGATATCTGTCTTTCTGGGACTGGCTTATTTCACTAAGTATAATGGTTTCAGCTGCTCCTCTTCCCATCCAGCTGTCTGCTATGGCCTGGGTAAACAATGGAAGATGGCTCACGTGCTTGGGCCCCTGAACCCACATGGGAGACCAGAAGAAGCTCCTGGCTCCTGGGTTTGGATCAGCCCAGCTCCAGCCAATGCAGCCATCTGGGGAGTGAACCAGCAGATGGGAGTCCTTTCTCTCTGTCTCTGTATATAACTCTATCTCTCAAATAAATCAATCAATAATCTTTTAAAAAAATGAGAAAGTCAGGTGAATAGAGACCCTACAGGGCAGGCTGTACTACTACCTCAATTTAGTATGCTAATTTTTTAAAAAAGATTTATTTATTTATTTGAAAGGCAGAATCACAGAGAGGCAGAAGCAGAGAGAGAGAGGTCTTCCATCCACTGGTTCATTCTCCAGATGGCCGCAATGGCCAGAGCTGAGCTGATCCGAAGCCAGGAGCCAGGAGCTTCTTCTAGGAGGTCTCCCACACTGGATCAGGGTCCCAAGGACTTGGGCCATCTTCTGCTGCTTTCTCAGGCCATAGCAGAGAACTGGATCAGAAATGGAGCAGCTGGGACTCAAACCAGTGCCCATATGGGATGCCAGCACTGCAGGGCTTGGCTTTGCCCACTAAGCCACAGCGCTGGCCCCTAGTATGCTAATGTTAGTAATTCTGTGACTTGCAGTCACAAAAGCGGAGTAAGGAGTATTAAGCTAAGGGAAGGAGTCTGGGAGACTATGGGAGACCAGGTCTAGATGCCTGATGGTATCTAGAGTCTGCAACCAGTCACTCTACAAGGGCTTGTTTTTCTTTGGAAAACAAATGGTTCCCCAGAAACCTGCTAATTAAATGACCATGAGGTATAGATGTTTTCATGGATTGAGTCAAAGTGAACAAAATTCAGAATCCTGAGAGAATAATTGGGTGGTTATTATAGAAAGCAATTAATTTGTTAATGTGACGCAAGACACTAAAAATATTCAATTCTTCACCAAGGGATTCCAAAACAGCATCTCCATGCTAAGGAAATATGGAGAAACTACAATGACATAGTATTTGCTACTATATTCATTCTTATGTGAAGGAAGTGCAAATTAACTTTCAAGTCCACGGTTGCATGTAGTTAAATAAATCTGGAAAGATCTGACACATGACAGAATATTCTATTGCCATTAAATATTCTGGGTATACTTTCTATTCTTACGACATAAAAATGTCTGTTTATAATATCAAGCGTGTGCAGAGCATTCCTAAAAATTCACATGTTGAATTATGAGTTATTTCATTTATGCTAAAGACAAGCCAGAGGGAGGTACACTAATGTAGTATTAAAAAGTAATGAGTTATGGATTTCAATTTATTTTCCTTCTCTAATTTCTCAAAGTTATTGTAGATGGTTACGGTATATATAATAATAAATATTTTAAGAGCAAGCAAGTTAAAAATATAAGTATAATAATCAGAATGCAAGTTTAAGGGAATGTTGAGAAACAGAGCATTGAATGCTTATCCAGTTTATTTGAATATTAAGGAACTAATTGAGTGAAACTTCTTCATACTGATTTGATCGCATTGGAAAGAGGAAGGTAGAGGCAGCTGTTGAGCCACTTGGGGACAGGTCCTGTTGTCTCAAGGCCTGCTGGTTGTGGGGTTGGTTCTTCCTGTGGCTCTGTAGATAAAATGGATCCCCTACCTAGACCAGGTTCATGGGATCTGGGGTCAAGGCTGACCTAGATTGACCTTCATCTCATCACACACTCATTGTAATGCATAAGCTAACAGACACACCTACCAGCTGCCTTGACCAGAAGCATCAGACCATAAAAGGAGAGAAAGGGAGCAGCAGCCACACTGAGGGAGATCTCCACCTGGCCCCCAGAAGAAAGCAGGAGGATTCCTTCCCTTTACTAGAGTGTACCTGCCTCAGATTAAGCAACCCATAAGATGCTAAACCCAGTTCAGAGGGCCTTGCCCTCCGGGGGGCCTGCATGCTGTGCGGTAAAGATGTTGGCTTTCTCAGTAAAATGCTTGTGGCTTACCATCCCTCCTTCACTTATCATCCCCTGTACCCTCCTATCGCTCCTGAATTCCTTCTCACAGCAAAATCAAGAGCCTGGATAAACAGGGAAGCATTCACTGTCTGGTGCCACATTTAATATGCAATTATTTGGTTTCACTCATTCTATTTCCTTTAGTCACATGCTATGAAAAGCTTATTTTGAAAGGCATTCCTTTGCTTTGGATGGAATGGGGAGAACAGAGCTCCGTATCTTCATCAACATCTTTTAAAAACTGTGCATTTCTTTTTAACTGCACACTCCCCTTCCTTCTCTACTCTTCACTCCTTCCATCCCCCAAGTACATGCTACACTTTTGAAAGCCTTCATACTTGTCGCTCCCCCTCTTCATGGAGGAACGACACTAAACCCTGCCTAGGCTTCATATCCGAGTCACAGCACCATTATGTCGCTCCCCGTCTTTGTGGAGGAACGACAAAGGACCCTGCGCTGTTCTTTTGTCTGCTCGGCCCTCCCCGAGTTTGCTGCTGGTTCTTCCTGGGTTGGCTACCATCCCTTCCACCTCCGTGGAAGGGCGGTTCCCCCTGCCACATTCCCCACTTCTGCGGGGGAGCGGCACACCACCGGCCGGCTCTCTCGGGGGCTGCACAGGTGTTCCCCTTAGATGTTCCTGGTGCATGTTGTCTCTCTCCTCCTTTATAGTCCTCTTCCGCCAATCCCAACTCTGCTACCCACACGCCGAGTACGCCGAGTACGCTGCTCTCCTCCAATCAGGAGCAGGTCCTACAGTTTATTGGTTGAACTGGAGGCAGCTGTGTAGAAGCTGTTTCCTCCTCTCCCAGCGCCATATTGTGGGAGAGCAGATGCATAGAATAAGTCTCAATTCCAGTAACTTAGTCTAGTCCGAGTTGCTCCCCACAATACTATGCAGGTAAAAAACATTGGAATTGCACTTTTTCTGTTAAGAATGCCACTCACTATTGCCAATAAAATATGAGTGTTACTTTAAAGCTTTGCTAAAAATGCATTTTTTGTTATATATTTTAAAATTCCAGTTTCTTTGTCTTTTAGTCCAGCTGGAAATGTTAATTTCCATCCAAGGGTGAATACCAGAAACCAAAACATCTTCTACTAAAATTCATATTCTAAATCATCATTAAGATGTATTCTATTCTCTATTGCATTTTCACTCACAGGACTGGACATCTTGCAAAGAGGCCTGAGAGAACATTCCTGCTCCAAATTCTTACTTGTTTAATATCTGCTGGAGAATGTAGTAGGGACTACCTCTGATGTGAATGTCTACATTTAATTTCATATATATCATTAGACTCACATTTTCTTTTATACTAAAAAAAAAATGCGTCATTCTAACAGGAGAAAAAACAGCAGCAATAAAGAGATAGTATCAGTAGTGGCATGTTTATTTACCAATTTCAAGCTATCAGACTGTACTGGCTCCAGAAAGCTCGCATTTTTGCTTTTATGGACTGTAGCAGGCTGCACAGTGGATAAGAATCCAGAATAGAAGGCAGAGATCTACCCCCAAGGGAGGACATTTCATACCAGCCTCTCTAAATCACAAGCCAAAGTATCAAAGGATGAGCTTTGATTCCTTATTGTCTCTGAAAGCCAGGAGTCTGGGGACTCATTATCTTCCCAGGCCTACAGAATGTAGGAGGTGGAGATAATCTAGACCCAGCCTTTCACTTCACAGACAAGGAAATGAAAACTCACAGGGATGCAACTTGCTGGTTTTCATCAAAAGCTACAGTTTTATTATTCGAAAATGGACAGTCTTTTATTTTATAAACATATGCATCAATGTTGTTCTTTGAGTATTTTTCCAAGAATATATATGTATCTAGAGAAATAATAAAAGTAGCTTGAGGTAAATATTTTTCACATAAAGATTAAAAATGTAGCAGCACCAGGATCAGTCATCTATTTTCTGAATTCTGAGTGAGTGGCTTAATGGATTACTGCGTTTCTGATGGTGATCAGCATCTCTTTTCTGGGGAACAGGTTCTGCAATAACTCGTTATCCATCCATTATCCAAACCAACTTATCCTGTTGGATTCAGTCTTTGTCAATGGTTTGTCACATGTCTGGAGTTAAGCCAGTTTGCCCCCAAAATCGGATTCTCCTGCTGAGTGGCGTAAGGAAAGGACAAACAGTTGGACAAGATTTATTCAGAAGGTGATGTTCTGACCACACTGCCTTTTAAATCAGGAGAGCTTCCCTAGTCTTGAGGTTTACAAGCGTCTTGTTCAACCTGTTTACATTCCTGCAAATTCTTAAGCAGCTTAAGGTACCCAAACTTAGTTTCTGTTACTTACAAACCAGACAATCTTTTAGAATTCACTGTCATTCATCCTTCTCAAAGCCTCAGCTCTATTTGCAATATGGGGCTGGCATGGTGAGGAAAATGCTCTTGCTCTTATCTGAGATAGTGAGGAAAGAATAAAAAAAAAACACACATATAGAAAAAGTAAGAGAAAAGCATTAAGAGGGATCTGAGAACTGGAGTTCTGCAGGCTTCTTCAAATGTCTATTTTGAAATTTCCTTTATCTTACTTGTGACCACTGCAGACATGTGAAAATTTGCCCATCAATTCTGCCTCTGACTGTCCCTCAGTCTTAGGTGAATAGCTTCCTGTTGAACAAAGCAGGAGTTCACAGCTTAGTGCATGATTTGTGAACGATTTTAAAACCGCTCTTCACAAAAGAATATTTGTGTTACTATCCTCTTGAAGCTCCATGATGTTTTCCTCTTCTGGTGCTGACTTCTTTGCCTTTTCCAGCCTTTATTTATACTGAATAAGTGAGGACTCGCTTCCTGTGGAGCTGCACCTCCCAGTTTCCTAGTGTTTCTGTCTTTTCTGTGCTTGTTTGATTGCTCACTTGACCTCTAGCGGTGGATGGTAACTGCGAATCTGCAATCGTTGTAATCCTGATGCTGTTCATATTTCCAGTAGAGTCATTGTACTGTTTCATGAAATAATAACAATAAGGTGATACTGATTCACAGTGTTGTACAGAATATTTCCATTCTCAAATGCATCTTCTCCAATTTAAGACTTAAATATTCACTTCCCATGTGAGTTCACTAACATTTGTTCATCGTGTTTAATGAGTTCATTTAAGGAATCAAAGATTGGGAAGTTTAAAATAATTAAAAAGTATTGGCTTAACCAAAATTTGGTAAGTATCTGAATTTTCATTTCCCCCTCAAGAATAAAATCTTGGTCCCACTCAGGAAGTTTTCAGTATAGGGACACAATAAGATAATTCCTATCAGTAATAGCAGTTATAGAAAATAACATTATCTTGTTATGGTACTTTGGGTTCTACAAAACCATTTCATATTGTGTGTTTTATCTTTAGGTCTCAAGAAAGAGTTATTCTAGAGCGTTATGATTATTCCCATATTGCAGGTGGGGAAGCAGAAGTTTCAGAGTCCTTCCAGAGAATGGTGGCAGTCCCAGGGTTTTAGTCCATGAAAACCCACTCTTGCGTGGATTTTGTCTTCAGTCGAAAAAGATAAACTGGAGATAAGGTAAACAAGATGGTCTTCAGACTGCTAAGCTCAACAAGACCCACATAACATTTATGTGATTAGGCATCTAAAATAGTAAACAGACTCATCTTTGTAAACTTTAATCAAGATCATCAGGGAGCCAGGATTTGCATGAATGCGATTAGTGAATCCTAAACATTCTTGCTTTTTGTAGCCTGGGATAATTCAAAGAAATACAGAGGGGACAGAAATCAGCAGTGCCTAAGGGAGTGTAGCCCAGGGAGAAGTGGGTCATGGCAAAGACACAACCTGTGGGGACGAATGCATCAAGACGCTGATCACAATTATTGCATAGCTGAGTCCCACTACTCTGACTCCAGGCCCACCAAGAAAGCCTTCATTTTAATTTCGCTTTCCATGTAGCATGACCATACAATAGTCAGATGAGGCAAGCACCTGGAGGGCTGACCAGGACTCTTTTGGTTACAAATGACTTAAATGTAATTGAAATTGGCTTAGGAAAAAAAGACTTAATGGATTCATGGAACCAAAACTCCTCAGCAGGCAGAAGAGTAGTCCATCTGGGTGAGAGCAATCATTCAAAAGAAGTCACTGGGACTTGGTCCCCATGCCCCTATCTTTTGGGGGTGGAGGGGGAAGGTTACCTCAGGCAGCTGGTCCCCTGTGGTGGCTAAATGCCCTTTGGAAGCTGCAATTTATGTCCCCTCCACTGGTGTCTCTTTACTGATGATTTTAGGAAAGTTCTCAGGATCAAAGATGCGTTCATCCGTCATATGTCTCGTTGGGAAGGCACGTTGGCTCCCTCAACCAAAGCTCTCATTAGTGGGTTTAGGTAGAGGAAAATTGAAATGCTTTCATGAAAGCTAAGATGAAAATAATAAAGTACAGACAAAGGCAGCAACTTTCTTTTATTAGCATGTTGATTTGTCTGAAAAATGCAGTGTTTAAGCTACCACCAATACCAAGTTGGGACAATATCAGACAGCTCCTTTGCCCCGCCCTCAACTTTGTCTCCCTCTCATTTGAATTTTATTCCTTCTGCTGCCCACTACATCTTTTTCTTTCTGGGCTGGGGCTCTGTTACACACGGCCTGTAAGATGGCTGCTTCCCAGGCAGGAACTGGAAGTGTGAAGGATTTAATGCCCACAGGGCTCTCCTTGATCAGTGGAGCGGAGCATCCTGTGGCTGTCTACTCCCCTCTTTTGTTCTTCAAGTTGGCAGTTCTTAGGACCCCATGGGACAGGGTGACAAGCTTGTTAGGGAGTCATTGTTTTGATTGACTTTCCTTCCTCTCCAGTTTCACTTTTCCCACCCCTCCACTCTTGTTCCTGGGACCACTTCCCAAAACAAACTACCTGCACCAAAGCTCTCCTGTCAAATTGTGCTCCCAGGAATAAACTCAGACCAAGATAGTCACTGTGTTCAGCATAAAATCCTGTAAGAAGACTTCACAGAAAACAAATGTTGCTTGTATGTATTTAGCAAATGCATACTGCCAGACTGCATAATATATAATCACATGTAAATTTCAAAACAATCCATCAAAACATACACCATTATTTCCACGATGAGGACGAGACCCTAATGCTTAGGATGTGTTGTGTTTGCTAGCGAGTACTGTTGACAGGATTTCCAGATTTCTTGTTCCATGTCCATGGTAAGGTTTAGTTCCTGGGCATGGTCACGCTAGGAATGAAAGACTTCAAAATCCAGTTTCTGGGCCGGTGCCGTGGCTCAATAGGCTAATCCTCTGCCTGCAGCGCCGGCATCCCGGGTTCTAGGTCCGGTCGGGGCACCAGATTCTGTCCTGGTTGCTCCTCTTCCAGTCCAGCTCTCTGCTGTGGCCCAGGAGTGCAGTGGAGGATGGCCCAACTCCTTGGGCCTTGCACTTGCGTGGGAGACCAGGAGAAGCACCTGGCTCCTGGCTTCAGATCAGCATGGTGCGTCAGCCGCAGCGGCCATTGGGGGTGAACCAATGGAAAAGAAAGACCTTTCTCTCTGTCTCTCTCACTGTCCACTCTGCCTGTCAAAAAAAAAAAAAAAAAGCCAGTCTCTGTTTCTCCATGTTCCCTTCTCTGTTCCAGGTTCCACAGGGTAGAGACTTTCTGAGTGTCACTGAGGACAAAACAGAGATCAGACATCGAAGCATCGAAGACAACAGCTGTAGACAAACAGCCACCCCCTCAGGATCCAAGACTGATTCATTCTGGAATATGGATTCCAGAACCTGCGAGGGCTCAAGTTCTTTCTATAAAATGAGGTAGAGTTTGCATATAACCTACCCACATGCTTCTTTATACTTTAAGTAATATCTAGATTACTTATAACACCTCCATCCAAGTACTAACCAGGCCCAACTCTGCTTGGCTTCTGAGATCAGTTGAGATCGGGCTCATTCATGGTAGTATGGCCATGGACTACTTATAACATCTGATACAATGTAGATTACATGTAAATATTTGGTTAGCATAGATGAATTTTTTTTCAAATGTTTTCCACCTGCAGTGGATTATATCTGTGGCTGTGGAGTCCATGGTTATGGAGGGACACCTACACAGCAGGAGAGGGAATAAATCTTCATTACTTAGAGCCACTGAGACTTGTGGATTGTTTGTCAATTCACTTTAATTGAGGTGTCTGACCAGGGTATGAATCTGAACCCAAACAGTATGAGTCCAGAAATTTTTCTATCAATAACTATGTAGTTCTCTAAAGTGGACACTGCAAAGTAAATCAAGTCTAAGTAGTTGAAAAAGGGAGTTGAACATTTTCCAGAACAGAGAGAGTAGCACTGCAACGGACCAGAATCAGGAATGTGGCTGGCAAGATTAGAGTTCAGAAGGTTGATTAGCGAGGTGGAGTTGAGGGCTTGTGGAGAGGAGGAACCAGGTATGTCTGGGGAGATAACACTGGGGCCAAGCGCAGGGAGGATGTTGGATGTCTGTCTAAAGATTTTTTTTCAATTTAGAAAATAAGGTGATGCCATTAATATTCTTTTGTGCAAGAAAATGTTATCAATGTCTTGGAATTATTGAATCTGAGTGAGAAATGATTTAATGGTACCTGAGAAAAACTCCTTTGGCTCTAGCATATTGGGTTCAAAAAATTTGTGAAAAAACTCACATTGTTATTGAATCCCATTTTTCCATAAACTTTCTTGAAGTATCCTTGTAGGAGATGGGCCAAAGAAAAGGAAAGTGAGAACAGGAGGTCCATCAAGAAATCTAGAAATGAAACTTGAAATATGGTCATAGCAACAGGAACAGAAGTATCTAGAAGGAACAATGATAGTGCTTTTCTATTAAGTGATTGTGGGGGAAGAAAGGAGGCCTGATTTTATAGATGACTCGAGAGTTGAGACTCAGTGTTCAGCAGTTAAGGGAAATATTATTACAGAGACCATGAACTTGGAGGATAATAGACTTTTAAGAACAAAATGTCTTGAAAATTTTCAGCAACCTTACCTCCCACTAATCAACGTGTTACACATGTCTGTTGACAGCCTTTACAGATCTTTCCAGACTCCTTTCACATTTGTCCTCAGGGGGAAGAAATAATAATGATACACCCTGCTTCTGTCCAAACAGGCACCCATTAACCTGTGCTGGAAAACACCAATTTGCAATCAGATGCGCAGAGATCTTAGATAAGCAGCTTTAAAAAGAGATTTCTGGAATCTCTTCCGGATCTTCCTTACTATAATTAAGTGTTTACATGAGTCATATTTTAAAAAGGTGAGATGCAGTGGGAATTGAATCGGAGTGGTAGTTTAGATAAATGAGCCAATTTGGATTCAGTAAAGTTATCTAGTTTTATCTAAAAGGCAAGAGAGAGAATTCTACTTTCGACCTTTCATATCCCAAATCATAGAAAAATATAATTTCTACTACTGAGACAAGAAACTGGGACAATTATGTAAGTTGTTGGTGATGCTGGCATGAGAGAGCATGCTACTCCCTAGCTCTAGGACTGTCTACAATGCAGAAGTCTGAGGTCAGGTCTCCTACACTATCAACCTCCCACAGGGGAGTTTATGCCACCATCCCAGCATTTTTTATCTTGGATCATATGATGGAGTTGCAAGAGGAAAGGATTCACGGAATATTCTTTCATATCTTTTAGTCTATCAGCTAGTGTACTCACAGCTCAAGTTTAACACAATCGTGCCAATGTGACAGGATGATGTGGAGGAGACACTGGAGCGAAGGCCTGAGACAGAGATGCTAGATTTCCCGTGGCCGTATCTCACTGTGTCGCTGCAGGCCAGCCGTGTAAAATTTCACTGAAACGCTATTCCCTGAAAAATTCAGAGCCTCACATTATGTGATCCCACAGATGCCTTTCTACCCAAAAGGATAAAGATTATTGTCCAGGAGTAAAATTTGGGACAGTTTGTGTTTCTATTCCTCAAAGAAGGCAGAAAGAAAAAAAGAAACCAGTCATTTTTACAGTACTCAGTGGAAATCTTAAATATGCACATGAAGAAAAAAGATTATTCTAGGAGCTGTTACTAAGCATTTTGCAAGTGAGATAATGGTTACCTGCAATGGAAAAACCACAAACAAAATCACGGAAATTATTTGCAGTTCTTTTGCCCTACTGATTACTAAAGTGACACATTAGCAAGGACAGAAATAGTCTTCCTGTAGGAAAACAAGGAGAGATGTTTGTCACATCTAATTTTATATGTGAATATTTGATTGGTTTCTTACTAAGTTAAACCACAAGAGGGAAAAAGAAAGTATCAAAGAAGTAAATTCACTAGTTATCCTATCCAGCTAGTGTTTCCATTTATGTAGATAAATCTTCAGTGAAATGTAGAACAGAATATATTTCCAAGTTTAATGTAGAATTTTAGATAGCAATACAAAATTCGATAGCAATGAAAAGTCAATGTAAACATTTTCAAAGGGGCCTGATTTGCTATGATAGTCATAGTACCACTCAGTGAGGTTTACCATGTTAAAATTCTGTATTTGCCAGTTGAATTTTGACAAGGTTCTAAAAATACCATGATTCTATTATGACTAAAATTCTCATCACTTCTGGGTATTTTAACCTTGTATTTCACTATTTCTAATGACATGGGTGGTTACATAAACCAGAAACATATGAGAACCGTGAGCTCCAAGAGAAACTACGAATCTTAACACAGAGTTATTTACTTCTATTGGAACTAAGTCGTAAGCAAGCTCTAGGCTGGTGGTCTCCAAAGAAGGATTCAGGATCCCTGAATTTGTTTTGTGGGACTCATACAGAATGTCAGCCAAAATTTCCAAGCTAAAATATTAAAATCTCTAAGAAGTTAGAGTTTCCTAAGGCTAACTTGGAAATTAGAGCTTAATAGGACTGTTCTTCCACTTAGGCCTTTTGACCTCCTTCCAAAGGCCTATTCAAAAGGCACTTACCAGCATCCAGTCAATCAAGCTTTGATAAAATAGGGAATCTTAGCAGATGCAGCATCGCGTGAAAGTTGGAAAATAAGATATCTAAGAAAGAACTATGTTTATAAATCATCAGCAAATTTTCTTGTTGAGTCACCCTAATAAAAATGGCGTGCACTAACATTGTACTTTTTAGCATACATTTTACAACTACTAGTAAGATGAGCATAGTTACAGTTGGATTATAGGTTGGTTTAAAAATTAAATTTTGGGGCCGGCGCCATGGCTCACTTGGTTAATCCTCTGCCTGCGGCGCCCACATCCCATATGGGCATCGGGTTCTAGCCCCGGTTGCTCCTCTTCCAGTCCAGCTCTCTGCTGTGACCCTGGAAGGCGGTGGAGGATGGCCCAAGTGCTTGGGCCCTGCACCCGCATGGGAGACCAGGAGGAAGCACCTGGATCCAGGCTTCAGGCCGGCGCAGTGCACCGGCCAAGGCAGCCATTTGGTGGGTGAACCAACGGAAAGAAGACCTTTCTCTCTGTCTCTCTCTCTCTCACTGTCTAACTCTACCTGTCAAAAAAATTAAATTTTGGTGAAATTTTAGAGAAAAACAGCTGGTCAAATTATACAGCAGGATCTCAGAAACAACAATCTGACCAATATTTCCCCATGACTTCCAGTGGCACGGATATCTGAATTTTCTATTCCACTTAGATTTTACTGACTTAACAATGAATGGAAATGCACCACTTTCATGGTGTACTAACTTCAAGATAAAATGCCTATCATAACATATTGGTGAAGGCAAGTAAAATGAAATAGGACTACCCAAGGAATTTTTTCCTTCATTAATTTATTATTCATTCAAGAAATATCTATTGAATACTTCCTCTGTGTCAAAATGCTGTACTAGCTGCTGGGGACGTGACGATGAACAAAAAAGAATGGCTTATATTTGCCTTTTTGAGATGTGTAATTTATAGCAATAATTGGTTCTTCAGAAAAACACATTCATCTGACATAAAGGCACTAGTTATAAAACAAAGTACTGTTAATTGTAAGGCAACGGTGTGTCCTACAAAATACCAAATCATGTGCCCCAAATAGCACCCCTCATACAATTAACACTGAAATTTTATACTTTTTATAGTTCCAGTCCTGTAGCAACATGGAAATAAATAGAAACATAGCTTTGGGTGGGTGGATACTGCAGGCAAGACACCATATTGCTGATTTTGGTGGTGTACAACATTTTTTGCCTAAGTTATTTCTCTTCTTCCTAATGAAAGTGAGAATGAATAGAAGAGGTAGTAGAAAGAAACAATAGAACCTAAGAGTATTTACATTTGTTCACAAAGAAAACCTGAAAAACTTTGTTCTAAATTAATTATAAATAAATTATATTTGCATACATGTAAGTATATTCACACCACATCTGTATATATGCACACACACACACACACACACACAGGTGTGGGTGTATATTTGTATAGTGAAGGCTTACCAATGGGAGAGAGATGATTTCACGTTCTGAAATTCATAGCAATTGTATTTTGCAACATTGAAAAGTTACATTCCTGTTTCTTTTCCTGATTAAGACTGCAGACTGAGGATTTACTGATACCATTCTATCAGGTTCACTTTTTCTTTCTGGGTTTCTATGGATATATAAACAAGACGTAAGTCAGAAAAGTCCCCATTCAAGAAAACAGTATTCGGAAGGCTTTTCTCAAGGAAGACACAACGGAAACCGTTACTGCTCAGAGTATATTTTCTTTAAATCAGAACCCTTTGTTTATTGATAACAGCCTCTTTTCAAAAATACTTTTTCCTTGTTATTTCAATCCCAATGCTTTGCTTGGTCAAGGGTCATTCAAGCACGTGCTAGACCATGAAAATAGTGAATATCATCTCTCTTTTCTAATTCTTAAGATTCCTGTGTTGTTGGACAGAAAGCTGATCCCTCTCAATGGTCAATTCTGCACCCCAACTCCTGTCATCCCCATGGCTAAAGAACTGAATGGAAATGTTTAAAAAGTACTGGAAGCTTTTTTTTTTAAAGGAAATTTGGTCTTTGATGGGTGGAAAAAATATTGACTTAAAGTCAAATATTTTCATAATGGAGAAATGAAAAAGTGATTGTTTTCTTGAAGGGAGTGTTTTCTTTGATGGCCAGAAAGACACCCTCGATATTTATTTTATTCTGGTAGCCAAATCCATGGGAGTCAAAGTTCTTATTTAATAGCTCTTCACTGTTACTGAAACTAAACATAAACAAGGAAGAAGAAAGTACAGACTATCAGAAATCTCATGTTCTGTTAACACATTACCCTCTTTCATCACTATTTCCAACTATGAGAAATGAAGTAAATGCTTACTGGTAAAACACTTTCATAGCCTCACAGGGCAGGTACTGAAACCCAAAACTGATTATCAAGCCAGGTTTCCAAACAGCGCATTATTTCTGTTGGTCACTTCCATGGTGCTCGTTTATTTAGACTATGAGGCTAATCCAACCCTCCAAGGAAGCACGTTATTTAATAAAAGTGATGGGAAATGAACGCCAACAAAATCCACTACTCCCTCAACTCTCTCAGTCGTGTCTTACAAATCCAGAAAGATTCAGGTTGACAGGACTTCATAAAAAAGAGTTGCTGCATATTTTATAAGGGGAATCTGACATATCCTGGGGAAATGTTGGAGCAGGAACTTAAGTTCTGATGGGACATTGTTAACTGAAATTTTAAATCTGAACTTTCTAAGACATCTTAGAAAAGTTGCTGTATCTCTCCACCCACTATCACTTGTAAATTTTTTAAAAATTTTATTAGCAACATTCTCATCTCCCCTGGGCCAGGGGTCACAGAGAATGGGAAATCTGACATTCCTCCAAATTGTAGCAGCAGAATGAAGAGGGGATGTACATGTATATTATCAGGATAGAAAAATGTACAAATTTGTCAGTAGTGTCCACAGATCCGATTCACTCCAAACACACAAAAATTTCAACAATTGAAAGTAGGAGAAGAAAAAAGCTAAGTCTAGCATATAGCAAGACTAAAAACTTGAACAGGTCATGGTAACCAAGCCATGTTTTAAGTTGACATAAATAAAATCACTTATGAAAACACTGAAGCCTAAAATTTAATTGTTAACATACAATATACGAATTGAGTTTTACATCCAATTTTGATAAAATTATGTATTATTATTAATATATGTATTTGAGTTATTAGAATAATCTGAAATATACTCACATGTGTTATATCAATATATAATATGCTTATATGGATGTTACTAGAATATATATTGATGTTTTACATATATATGTTTTAATAATTTATCTACAGTTAAATGCTTTTTTTCTAAATACAAGCATAAAAAGACCTACAAATAGTCCTTTTATGTTTATGGGGAAAATTTTTATATGATGTTTGTCATCATCTTTTACAGAAAAGATGAACCTATCATTCTAGGAAAAGAAAAAAGGTTCTGTATTTAATTTCTAGGCAGCTACAGTATTACATACAGAATCTAATATAGTTTAATATTGAATTCAATGTTTGGTGTGTCAATGCACAGCCAAACATGACATTTGCTATTTGCATGACTTCCTGATAAATTATGACAATAAATTAATCTGCATATTAATCTGAAATGAATCTGAAAATAAGACTAAAGATTTATTTGTCTCATTTAAATTTCACCTTGGTTCATAACTCCACTCTTTCTGTAAGATATAACTGTGTAAGATCATCAATAAAATTGCATTTTATTCATTTGAAAGAAATTAACATAAATCTTTTCATGTTAACTTTTTAGAGATAAGAAAATTTAATATAAAGTTTTGATATATACATCCCATATAAAGAAATTCTTTTTGCCTACTAAAATAAAAATTTTGGATTTGGGTTGACAAATTTCTATATCTAGACCTAGGTGGTATACACAAAGGATTTATTTGCCTTATAATAATTTTTGTAGTACACACACAAAGCAACCATATAGTGTGTGTGTGTGTGTGTGTGTGTGTGTGTGGTTTTTCTCTGTGTTTTAATATACAGCAAGCTTAATTTTTTAAAACATTTTTCATTACTGCAGTCAAAGGGTCAAAAGTAACTTGTTAGGGACTAATTATATAAAGCAATATGTAGAGTTAAGTTTTGAGGTACTCAAGATTGATTAATTCAATAATTCCATTATTTTTGCTGGTAGGCATTGAATACTGTTTCAGGTATGTTGAATGCCACACATAGTATGTAGTAAACATTTACCAAATATTAATTATCATAGAAAAGTCTTACATCTAGTTGCACATCAGAATAATTTGAGAGCCTTTAAAAAATGCTCACACCTTGGACCCATCCTCAGAAATTGCCTACTCACTCTGAAGCACAAGTTTGAGTTCTCCCCAAATAATTCTAATGTATTACCAGGGAATTATCCACTACTATTTTAGTGGGTGTTGGAAGTCTACCCTCAGTTTAAGTATGTTAAAATACCTTTCAAACTAGACACAGTTAATTAAGGAGTAAATTGTGTGCTACTCATTTTTCTCAATTCTGTGAGTTTACATTTCTCTTTTTAAAAATTTCAGTACAACAGAAAACTAAGCACAAGAAATTCAGAAAAGTCCATAATTTTGAGATACCTTGATATTCATAAATAGAATCACTAAAAAAATTTTTGTATGTATTTGTAACCCTGTATTTTACAATGTGTTGATTGCAGGTTACATTATTTAGTAAATATCAAAGTCAGTGCCTCAAATAATTTTGGTTGCTCTTTAGATGTCACAGTCATGCTCATGAAACGATTCCTTTCAGACAAATTAGCATTTTTGTCAGTATAGGATACATTTAATATAGATTAAAAATATCTTTTATCTACATCAAAATCTGAAAATTATTTCTCATAGAATAATCTCTCTGAAAATATATGTAAAATACATCTAAAATATTAAAACCCTATTTCATAAGCTTTATGAAAGCAACATTCATGGATGAAAGTCTAATTGTATAGATGATTTGGGAACTAATTCTTGGTCATGGAAACCTTTTCCTTCGAATCTCCATAGTCTTCCCATCAAAAACAGCAAAGTAACAAATTCATCAAATACCGAAACTACTGCAAATGATAAACCCAAGGCTGAAATGGGAGTGTAATCCTCTTTGTTCATTGGACACTTTTAGTTGCTTTACTCCTTTTATCCTCAGGGCTCTTTACCAGAATATATGCCTATGGAGTGACAAGTCGATTCTCCTTTCCTCCCAAGAGCACCCCCCTTGGCCAAGTACACACAAAAAGGACCTCTATTAACTTAATTCTATCTGCAATTTGTGTACGTGACCCAAATCACCTCAAAGTAAATGATGATTAGTTGTCCCAACCATGGAACGACTAAGACTGGAATCACACTTGGGACCCAAGGGAGAAGGTAGAACTGAGAAGGACTTGTATGTAGCACCTGCCCACACCATGCTCTGGGTGACCAACAGCATCTCCATGGGGCACTGAAACAAGGTTGGAAGATCACTGAGAGCTGTTTACACAACTGGAACCATTCCAGCCCAACTCAAGTGAAGCAAACAGCAGTGAAAGGGTTCTCTATTCCATTCATCCAACAAAAACAGTGTGAAGTGGACATCTTGGGAAGTAAATCACCAGGAACGGTAAGACATCAGGGAGAGAAGATTATTTTTTAAGTAGTTCATTTTTTTTCAGTTTTTACAAAGTTTATCTCTAATGTTTGCTGTGGGATCCATTGCTTTCTTTGACTATGTTAGAGAGAGGCCAGCGATGGGGTACTGATATGCTATCCACAAAAATATGAGAGAAAAGTTATATACCAGTTACATAAAAATATAATTTTCTTTTTCTTACTACATTCTTCAGTGAGTAATTTTTTTTCACTTGTTCTTGTAGCTTTTTATAGCCTTGGGTCTAAAGTTTTGAAATACATAGACTCTTTAACATGTTTTTCATAACATAAACTTTGCATAGTATCTGGCATGGATATCCTTTCTAAATAAAAGCTCAGTTAAGATGAAGACTCTACTCCTAACTTTAATTTTCAGGATATTTTTCTTATTTGAGTCTTTATAAATCTTATTATGAGCATATTCTTTATTAATGTTGTTTTTAAAGCTAGACTGGGAATATTTGAAGGAGCTCATGTTTAGGGTTATCTACTTGGCAGAACTATATCCAAACAGAAAACAAAGTCAATCCAGTGTTGAATCAAATATCAAGCTTTATGTCCATGCTGCTACTTTTAAAATGGAAAAAAGTAGGTAATATTTACATTTTTCTGTGCCAGATACTATGCTGAGTGTTTTACGTACATTATCACATTTAAATCTCAAATCATCATGAATAAATATAGAAATAATTGATGCTAATAATACACTATATCTACTCCCAATTTTGCAGGTCAAAAACTTAGAAATGATGCACTAGCAACAACTTTGCCCAAGGTTACACCAGCACATAATGTTGTGATTCAGAGTTTTAGAATTCATAATTCAATCTTGTAACCATAATTCTGTATTATCAATTCTACGAAATATTGGATTTACCTTTTAATTTATAGAATAAGTGTGATTAAACTGTAGAAGGAAGGTCTAGAAAACATATCACCAGGAGAAGGTATTGTGGCAATTTAGCAATTAAGGTAATTTAGCAATTAAGACGCACATCCTATATTGGAGTGCCTGGGTTCAAGTTCCAACTTGGGTCCTTATCACCATATAGGAGACCCATACTGAGTTCCCAGATCTTAATTTTCACCTGGCCCAGCACAAGCCTTTTCAGGCATTTGGATAGTAAACTAGTAGATGGACTCTCTCTCTCTCTCTCTCGTCTCCCTGCCATTCAAATAAAAAATGAAATAAATATACATTCTTAAGATTCTTAAGATTTATTTATTTGAAAGGCAGAATTATAGGGAAGGGAGGGAGAGAGAAAGAGAGAGAGAGACAGAGAGGGAGAGACAGAGAGAGAGCGAGCTTCCATTTGCTTTTTCAATTCTCAAATTGCCACAATGGCCAGGGCTGAGTCAGGCTGAAGCCAGGAGGTTCCTGTGGGTCTCGCACATGGGTGGCAGAGGTCCAAGGACTTGGGTCATTTGCTGCTGCTTTCCCAGGTGCATTATTATGGAGGTGGAGCAGAGTGCAGTGGCTGAGACTAAAACCAGAGCTCAGAAGAGATGTGGGCCTTGCAGGTGGTAGATTAACCCTTTGGTCTACAACACCAACCCCATAAATAAAATTGTTTTAGAAAACATATCATCAGAGAAGTAGGGCACTGTGGAAGATAAGGAAACATAACTAGTGCAAACATTTGATAACAGCAAAATAGTAGTATAAACTCTTCTCATGAGGAGAAAGGGAACTCCCAGTTAAGAAGCTTTCCAACATCTACACTTAAAATCATATAAAGCAACACCTATGTGAGTGCATTGGCTATCAACATCATCTATCCATATTATATTGCAGAGACAACAACTGAGAGGTTAAGATGCCCGGCCTTTGGACTGAACTTTTGCACAGCCGCTAAGTCCTTGTTGTAGTGTCTGGTTCAAATACTGGCTGTTCCACCTCTGATCCAGTTTCCTGCGAACGCAACATGCTAGGAGGCAGCAGATGGTGTCTTGATTACCTGAGTCTCTGCCACCCCCACAGGAGACCTGGATAGAGGTCTGGACTCCTGGCTGTGGTCTAGCCCTGCCCTGACAATTGTGGGCATTTGTGGGAGTGAAGTAATACATGGAATGTGTCTCTCCAACTCTCTCTCCCTTAAATAAAATGAAGATAAATAAATAAATGAAAAAATAATAATTAAAGGTTTCCAGCTTTGGAGTCAGACAGCCTGGGTTCAAAAACCTGTCTCTTTCATCTGTTCATTCTGTGGTCTACTATAAATTAACTTCTTTAACCTCAATTTATTCATTAGTAAAATGACAGAAATAATTGTAAAGTGTTTCTTGAATTGTTGTGAGAATGAAGTGAGTCAATTTATATCAAGTACTTAGAACTGGCACACTATATTAAGTACTAAATGAATATTACACTTTTGTTTTGTTTTGTTTTAGGAAGCTGGGCTAACCACCCAGTGGAGGAAGAGCAGTGAGGACCTGAATGAACACAGAAAGGCTGGTATGGTGATTGGGACATCTACACATTGTTGTATTTCTTTAGTAATTGTGGATTCCCTGCTGCTTTGAATATTCTGATTTCAATGCTATTGATGCAGTGTTAACTTTTCCTAGAGTCTGATTAGAGGGCAACACAGCTTATCAGAGTGAAGGAAGCTCAAGATATAAGAGTAAGCTATTGGTACTGACAGCTATTGACAGCTGAATTGTTCAATGTGTGAGGCTCAGCAAACCATTTATTCATAACTATCAGCGCATGTCCTTTTGTGCCCTTCAGACTAAGATGCTTGCACAATGTACTGATTATTCAAATATACAGGTGATTTGTTGATATTTTGCAAGAGGACAATTGTGTATACTCTAGGCAGATTATCTGTGGCAAGGATGAAGAAAGTGCAGTTGTAAACAATGAAACATCTGAATTCTGGTGTCATTTGCAGGAAAACACAGCACCAAGATGCTGTCTTCAATGGTCCCCAGTCAGTGACTCAGAGCAAACATGTCATGTTGACCATGAGATTAACAGACTTTCCACAGGCAGATCCAGCAAACAGAGAGATTGAAACGACCCTAAAACAGACTACAAACTGCCGTGGTCCTCTGTGGCATCCAGCTGTTTTCTCCTCTATGTGTGCTAGATTGCTACATCAGATATTTCTTTTCTTATTAGCAGAAGCAGTGAGTCATACTTCTCTGAAATAGATGCCAGTTATTTTAAAAAATGCAAAGGTAAGTTGAGATGCAACTTGATGTGAGAAACAAATGTGTATTTCAAACTTATGAAAAGAAATAATTTTAGGTGTGTGTGGAACTCTTCACTGAAGCAATGCCTTTTGCCCCCTCTTCTTCCTCATGTACATGTGCATGACACCGTCAAGGTTCTTTTTTCATGACAGGCATACACTCTATGAGGGTTTTAATCAGTTATTGGGCAAAGCGTGCTTTTCACTTTCCTCAGATTCCTCCAGCAGCCTTCTATGAAACAATACAAGGAAGGACATTAGGAAATCTTAACACATCACAGATTGCTGCCAAATTGTCAGCTGTTGCCGGATGAATGGTGAGCCCAAGACACATTTTTAGCCTCTGGGCTAACCACTTCGAATGACACATCTATATACAGTTGTCCAGTTAATATTAGTATAAGTCATCACGGCTGTCATAAATAATGCAACTTAACAAAACTAAGAGTGCAGTGATGACTCTCCCTGGAATGCGATGAGAGGACTGTAACCAGGACAGTTACTGCTGGAGATCAGTCACAAGCCCAAGCTCGTCCTTGGAGACTCTTGCAAACGTTGCTCTTCTTCTTGCTTCGAGAACAGTCACATCCTAGAGACTTGAGCCTCAGACGGATAACAATTGCTTCTTTTCCAGAAGGCAGGTCATACCAATTGTAGATGAAGAAGATTAAAAGGCATCTACATAAATTCCACGTGGACACAGATGATAGTGTTGTACTGAGGGATGTCATTGCCAGAGGTCTCCTGATCCAGAGACAAGTGCTAGCCCTGCACCCCAGAGGACTATTAACTTTTACACTTATGATTTCACACTGGAGGCATCTATTGTTGCTTAAAAAGACAAATGCAAATTCTGGAAAATTAATTTCCCTTTAAATACAACTGAAGAGGCATCTTTAGCCTCTTGCAAATGCAGTCTTTTAAAGAAGATCTTCCAAGATTAGCAGAAAATTAAAGTAAATGTGGCAGTAGAGCACATTAAGAATGTTATGCTTTTGTGAAGTAAGTCAAAGGATGAACACGTGATTTTATGTAACATTTTGTAATGCCTATTTGCAAATGCCACTGTGTGGAAATCTCATTTATTTATATTTCTTTTGAAAAAAATTAAAACCTATCCCTCAATAGCAAATTAAAATGAAAACTTAAGTCTTTTATCAGGATGACTAAACCACTAAATAGTTACATAATTGTGGTTTGATTCTGTGTGATCACTCTACCTATGTAATTTGTTTTTAAAACTTCAAAAGTCATATTTAATCGCTTTCCATAAAATAAAAAAAGCTTTTGAATACAAGACTGGTAATTCATAATAAAAACAAATTACTGTATTTTTCCAGTGATTTGCCTATTAGTTTGTGAACTACTTTAAAACTTACTTAACACTGTGGGAACCAAATATTAACAACAAAGATTAACAGCTTTTGAATAATTTTCTGTATTTAAGGAAACATAGTTAAATTATTCTGTTATTACTCCTGTATTTGACAATGCTTGTGTAGATTTTTCTGCTTTATGTTAAGCTTAGAATGAAGGAACCTGGATGGTAGCCCTATTTCAAAAACCTGGATAAGGGATCGTCGGCCTGTCCTGAAACCTGACTGCACCTCAACCAGGTTTCCTCTGAAGCTGCTACATTTCCCATTTCTTCTGTGCCCTCTGCTTGAACACAGGCACTAGCCATAAAGGTCTGATCACAATGTCATTTTACTATTTTTTTGTAATTTATTAATTTGAGAGACAGAGACAGAGATCCCGTCGGCTAGTTTACTCCCCAAATGTCTACAACTGAAGCCAGGAGCCTGGAACTCAATTCAGGTCTCTCCCATTCTGACACGCAACAGGGGCGTCTTGGCCACTGGCCAAGTGTCCCACTCTTGGTCAGATCTTCTTAAAGTCCCAGTTTTCTCAGGTGAGCTATTTAAGGCTGGGGAGGCACAGGCAGCGGAAGGAAAAACCTAACCTGGGGAGCCAAAGGGACTGGAGCGAGCGGGAACTTCAATGCCTCAGAGAAGGGACTGGAGCCAGAGGGAACTTCAATGCCTGAGTCCTCGCAGAAGCCAGTGTCCTTTGAGCAAGGACGTGTGGGGTTGAAGCCATCTCCTAAACTTTATCATCCATGACCTAATCCAAATCGCCACTCAGAGCCTGCCTTGCCAGCTTTTCCACACACCAGCTTTTCCTACCTGATCCATAAAACGTTCCCCAGGATCCTGATCAGGGAGACAGATGTTGGTCCTACGCACTCTGGGTGGTTGGCCATGCTGACACAGCCTTTCTCTTCTCAGAAGAGCTTTGTCGCACGTTGACGACTGTGTGCATGTGCATTGGATCTGCCTCGTTCAGTTAACGAGCCTGCCTCTGAAAAGGTTCGTTCCTCATTATTCTTCATCTGAGTGGATCCATCACTACCACATCAGTATTTGAAAGGGGTAGTGTTAGGGTACTCACCAGCACTTAGAATACAGAACTTCTTCACAATAACTGATGTACTGACCATAAACTAACACCTAATGCAAAAGAAAAACAGTGAGATTCATCGAGAGAAGTACCCGGGGCTGATGATGTGTGAAGCTGCCTGTTGGGGTGCCTGCGTCCCATGTTGGAGGGCCTGCGTTCAAGTCCTGCCTCCACTTCTGATCCAGCTTCCTGATAATGCACCTCTTGGGAGGCAACAGGTGATGGCTCAAGTATTTGGGTCCCTGCCACCCACCTGGGAGACCTGGATGGAGTTTCATGGCTATTGCAGGCATTTGGGGAGTGAACAGTCGATGGAAGATCTTTCCCTCTCTCTCTGCCTTTCAAATAAATAATAATAATGATAATAATAACAAGAACTTTCTGAAAAGAAACAATTCCTACTTAACCATCATGCTACATAAAAACAATAACATTCCTCAGGATTCCTTGATCCAAATATATGCAGATATGTTTGCGCTTAAAAATGCCAGGTAGCTACTGAAACTCTGCTTCTAGACTGACATTAATATGTATTTTATTTACTTATTTTTTAAAGATTAATTTACTTGAAAATGACAAATTTCAAATTTCAGAGGGATACAGAGAGACAGAGAGATCTTCCATCCATTGGTTCACGCCCCGAATGGCAGCAATGGCCAGGGCTGAGCCAAGCTGAAGCCAGGAGCCAGAGCTTCTTCCAGTTCTCTCACACGGGTGCAGGGGTCCAAGCACTTGACGTCTTCCACTGCTTTTCCCAGGCCATTAGCAGGAAGCTGGATCAGAAGTAGGGCAGCCGGGACACAAACTGGCACAAACTGGGGTGCAGGCCTTGCAGGCGGCGGATTTACCTGTAATACCGCAACAATCATCCCACTTGTGTGTATTTATTTCTCCTTTCTTCTTCCCTACAGTTCTGTTGTTTCATCAGGGCCACCTCCTCCTTATTTTTTATTTGCTCCAGGTTTGGTGGAAGAGGAGTTCTTTTGTAGACAAAGTTGTGAAAAAGTAAAAGTAGCATCCTCAGGAGCTCGCCATCTTCTCTGTAGTGAGCACACCCCAGCCCCCCCCAGCCCCAGCCCCAGTCCCCCCAGCCCTCCCAGCCCCAGCCCAGCCCCCCATCCCCCCAGCTCCATCCCCAGCCCTCCAGCTCCATCCCCAGCCCCCCAGCTCCATCCCAGCTCCCCAGCTCTATCCCTATCCCCCCAGCTCCAGCCCCCCCAGCTCCATCCCATCCCCCCAGCTCCATCCCCAGCCCCCAGCTCCATCCCCATCCCCCAGCCCCAGCCCAGCCCCCCCATCCCCCAGCTCCATCCCCATCCCCCCAGCTCCAGCCCCAGCCCAGCCCCCATCCCCCCAGCTCCATCCCCACCCCCCCAGCTACATCCCCCCCAGCTCCAGCCCCACCCCCCAGCTCCATCCCCATACCCCCCAGCCCCAGCCCCCCAGCCCCAGCCTCCCCTCTCCTCTCTATCCTCCCATGGCCCAGCCTGCCCCAGTTTTTGACACCTAGAGCTCTCATTGCTGCCACTTTGAGGAAAGGCTCATGTGGTCCAGAGTTCATTTTCCACAGGAGTGAGGAGGGAAGTCCTTTAGCACTCTGTGTCCAAAGTCAAACGGCACCAATGCGTGACCTTTTGTTCTTTTTTTCCTTGCAGGGCTTATAGGAAGACAGGACGAGGGCCAGAAACAGTTATGCGCCTGTTTCTTCACTGCTGCTGTTTTCCTGAAAGGACAAATTGAGGCTTCTGTTGGCTTTAGACATCAAAGTAGGTGAAGTGTAAGCAAAAGTGTTTGGATTCCTTGGTGGCTCAAGGAAGTAGAGACATTTTTTGCAGATGGGCGTGGAACTGCAGAAGAAGAGGACCTCTGTGACTCCCAAAGAGACTAAGAGTCATCAGTGTTCTTTGTAGACAAGAGGAAGGAAAAAGAGCAGTGAGGAGTCCACATTCCCTCCCCACCCACACAGCCCACACCAGCCGCTTGCGTGGCTCTCCACTTTTCAGTTACTCTCCAGTCATTTTCTTCCCGAAGCATCAGCCACCTGCACCCCAGTTCATCTCCTGGATGCTGGAGCTCCCATGGGAATGGTTTGTGCCCTTGTTCACCAGTTCTCACTAGGGCCCTTCTGGTTCCTGTTTCCTGGGAATGGAGGTGACAGGAATGAGTTCCAAATTCCACAATATCCAGGAGTTTCCGGTCATCAGGCAGTTTTTTCATAAGGAAGGTAGTGTGTAAGGAGATCCAGGACTGAAATTTGCTTAAAACGTCCTTAGAGGAACACAAAACCTTCAATGTTATTTCAGGCTGAACACCAAGACCAGTCACCACCTGTAAGTTTATTCTATCAGTCTTTAAAGGCCTGATACAAAAACCTCAAAAACATAAATGTCTGATTAATTTATGCTTCTTTAACTGAAAGTATTTATAATTTTTTCTGTACTTTAATAATTTTCTTAAAGAAAATATTGAACAAGTTAGAGAAAATATCTTAATTAATTTTACAAAAATTGAATATCTTCCAAATTCAAGGGTGAATTTAACTTTATTTAAATATAGGATATTCCATGAAACTTCAAGTGTTTTAATATGTCAGCAGTATGTGTTGACAATTTTGGGGTATAAATTTCTTTTTCTTTTTACAGGCTCTGAGAGATGAACTTCTATACATGAAGTAACAATTGGAATAAGAAATAAAAATCTTGATACTTTTTTCTTTATCTGGGGCTGAGAGATCATTCAAAGAGAGGAAGCATTTCCAGATGCACCCTATGGCTTGCGATCACAGGATTTTTAAAATAATAAAGCAATTAATGAATGATTAGGAAAACATGGTGCATAGATACAACAGAGTCCTATTCGACCATAACAAAGATGAAGCCTTGTTATCTGCAGCATCATGGATGAAACTGGAGGTCATTATGTTCAGGGAAACAGGCTGAGCATGGAAAAATAGTACCATATGATCTTACACGTATGGGGAATATAAAATAGTTGACCACATAGAAGTCCAGGATGCAATGGTGACTGCAGATCTGGGGAGAGCAGGGAATGACTAATTAAGTGATACTAAGCTATGGTTAGATAAATGTGAGACATTCTGTTGCAGAGTACGTGACTATATATTTCTCTAAAAAAAAGAGAGAAAAAGCTTTTGAATGTTCTCACCATCAAGAAATGTTAAATGTTTGAACTGATGATGTGTTTACCTTGAACTGGACATTAAGCAGCCTGGGCATCTATAGAAGCATTTCATGATATTATATAAATATGTATACTTTTTATGTATCAGCTAAAAAATAAGCCCAAAGCAAAGGGGAAATCGAGATGATTCTTCCAAGAACAGGATGCTTTTCCTTGATATTGCATTACACACAGACAGGTTCTCTGGTGCCGGAAGACTGCCCAGCTGTGTGCATTTGTGGTCAGGATTAGGTTTATGGCACTAAGCTGGCCTCTTCCTTAGGGCTCCTCTTCCTCAGCTGTCTGCCAGCGCATCTCATTTTCACATTTCAACTTTCAAAGAATGTGGAAGATAATTATATGACTGGAATTCTTCTAGTGTATGGATACTAGTTAATATAGACATAAATGCATTCTGCTATACATTGTCAATCAAAACCTGAAACAGGCCCTCTCGGTTTTCTTCTCAGCATGCTCTGTTTAAAACAGTGCCAGGAAAGTCAAGAAATGAGGAGAGTAGGTGGAGTCAGATGCAAAAGATTGTTCAGTATGGCAAATTAGCTTACGGTTTTCAACATGGTTATGTCTTACAGGAAACCAACCTTCTCCCTCTGCCTTGGAGCTTCCAATTCTCTTATTTTGTTTAATCAATGTATAGAAAAAAAGAACACAATCCCCATGTTTCTGTGTTTTCTGATTATGCTGAATTCTGAATTATATGGTTTAGCCTCACTTTTTTTTATTAATGTATGTATTTACAAAAATGCGCACATTAAATATTTGTATTTAGTGCCGGCGCCGCAGCTCACTAGGCTAATCCTCCGCCTTGTGGCGCCAGCACACCGGGTTCTAGTCCCGGTCAGGGTGCCGGATTCTGTCCCAGTTGCCCCTCTTCCAGGCCAGCTCTCTGCTGTGGCCCGGGAGTGCAGTGGAGGATGGCCCAAGTGCTTGGGCCCTGCACCCCATGGGAGACCAGGAGAAGCACCTGGCTCCTGGCGTCGGATCAGCGTGGTACGCTGGCTTCAGTGCGCCAGCCAGGGCGGCCACTGGAGGGTGAACCAATGGCAAAGGAAGACCTTTCTCTCTGTCTCTCTCTCTCACTGTCCACTCTGCCTGTAAAAAAAAAAAATTGTATTTAATACCTGTCATAGACTGAAAGTAATAATGAAAGGGAATCGTGGAGTGTTTACCTCTGTGTTATGTGACTTAAGTCTCCTCTTTGGCTCATCTCCTTCATTTGTGTTTCTACCTATTCTCTTCTCTTACAGACTCTCAAGATCTACTTGCTCTCCAATCTTATAGAAATCACATTTTCTGTCAGGCGAAAATATCTTGTGACCAAAATCATTCGGCTCTCATAAATTTGAAAATTAGCATGTTACACAAAGGGACCTCAAACAGCTCAAGGGGAAAAATGGAATTAAATGATAAAAATTAAAAAGCAAACTTTATTCTTAAGGGGCTCCACTAGTTCAAAATAGTTTTTTAAAAAGATTTATTTATTTATTTGAAAGTCAGAATTACACAGAGAGAAGGAGAGGCAGAGAGAGAGAAGTCTTCCATCTGCCGGTTCACTCCCCAATTGCCGATCCGAAGCCAGGAGCCAGGAGTTTCTTCTGGGTCTCCCATGTGGGTGCAGGGGCCCAAGGACTTGGGCCGTCTTGTACTGCCTTCCCAGGCCACAGCAGAGAGCTGGATTGCAAGTGGAGCAGCACTTAAACCAGTGCCCACATAGGATGCCGGCACTGCAGGTGGCGGTTTCAACTGCTGTGCCGCAGCACCAGCCCCTCAAACAGTTTTGTCAACAATGATACCAGGCATTAGCTCATCTGTAAAGAACTGAAGGGCTGGGGCCGGCGTTGTGGCATAGCAGGTAAAGCCACCACCTGCAATGCCAGATCCCACGTGGGTGCTGGTTTGAGTCCCAGCTTTTCCACTTTCCATCTGGCTCCCTGCTAATGGTCTGGAAAAAGCAGCAGAGGGTGGCCCCAGATAAAGGTCCTGGCCATTGCAGCCAGGGAGTGAGTCAGTGGATGGAACATCTCTCTCCCTCTCTCTCTCTCTTTCTCTCTCTGTAACTCTTTCAAAATAAATTAATAAATCTTAAAAAAAAAAAGAACTGAGCGCCCTAGGAATGTAACCGTGTCAGCGCAGTCTTGTTTATATTGTTGACTGAAGGCAAATGGGGGCTTTTTAAAAATTGTTTAAGAGCAGGAAACAAAAAGAAATCATAGGCAGCCAAATCAGGATCAGGTGGATGCCTAATGATTTCTCATCGAAATTCTTAGAAAATTTCCCTTGTTTGATGAAAACAAGCAGAAGCATTGTCAAGGTAGGGAAGGGTCTGTTGAAGTTTTACCAGGTGTTTTTCTGCCAAATTGCTGGCTAACTTTCATATAGCACTTTCATAATGAGCAGATGTTATTGTTTTTTGGCAGAAAATCAAACAACCTGGTTGAGCTTGCCTACACACTGTTGCCATGATTGTGCTCCTGACCCATTCACTTCTGGTTTGCCTGTTCCACTTCCGCCTCTTGCTAGGATTACGATTTTTCTTCAGGATCACACAGGTCAAGCAACGTTTTGTCTCCTAAAATTCTTCCAAAAAGTGCCTCAGGATCTTGAGTCCTGGTTAAAGTTTCCATTGAAAACTCTATTCTCGTCCGGACACAACAGTTTTGGGGCCCCTTGAATAGAGAGTTTTGCTTCACTTAACTTTTTTAATCAGAATGGTGTCAGCTGAGCTGATTGACATCCCATAGTGTTTGCTGCTGTTCTATTGTGAATTATTGGTCTTTTTTCAGTTAGGGCATGAACAAGATTACTTTGTCACTTGAGAATTATGTGGACTGTCTGACACGGCAGCATTCATTTTCAACATCGTTTCCTTTTTTTTTTTTTTTTTTAAATTTATTTGACAGGCAGTTAGGGAGAGAGAGACAGAGAGAAAGGTCTTCCTTCCGTTGGTTCAACACCCAAATGGCCGCCATGGCTGGAGCTACGCCGATCTGAAGCCAGGAATCAGGTGCCTCCTCCTGGTCTCCCATGGGGTGCAGGGCCCAAGCACCTGGGCCATCCTCCACTGCACTCCCGGGCCACAGCAGAGAGCTGGCCTGGAAGAGGGGCAACCGGGACAGAATCCGGTGGCCATATGGGATGCTCGGTCCTTCTTAAAACGAATCACCCATTTGTAAACTGCTGACTTTTTGAGGAGCTTTGTCCCCACAAACTTTATGTAAAGGACCATTGATTTCAGCATTCTTCCACCCAAACTTCACTATAACTTGATATTTTTCCTTTGTTCAATGTTATCAGAATATGTGTTGTTGCTCTGCATCTGAGGTTTTAACCTTCTTGATGGTTCAAACTAGATGTACAGATAAAGTCTAACAGGTCAGTGTAAGTTTATTTCAGAGAAATAAAGGACTCATACACACTTTTTTTCATAATGCACATTTCCCACAAATGTCTTGAGGATCCTTCTTAATTCCCATGAATGTTATTTTCTTATCGGACTTACTCACCAACAGAATTCCAAGCATTAAAAATCTATGGTTAGGGATGGGTGCTGTGGCATAGCAGGTAAAGCTGCTGCCTACAGTGCTGGCATCCTATATGGGCACTGGTTCAAGTCCTGGCTGCTCCAATTCCAATCTAGTTCTCTGCTATGGCCTGGGAAAGCAGTAGAAGATGGCCCAAGTCCTTGGGCCCCTGCACCTGCATGGGAGACCTGAAGGAAGCTCCTGGCTCCTGGCTTTGGATTCGCACAGCTCTGGCCATGTGGCCATTTAGGGAGTGAACCAGTAGCTAGAAGACCTCTCTCTCACTCTCCTTGCCTCTGCCTCTCTGTAACTCTGGCTTTCAAATAAAAATAAGTAAATATTTTAAAAAATGCGATAGTTAAAGTTGCTTCTGGAAGATCAAGAAGTTCTCTGTGTTTGGAAATCTGAGCTCAAAGGAGGTAGAATATGCCTAGGTAAGGCTTTGCATCTTCTACTTGGGTGTGACTGATGTGTGAATGCAAGGTCTTTACACGGGTGATTAAGTCAAAATGAGGTCATCGGTGTAGGCTGCACTCCCACCAGACGTGGCCGCTGAACAGGGCCTTTGCACACGTGTGTCTAGTGGGAAGCAAGGAGCAGACCCAGCAGAGGAGGGCCCTCTGCACGCCCAGTCCGGGGCCCTGGAACAGATCCCTTCCTCACACTCCCCAGAAGGAAGCAACACTGCTGCCTTCCTCTCTGGCCTTTAGTTTCCAGAGTGTTCTCTCCTTTATCCACCTCCTCTGCAGAGCTGTGCTAGGAGGCAGCCCTGGAAAGCTAATGCAAGTGTACCTCAAAAGTTTCATGGAAGATGGAATATGAGTTTATTTTGAAAAGGAAATTAAAATCCATGCATAAATGTTTAAAAATATATAATGCACATTTTCTTGAACTTTTTGAAGACCTGTCATATTCATGCAATTTGATTTTTTTGCACCAAAATTACCTTCTGATTTCATTTTCTATACACCTTTTGAACTTTGTACAGTCTGGAAATGATCAATTTATTTTTGGGAACATAAACACATAATTTGAAAATTAGCTTAAGTTAGTAAGGAACATTAGTTTAACATTTGCCAAAGTTTTGGGGTGAATTCATTTGCAAAATTTCAGGAAAAAAATCTAAAGAATCTATCAGTGAACAAAATAAAAAACATTGAAATACTGATTTTCAAGGATAGTTTCAAAATACCATATGTCTGGTTACATTTGAAAGATATGTTAATCACATCCATGATTTTTAATTGCCATACTGTCCAATTACTGTTAGTTCAGTTTTAATGTGGTACTGTTGTTTTAATTTTGGCAAATGCACACTGAATACATAGTGTAAATTTGGTAGCAGATAAATTTGGTTGCAGAACAGTGAAATTAGAATCACTAACAGGGCTAGATTAATCTATGTATGTTACCTTGGTTTACCACAGCTCCATTTGTTTACCTCAGGTAGGACTTTGTCTAACCTAACCCATTATCATTTCCTAATACATTCAATTTTTTACAAACTGTTGGGCTTTTTTGGTTCTGTATTTGTGATTTTTTTTGGGGGGGTTTCAGTTTTATTTATCTGAAAGGTAGACTTACAGACAGAGAGATACTTTCTACCTGCTGTTTCACTCTCTAAATGCTGGCAACAGCCAAGACTGGCCCAGATCAAAGCTGGGATTAGGAACTTCATCTAGGTCTCCTACGTGGGTGGCAGAGACCCAAGTACTAGAGCCGTGCTCTGCTCCCATCCCAGACACAGTAGAAGGAAGCTGGAAGCTAGGACTGGAATCAGTGCTCTGATATGGCATACCAACATTGCAGGCAGTGACTTAACCCTCTGAGCCATAATGCCTGCCCCTCATTAGAAGTTGAAGTGTTTTTTTTTTTTTTTTAGATTTGTTTATTTATTTGAAAGGCAGAGAGAGTGTGAGATAGAGAGAGATATCTTCTCTCTATGGGTTCACTCCCTTAAATGGCTGCCACAACCACAGGTGGGCAAATCTGAAGCCATTAGCCAGGAGCTTCATCCAGGTCTCCCACATGGGGGCCAGGGGGACAGGCACTGGGGCCATCTCTGCAGCACTCCCAGGTGCATTAGCAGGGAGCTGGATCAGAAGTGGAGCAGCTGGGACTCAAACCAGTGCCCATGTGGGTTGCCAGCTCCAGAGGCAGTGGCTTTACCCACTATGCCACAGCACTGGCCCCTGTTTAGAGAAGTTTTTTAAAGGGGTATTTCCTTTTTTTTTTTAACTTTTATTTAATGAATATAAATTTCCAAAGTACGGCTTATGGATTACAATGGCTTCCCCCCCATAACGTCCCTCCCACCCACAACCCTCCCTAAAGGGGTATTTTCAATAAGAGACTTTAGTCTACATATAACACTAAGAGTTGGAAAACTGCTCCCCTAATTTGAACTTTATGTATTGACATATAACAGATATGAATTTATTGCTATCATTTTATAATTAGTTTTTCTTTTTACTTAGACATTGTTTTGAAAACAATCCAATACCCTCATGGAAAAACGACTGATTATAGAGGAATTTCAAACACTGGTGTGTGGGGAGCAATCAGGTAAGTGGGGCGTTAATGCAGAGTGCGGAATAACTCATTGCCTTCATGATGCCTGTTATTTCCACAAGGATGTACACTTTTTGCAATATTAAAAATAAAATTCAAAGCAGGAAACTCAATAGAGCTATTTTTAATAAATTGCTAAGCAAATAGTATAAAATTGTTCCTACAAAAAGTTAGGAGGGCCATCCTCTGCCTGTGGTGCTGACACCCCGGGTTCTAGTCCTCGCCGGGGTGCCGGATTCTGTCCCGGTTGCCCCTCTTCCAGTCCAACTCTCTGCTGTAGCCAGGGAGTACAGTGGAGGATGGCCCAGTTCCTTGGGCCCTGTATCCGCTTGGGAGACCAGGAGAAGCACCTGGCTCCTGGCTTCGGATCAGCATGGTGTGCCGGCCGTAGCGTGCCAGCTGTGGCGGCCATTGGGGAGTAAACCAACAGCAAAGGAAGACCTTTCTATCTCTCTCTCTCTCACTGTCCACTCTGCCTGTCCAAAAAAAAAAAAAAAAAAAAAAAAAGATAGGAGAAGTTACGCGGTTTAGAATCTTATTTCATTATTATTAGTGTTACCAAATCAGTTTTAAATTAAATAATTATATTTAGAAAAAGTTTGAAGTTAAGCTGTTAAACATTGTTGGTTCCTACATCGATAGAATGCATAAACACCTCCACTTTTTCCCCTAAATGATACTTGATACCTTACTGTCTTTTTTATTAAATTTTTTTTTGACAGCCAAAGTTAGACAGAGAGAGAGAGAGACAGAAAAAGGTCTTCCTTCCGTTGGTTCACCCCCCAAATGGCTGCTACGGCTGGTGAGCCCGATCCAAAGCCAGGAGTCAGGTGCTTCCTCCTGGGTCTCCCATGCAGGTGCAGGGCCCAAGCACTTGGGCCATCCTCCACTGCCCTCCTGGGCCACATCAGAGAGCTGGACTGCAAGAGGAGCAATCGGGACAGAACCGGCGCCCCAACCAGGACTAGAACCAGGGGTGCCGGCGCCGCAGGTGGAGGATTAGCCTAGTGAGCCACGGCGCCAGCCTACCTTACTGTCTTGTAGTTGTTCTCTAGAACATACCTCATGTGTGTTCAGACAGATTGCCCAAACCTTCTTTTCTCATCTGGGTGTTGTGGACTGTATCTTGGAGCTTACAGTACATACTTCAATGACACATGAGTTGAGTCGGCCGTTTGTGCCCAAATTGTTCACTCTTTGGCTTGCGGCAAACTCAAAAATCTGAGTATTTAAATCTGGACCACACTAAATGCAGTAATTCATTTAACAACTTAAAGAACATGTAAGTCAAATTTGTAAGAATGGTCAATTTTGTTTTTTAAAGGCAAGTTTGATGAATACGCAACAACAGTGACCTTAGAATTCAGGCACAAGGGGACTTGTATTACTTTCCCTGTATGTTTCATAATAGATCATAAATGTGGATGTTTCAGAAAGCAGTGACTTATAGTCCTGTGATTCTGGAAACCATAAGTCTGAAGTCAACGTGTCATCCAGGCAACGCTCCCTCCGAGACCTGTAGGGAAAATCCATCTTGACCTCGTCTACCTTCCAGGCGTTGCCAGTGATCCTTGTCCTTTGGCCAGGGGTTCCCAGACCTGCGTCCCTCCAATCTCTGCCTCTGCTGTCACATGGCTGCCCCCTCTCCTTGTGCTTCTTTCGTCATCTTATAAAGACACCGATCATACTGAAGTTAGGCCGGCCAACGGCGAGTATGACCACATAACATAGTTCCACTATGCATCTTACCTAATCACACCTACAACAACATATTTCCAGGTAAGCTCACATCCTCAGGTGCTGAAGTTTAGGACTCCAATTTTATTTTTGGAGGACGTGATTAAACCCATAACTGGACTCTGGTAACTATAGAATATAGAAAACCCATGCATTAGCTTCTTATTGTTGTCTTAAAAATTACTGCAAATTTAGTGGCTCAGAACTACACAAATGTGTTATTTTATAATCTGGAAGCAAGAAGTCTGAAATGCATTTTGCTGGGCAAAAAACAACATGTGGGCAGAGCTGTGTCTGGAACTCAGGGGAAAGTAGGCTTTCTTGCCTTTTCCAGCTTCTAGAGGCTGCCTGAATTCCTTGCCTATTAGTCCTTCCCCAAAGCTAGGAGAGGCCAGGGGAGCCTTCCCCACCGGGCCACCTCTCTAGGTCTGACGACTTGGTTCTCCTTTTCCGCATCTCAAGGTCCTTGTGATTACAGTGGGCCTGCCTGGGTAATCACTGTGGTCAACTGATGAACAAGATTGATTCCACCTAAACCTACCTTGTCGTGCACCAGAACCCATCCCCGGTGTCAGGGAAGAAGACGACAACTTTGGGGAGCCGTAACTCTCTGTGCTGTGGTCCATCAGTATTCTTCTTTGCCTCTGGGAAAAAAGTTATTCCTTTGTACATTTTTTTTTAACCCAGAGTGCCTCAGAGTTTACTTGTTGCATCAAATAACACATGGATTCATTTTTTTTTTTTTTGACAGGCAGAGTGGACACTGAGAGAGAGAGACAGAGAGAAAGGTCTTCCTTTTGCCGTTGGTTCACTCTCCAATGGCCACCGTGGCCAGTGTGCTGTGGCTGGAGCACCGTGCTGATCCGATGGCAGGAGCCAGGTACTTATCCTGGTCTCCCATGGGGTGCAGGGCCCAAGCACTTGGGCCATCCTCCACTGCACTCCCGGGCCACAGCAGAGAGCTGGCCTGGAAGAGGGGCAACCAGGACAGAATATGGTGCCCTGGCCGGGACTAGAACCCAGAGTGTCGGCACCGCAAGGCGGAGGATTAGCCTATTGAGCCACGGCGCTGGCCTCAAATAACACATGGATTCATTTTATAAACCTACTAAGTGCCTGATGTATGACTCCGGACCAAATGAGGCTGACTTCTTCCGCTCCATGAACTTGTAGTCTGGATTCGGGGACTGTACATATAGACAGTGTCGCTCCCCGTCTTCGTGGAGGAACGACACAGGACCCTGCGTTGTTCTTTCGTCTGCTCGGCCCTCTCCGGGTTTGCTGCTGGTTCTTCCTGGGTTGGCTACTGTCCCTTCCACCTCCGTGGAAGGGCGGTTCCCCCTAGCCACTTTCCCCACTTCCGCGGGGGAGCGGCACACCGCCGGCCGGCTCTCTCGGGGGCTGCACAGGTGTTCCTTCAGATAGATGTTCCCTTTAGATGTTCCTGGTGCATGTTGTCTCTCTCCTCCTGTATAGTCCTCTTCCACCAATCCCAACTCTGCTACCCACACGCCGAGTACGCTGCTCTCCTCCAATCAGGAGCAGGTCCTGCTGTTTATTGGTTGAACTGGAGGCAGCTGTGTAGAAGCTGTTTTCTCTTCTCCCAGCGCCATATTGTGGGAGAGCAAATGCATAGAATAAGTCTTAATTCCAGTAACTTAGTCTAGTCCGAGTTGCTCCCCACAGACAGTATCTGCAGTGTAGTGTGAATTGTGACTGCAGTCTATTCCCAGTTTAGGGACAATACAATGGAGGCAAACAAAGGAACTTTTCTAACAGTCAGAAAGAAGAATTTTACAAAGTCACAAATCCTTTTTGTTTATTTGTTTTCAATATTACTTTTTTGCATTTGAGTCTATGACCTATTTTTTAGTTAATTTTTCATATATCTAAGCTTTCAATTCAGTCATATGTTGAAAGGATTATCATTTCCTCATTGACTTGTCTTGAAAACTGTCAAAATCAATTCAACATAAATATAATAATTTATTTCTGGAATTTAGTTACATTAAATCAATGTTCTTTTTCGTCTACTAATAATACAAGGTCATGATTACTGTGGCTCTATAGTAAGTTTTGAAGTCAGGTAATGTAAGTCTTCCATCTCTGTTCCTTTTCAAAAATTGCTTTGGCTCTTTTAGATTCTTGGCACTTCCAGGGGATCTCTGGGGCTTTGTCTGTTTCATCAGTTTTCTTCTCTCTTGTTTTCAGATGAGCTCATGGCAGTTCATTAGGTTCACTGAGATTTTCCTTTACCACATTGAATCTGATGTTGAATATCTTTAGTGATTTTTTTGTTTTAAGTTACAGGATATTTCAACTCTAGAATTTCTGTTTTAAAAATGTTTCCTGTCTTCTTGTTGAGACATTTTATTTGTTGATTTAGTGTTACTATTTTCTTTAAAATTATTCAGATACAATTACCTTTACATTTTTGAAATTATTTGTGATAGCTCTTTTAATTTTTTATCTGGTCTGTCCAATAGTTATCTCTCCTCTTGGCTTTGTTTGCTAGAATATGAGTGAAACATTACTATATTTGCATGTCTCATATTTTATATTGAAAATTAGACATTTAAAATACTATATGTAGCAGTTCTCAATTCAGATTTTTTTTTCCACCTCAAGATTTTTGTCACTGTTTTGTTTGTTAATTGGCTGATTTGCTTGTTCAGTAACTTGGCTTGGCTAAATCTGTTCCTCGTGTGGTATGCGGCCACTGATGAGTTTATTTTGTTTATTTATTTTGTGTTTTCAAATCCAGTTCTCCAGGTCCTGCCCCTCCGTCTCCTAGCTTAGTAGCCAGCCAGTGATTAGACAAGGGCTGTGCTCAAGCATCTGGTGCCAATAAGGCTTCTTTCTTCCACTGAACGGTCTCCGTGTGGATGGAAGACTGTATTCCAGCTCAGTCTGTCTGCCCAGGCTTCTACTCCGCTGGAATCATTCAGTTCTCCTCTGCACATGTGTGCAGGGCCAAGGTCAGCCAAAAGTATGTGACTGGTTTGTATCCTCTTAGGCCTCTGCTTTGCACAGACTCATGCAAGAGGATGCTTGCCTCATTCACAGCACGGACTGGTCACTCGTATTGATGTCACTGAGTGTGGTCATTTCTCAGGTTTCCAATTGAGCACGTTCCTTTTGAAAATAGAAGCAGCCAGTTCTCATGAGCTGCCTCACCTCATCGAATCTCTCCAGCCACTGAGCTGGGAATGGGAATGGACACAGTACTAAACAAGAAATCCATGGAATCCTACTGTTCTCAACTCACTTTCAGAAGTTTATCAAGTATAATGGCTGTACTGATTGCTAAATGCCCTTGTCCCTTCTCCACAGCGTGGAACTGGCTGCTTTTTTCCTGTTGCACAGCTAATTAGGGAGAATGAATTTGCCATTCTCACTTGACCATGAATGATAATCCTTTATTCAGAGGTTTTAGACATTTCATCTATTACTCTGCTTGTGCGTGTGTGAAGCCATTACTGTTTTTACTTTCTCAAGGATTAGTCAAGGTAGAAAGCCTATTTTAATGCCCTTGTATTATTTCAGTGTTACACCTATTAGATTATGGTCTATATGTCTTTGTTCTAATCACTTGTTCCACTTACTCAAGACTGTTGTGAAACTATTAGTATTATTTTATCTAACATATTCCAATTATGATAATCTGTCAGCATCAGTACAGTTAATTCACTTTTGTGTCATCTCAGCTTCCCCAAATCTCCATCTTCTTAATGTAGACCAGATAGAAATACTTAAACACTTACATAAAAACAGGTGAGGGAAAATCGCTTAAGGGAGTTAGAAGGCCAAGTGGAAGGAATATGTCATTATAGTGAACAGTAGCTGTTCTGTCTATAATTTAGAGAATTGTTGCCAAAAAAGATATAGAATCATAAGCTGAATTAATTACAAATACTTCATGATATTAATTGAAATATTTGCTGTTTCAAAATTATAAACCTAACTGAAATCATGAATACTTACTCAGACTCTTTATCACTAAGACAGCATTATTAATTTGGGATAAATTAAACATGTATAGTGTGTGGAGAAATACCTTATCTCTGCAAGATAATATTATGACTGTAAAATATCAAGACTGATTTTCCTATTTAGTTGTGGCTTACTTTGTAGATTATAATTTCATATATTTTAATCTGCTTTGTGTTAGCACATATTAAATCATCAACAAACATCAGTCATTTTTTGAAAATTAACAAACTCCTCTCTGAATCAAATAAGTAGAATTATATATCAAGCATATATTAAAGTACAATTTTCTCAGCTAACTCATTATTCATTAATTTAGCAAAAACTTTAATTGTTGATTCTGTACAGCTAACTTCTATATTAGTATTGTGGGAAACAGATGCAAAAGGGAATCATATATGGTCTCTGCCTGTCACAGTGCTTTTTATTATGGAGTTAAGAGTTTCATTAAATATATGACACAAGTATTTAGTGAGTACCGACTGCGTGCTAGGAACTGTTCTCAGAATCAGGAAGTCAGAATACAAGGTTGAATCCTAGCAATTTTCCAAAATTTTTTTAAAAGATTTTATTTATTTATTTGAGAGGTAGAGTTACAGACAGTGAGAGGGAAAGACAGAGACAGAGATTTTCCTTCATTGTTTCTCTCCCCAAATGGCCACAATGGCTGGAGCTGCGCTGATCCAAAGCCAGGAGCCAGGTGCTTCTTCCTGGTCTCCAGTGCAGGTGCAGGGGCTCAAGCACTTGGGCCATCTTCTACTGCTTCCCCAGACCACAGCAGAGAGCTGGATTGGAAGAGGAGCAACCAGGACTAGAACTGGTGCCCATATGGGATGCAGGCGGAGGATTAACCTACTGCGCCATGGTGCCGGCCCCCCAAATTTCTGAAGATAAAAATAGCACTTGAGACAATTCTATCCAAGCAATGCAATTCTATGCTATATTGAAAATAATCTTTACTGTGTATTGAAAACTTACTACATATCATGAATAATGCTGATGCTTTAGTTGTATTGAATCATAAAAATGCATAGGTGTTACCACTTCTGTTTTCATGTTACTGATGAGCTATCTTGGCAATGGCTTAAGGAAAGAGGATTAAGAAATAGATGACTTAGTTAAGATCACAAAATTCATAAGTAACTGAGCTCAAACTGAACAGGTCTTCTATGTCTGTATATCTTCTTTTTTTTTAAAAAAAGATTTATTTATTTGAAAGGCAGAATTACAGAGAGGCAGAGAGAGAGAGAAAGAGAGAGAGGTCTTCCATCTGCTGGTTCACTCCCTAGATGGTCGCAACGGCCAGAGCTGTGCTGATCTGAAGCCAGAAGACAGGAGCTTCTTCCTGGTCTCCCAAATGGGTGCAGGGGCCCGAGGACCTAGGCTATCCTCCACTGTTTTCCTAGGCCATAGCAGAGAGCTGGATTGGAAGTGGAGCAGCTGGGACTCGAACTGGTGCCCATATGGGATACTAGCACTGCAGGCAGCCTACTGTATATCTTCTTTCTTTACATAGATACAATGGACAGGAATTTATATAATGTGTGACTTTCAGTAAAGTTCAATGAACATTCAATAGGAACCCAAATATCTCATAAAATAAAATAGCAATCAGATGGCACACATCATTGCAAATTTAAATAAAAAATACTGCCTTTGGATCAATGTACAGCTCCCAGTTCAACAGTTCAGACATTTCAGGGTGGGGCTGCACTTTTCAGAAATGGACACTATTTATTCAAGGGGAGCTTTATAAAATAAGAATTTTGTGTCAAGACCTCCAATAACAGTAGCACCGTCTGAAAGACACCTTGGGAAAATGGCGTTAGCGTTTATACAAGAGCACAAGGAAGCTCAGATTTGAAATAACGAGTTATCAGCTAAAAATATGTTAGAACACTTTTTTTACAGAGATAGAAACTTAGACAAAAAATGATCAGATTGGTATTTGGAACTGTTTCAACTAAGCAGAAGGTAAATACAGCCAAGGTAAAGAAATTATGGGTCAGAAAAGAAATTGGGCACATCAGATAACAATCTCACATTAGCAGGAGCTGGGGACAAATGGATTCCCAGCACTTTGTGCCTTGAGAGAAGAAATTTCCCTTTGATACTTCCTGCTCAGCCATTACGGGGAGGTCCTAACTCGGCAGGTGCTGTCTCACTTCCACGTCTCCTTAAAAGTGTTCTCCATACGTCACTTGTAAAAAAAATGAAGGAATTTTTTTTAATTTAGTCTCATGACATTTTTCTTTAAATCTCTCGACTTTAGAAAATTAGGAATTTCTAAACAGAAATTGCTAGTGAAATCCACAAACAGATGTGAAGAGACTCAAATCTGTGAGCAAGAAACACCTCTGCGATGAACTTCAGTTGAGTTGTATAATATATACCCTGTCCCCTGAAGGCTAATTTGGCTTTGCTTTTCCTTTCAAACACAGAAAGAGGAAAGAACATGTCAGTTGCTGCTATAGCCACAATAAAAGTAATAATGCTTTTTTTTTTTCTTTTTCAGCTGTTCCAGCCAGATACGAAGCAAGCTTCGAATGTGAGGGGTTGTGGCGACCTTGGCAAGATGAAAGGAATGCATATCACTTTCATCAAAACTCTAAGCAGAAGAGTAGTGTGATAGCCATGGGCAATCCTCACTTCCAAATAACAGCGTGTCAGGCTGCAGATGTCTGGGGCAAACGAGGAATGCGGGTGGTTTATGTGCCTCTCTGTGTCCAGGCTTCCTCTATGCATCTGTGTATATTCTTGGAACTCATCGGTGGTAGCTCCCCGGTTTATGGCTCCCTGAGACATTAGCTTTCCCTACAACACTTTCCACTCAGCCACTTTCTGCCGTAATTCATTCGTGCTTGGTACCCCTCCCCTCTGCGGCCCAGAGTGCACGAGAATTTGACGAAAGTCTGATCTCCGTGTGTCATCTCTCTGAGGAGCTGTTTGTGAGCGCTGAGGAATGTTTTCCACACGATTTCTTAGGCTCTCGCCATCAGCTAACTGGGCTGCCTTTTGACTCGGATATGGTTGATAAGACTGTCCCTGGTGAACAGGAAAGTTCTGTTAAAAAGCTTTCACATACTGGCATTTGTTTGACTCACTTGGGTTTGGGTTTTTTTAAATATACTATGGAAAAAAATTTTTTAAGTCCAACATATTTCACTAAATTTATTACTCTATAAATAAAATTGAAACCTTTGAAAAGAGGGGCAGAAGCCATTATATCAACAAATCATACCTGGAAACAAGAGGTTTCTGACCTAGGAATTAATTGCAACATCGGAAACTCCGTTATATGCCATGTGTTCCATTTTATTTCATTTTAGTACAAAAACCAATGTTTTTAAATGTTAGAATATCTGGCAAGGGTAAAGTCTTGTTTCTTTCTATAAAATTAATATTAACATGTCTGTTACTATTTACTACATCTTTTTATTTAGCCAACAAAAACATTTATCCTTTAGAAAATTGTATAGGGCTAAATAAAAAGTAGGGTGCTTCTCCACCATAAAACTTTTCTCCTTAGACTTTCCTAGGAATATAAATAAAACACTGGACAACAAGTGTTGGATTAAATGGCATTAAACCATTTACTGTCTTCTTTATGAAATGGTTGATCCAGGGTCAAGTCTTACTTAATTTCAAGGGGCTTACTTTGAGACAAATGGAGAACCTGAAACCACATATGAGTCTTGGATATTCATACACTTCTCTCTGTTGTGAAAATTAAACATTGATTTTAACTCATATTCCTTCTTTAGAATATATTTAACTTTTCTGCCATTTGTAGGTCTTGCTTTTAAAGAATGACCTATTCTTCCACTTTTCTTTACATAAAAAAGAAACTTCTTGAGTTTTATTGAACTGACAAGAAAACATATCTTAACACGATTATTAATCATATTCCTTACAGTTAATCCTAATGCCAACACTTTGGATTCAAATTTCCTTACTTTATTTATACTATTAAGCCAATGAATGTAGTAAAAAACTGTGTCTTTCAAACGTGTGCCTGTGTTAATTCTGCCTGCACCGTGATTAATGTAGCTTTGCTTTTGCCCATATCCTTTTATCCTAGCTGTAAAACAGATGAAGTATCGTCTTGTTTCTGCTACTTATGAATGAAGTGTCTGCCTTGGAGGCTGCTCATTTGTCTCTTTTAAGCATAATGTTCTCTGTAAAAGGGTGGGTGGGTGTGTGTGTGTGTGTGTGTGTGTGTGTGGTGGGGGGAGGGAGAGAGGCGAAGTAACAATGCAACAATTCTGGTAGCAACTTTCCATGGCTTTTGAGAGTATTAAATGAGACAGTGAGTAAACAGGGCTTACAGAGCAACCCCAGTCCCCCCAAAAAAAGCAGTTGAGAGGCAGGAAAAGAGCCATGTTGTTTCCTAGTGGATTTGAGTTGTCTGATCATGATTAAGCCTATGTATCACCCAGTGTGGTTCATTAGATTTCCTTTGCTTCTAGTCTTCTCTTCCAAGCCTATCAGCCTTCAGCCGTCCACCATTTACTCAGTCCTTTCCACTCCTTATGACAACCAGGCTCATTGGAAGGGTCGTTACACCTTGAACTCACACTCATCTCTCTGTTCTGTCCTTTGTTCTGTTGTGCATTGAATTGACTCTTAATAATGTCCTTTACTCCAAACCATGACCTCAGTCTCAATACAGCATACCCACATTCAAATAGGGTGACATTATCACCAAGAAAATTTGGAAATCATTTTACATTGTTAAAAATATTACTAAACATTTTTAAGATATATTGATCTGAAAGGCAGAAATACAGAGTGAGAAGGAGAAAGAGAGACTGAAGCCAGGAGCACCCATGTGAGTACAGGGGCCCAAGCACTTGGGCCATCTTCTGCTGCTTTCTCAGGTGCATTAGCAGGGAGCTGGAATGGAAGTGGAGCACCCAAGACTTGAATTGGTGTCCATATGAGATGCCAGTGCTGCAGGTGGAGGCTTAACTTACTAAGCCACAGTGCCCAACCCTAGTAATAAACTTTGAAACTTAGATGTTTTGTAATAGAATATTTTAATCAATATAATAATGGAATTTTTATTCCAGAAGTCAGGAGATATCATTCACCATGTGGCCTGGAACATAGTTGACTCTCAATGTGAATTCAACCAAAATGAAAATTCTAATGAAAAATTAACAGATGGGCCGGCGCCGCGGCTCACTAGGCTAATCCTCTGCCTTGCGGCGCCGGCACACCGGGTTCTAGTCCTGGTCGGGGCACCGGATTCCGTCCCGGTTGCCCCTCTTCCAGGCCAGCTCTCTGCTGTGGCCAGGGAGTGCAGTGGAGGATGGCCCAAGTGTTTGGGCCCTGCACCCCATGGGAGACCAGGAGAAGCACCTGGCTCCTGCCATCGGATCAGCGCAGTGCGCCGGCTGCAGCACACCGGCCGCGGCGGCCATTGGAGGGTGAACCAACGGCAAAGGAAGACCTTTCTCTCTGTCTCTCTCTCTCACTGTCCACTCTGCCTGTCAAAAAAAAAAAATTAACAGATGAAATGATATTATATGGCATGTAAAACTGTAAGTACCAATTATATATACTTTACTGAATAAAAATAAATAGCAGTGAGTTTTCTCCATTATTTAGTAATATTACTCACCAAATTTTTAAAAATTCATTTGATTTATTCAAAAGGGAGGGAGAGAGGAGAGAGGAGAGAGAGAGAGAGAGAGAGAGATTGATTTCATCTGTTGGTTTATTCCCCAAATGCCTGGGTTGGGCCAGGCTGAAGCCAGGAGCCAGAATTTCAACCTGGTCTTCCATACTGGTAGTGGGGACCCAACTTCTTCAGCCATCACTGCTGCCCCTGCAGGTGCACTTCGGCAGGAGATGGAGTCGGGAGCTGAGCCAAGACTTCATTCCAGTGCTCTGTCAGAGGATGTGGACATCCCAGTCGGTATCTTAACTGCTACAACAAAAGTCCACTCCTCACCTGTTGGCTTAAATGTGTCTTTCATTTTTTTTCTTCCTTAATTATATCTCAAATCCAAAATGAGGCGTGTGTTCAGGTTGGTTTGGAGCCTAGAGATCCAGGCAAAGCTTTACAGTTCCTGGGACCACCCCACAATCCCAGAACCAACAGATAAGCTCCACAACCTAGTTCTAACGCTATGGATCGTGTTGACTGCCAGTGCTTTGTGCTGTGTCGTGGCGGTTGTAAAATTTTTGAGCATTAGGCTTTTGTTTCATTTGTTTGGTGAGCTTAACCGTTGTAATGAGTATGTCATCCAGTTGGCTATGTTGTCCATCCCTTGCTTATTTAAAGGCACTTCTCCATTGAGCTGCCAGAATCTGAGAGGCTCATTTTCCACTTTCTCTACTCTGGCAGATGCATCCATAGGATGGGAGAGTCGTATCTTACTCACTTTCCTACTGGCTTGTCATTCAGCACATGTTTAGCACACAGACGAGGTTAATGATGTTTGTTAAATAAGTGAGTAAATAAGGACTTCATTAGCCTGTTGGCCTTGCCTACTTACCTGTCATTCTACCATCTACTTCTGGGTTTTGTCTTCTACTATAGGAAAGTACTCTTTGTTGTTGAAATATTGGGGGAAGATTAGGGATTACCATCTTACTTCTGAGATACATCAAGGACTGCACTATTATGGAGTACTACACTACATTGCCTTCCCTTGTACCCGTTAGTAATACCCTGGGCCCTGGGAGGCAGAAGAAAGCATGAGGCTGAAATGGTCTAGAATATTCAGAAGAAGGGTGCAGTCCTGCACCTCTGTTGCTTCTTCCAACCATACTTGAAAGTTTAAAATTCAGAGAAACTTATAGGAAGATACAAACATTTCAAAGTTTGCATGACTTTCTGTCCAAAAGCTACTGTTAATGGAATAAAAAACACATCACATTAAGTAGTTAGGTCTTAATATCTATTTATAGTACCAGCTTGGTGGAGAAAATCTATTCCAAGTTTTAAACTTCAGGAAAGGGCTCTAAAATCACTATATAGCCTGACACGAAGCCAATTGAATATCTTTAAATTAGGTGTCATATTTATCCTGAATTACCTTTTTAAAATGTGAGTTCTTTGAAAGTACACTTCAAATTGGAGTTTCTAAGAATCTTTCTATGAAGGAAAAGCTTGTTCTCTCGATTTTCTTCAAAAAGTTGAAAATGATGTAGCTTATTAAAACTGAAGCCTAGCTTTGACCAACCTAGAAAGCATTCTTTGAATTACAGATTGTGGGGAGGGGATCATTTTTGACACAAAAAGTAGTGTTTGCTTAGTCTCCCATCCATCATTGCCTTCTTCTTGACACGTATGTTAGTGTACTCTAATATTCCTTTGAGATCTAGCAAGAGAATTTGAAAGTGTATGCTCAACACTTTCAATGTAATTTTTTTCTACTTCAGGGAATAGAGATAGTTGACTTTGAAATATATATTACCACCAAACACTTAAAGTTTTAAATATATGTTGCTGCAATTAAATAATAGTATCAAGTAAATCATAATGAAAGTAATACACAAATTTATTTTTACTAAAAACCCAAACTTTGTGGAATTAGGTTAACTAATGTAAATGAGAGAATTAATTAGGTAAAACTTAAACAGCTGGCGCATGAACTGTGGTTAATGAACCATTGATTTTTTGAAAAATCACTGGGCAAACTTAAAGAGAGTCATTTCCTTAATTCATCTGTAGAGTGTTTCCTTTGTTGAAATAGAGGCACAAATTACTGAGGCACTATTCAAAAATAAAATAAGCAAAACATTATAATTATATTCCAAACATTTGAGTAACCTTCGTGATGGGTCAGTTCCTAGCTCAGCACTCAGATATCAACCTGGGCAGGCCCCACGTACATTGTGAACACTTCTTTTTCGAAGTGTGCTCCAGGAGTTGGTGTCCATCGCAACATTTATGTGCTGTAGGATCATTCTCGCATGTGCCTTATAATTACTTTTTAATGCAATATGCTACTTAAAAGAGGATTCTTTTCCAAGCTTAGTTACTTTCCCCATGAAATGTATTCATCTTTCATCACACTAGCTATGGGCTGCTGACTTCAGCCGTGTTGCAGAAAGGACTAAATTGCTTCCTGCTGACCAGGCAGCCATTCTAAAGCAATGGCTTGGATCAGCCTGACTCAGCAAACACCAGCGTTTCAACTTCATTCAGTGTTATGGCTTCTTTTATGTTGAGCATATTAAAGGAAAGTCAATTTCTCACTTTTATGCTTGCTTTACTCTTCTTAAACAAGATTTATGTATTTGAGAGTCAGAGAGAGAAAGAGAGAGTGAGAGAAAGAGAGAGAGAGAGAGGTCTTCCATCCACTGGTTCACTCCCCAGATGGCTGCAATGGCTGGGGCTGGGCAGGGTAAAAGCCAGGAAAGGAGCTTCCTCCAGGTCTCCCACTTGGCTAGCAGGGCCCAAGCACCTGGGCCATCTTCCACTGCTTTTTCTCAGGCCATGAGCAGGAAGCTGGTTAGGAAGTGGAGCCGCCAAGATAAGAATAGGAGCCCATGTGGGATGAGGGCATCACAGATGGCAGCTTACCCAATATCCCACAAAGTCATCCCTAGTTTCTTTTATTCTTAAACTTATCATTTCAATTACACATCACACATCACAGAGTTTTAGAGTTGGGAAGGACCTTAGAGATCTTTGCTCATCTCCTTATAATGTTTCATTCTTACTAATATAAATGAACAATATTTTTTGATAAGAATTTCAATCATGTATATTTGTGTATATAATATGCATACATAGAATATGTATGTATTAGGTATAGTCCATTACAATGGGATAATTTTCCCAGAATGATTCTAAAGTCTGAATCAGCTTTTTGTTTTTTTCCTTCTAAAACCAAGAAAATTTCCTAGAATATTGAAATGCATCAGGCAACTGTGATAAACAACCACCATGACAGTTTTGCTATTCATGTTTGATATCCAAGCAATGATACTAAAATACTAGTAATATGTAAATAACTATAATCATTGAGTAGAAAGTTGTATATCAAAACATCTTGTATATATATATATAATCTTTTCTAAATTTTTATTTTAAAATATTTCAAGAGACATTTGGGATATTTAAAAAATAATGTCTTCGAAATTTAAATGAACATTTCTTCCTACTATAATACAAAGTCCGTTAGCATCATAGCTACTTCTGTGCCATTTATATCACTTATTTCACTTTATCATCAGCTAGATATCAGCTTTTAAAGAATTTCACAGTCTGTACAATATTTGGATACAGTTTATGTGAACTTTTCAAAAAATTTTATTCCTGCATTTTCATTTTTTATTTGAGAGGTAGAGGGAAAGGGGAGAGAGAAAGAGAGAGAAAGAGAGAGAGAGAGAGAACCTTCCATCTGCTGACTCAATTTCTAAATTTCTGCGATAGCCCTTGTTGGGCAGAGCGAAGCCAGGAGTCCAAGAATTCAATCCAGATCTCCCAGCGGGTGGCAGGGATCTAACTGTGTGCCATCACCGCTCCCTCCTAGGGTGTGCATTAGCAGCAAGTTGAAATGAGAAGCAGACCTGGGATTTGAACCCAGGGACTCCAATGTGGGATGCAGCTGTCTTAACCACTGAATCAAATGTCTGTCCCAGTTTATTGGATTTGACCAGTGGGTGTGGCAGACATTGTTGGTACCCCACCCATTTCCCCTTGGAACTCACTGTTCCTACAGCCAGCACTGTAGGCTTCTGTGCCTCTTTGTCTAAATGTTTTCTTTGCCTACCAGAACTCTGAAAGAGGCACATAGGATGGTCTGGAGCCAGTTTCTTAGAGCTCTGTGGCTGCACCTGGCAGTCATCCGCTGCGTGGCTCATTCCCTCTGGTTCTCACCACCTCTTCCTCACCAGAGCTTCCTTGTATCACCTCTAGCCTAAGCTGCTGTTCTTCAAATACTGTCTCCAGTTTAGATTCTGTTAGAATACAGCCTAAGATAAGGTGACTTTTCTCATCCCCTTCAATGTATGAAGAGAACCTGGGCTTGGGAGATGATTCACACTTACCCGTTTGTAGGGGATAAATCACCACTTTTAACTTGGGTTTTCTGTCTCTACATCATCTACTTTCTGGAAAAGGCCATCGGATGATTTTCTAGGCCTTTCCAGGGTGTGTGTGTGTGTGTGTGTGAGAGAGAGAGAGAGAGAGAGAGAGATATTGATTTTCTGTTATCAGATCTCTGTACTCTCTCTCTTCTGTTCCATGGGTACACAGGCAGAGAGGCCAAAGCAGGGGTCAATCTCAGTTTGGGACTGACAAATGCAGTTCCCATGTGGACTTTAGGTTCTACTTGATTCAAGTAGTTGGTTATAGATGATAGTGGGTTAGATATCTTAAATTTAGACTTTAAACAAAACAGGACTTTTCTAGGGTTAGTATGTCTAAAACTAACTCCTTCTTTATTTAAAAATCAGGTTCCCCTATCTACTTTCCCAAAGGGTGAAATGAACACATCCACAACTGTGGATTGAATTTTAAGCCAAAGTTCTCCCTCATTTAATAGTATATTGCCAGTCTGAAGGGACTAGGCTTATGCCAGTCATTGTTTGGTCCTGATTTCTGGTGTCTTACACTGGCTGTGGAGCTCTGACTCCTGTCTGCGTTGCCAGGCCCCTGGAGGAGGCCTTTTCACTCTCCCTGCGTGGAATGCAGTACCCCTCCATTACTATCAGCAGGACACACAATGCCTTCTTTCTCTGACCTCCTTCAAAGCTGTCACCTTCTTTCTCTTTCCCTCTCTTGCTTTCTTTCTTCTTCCAGCTTTTAAGTCACCTGCTCTTTGAGCCCTGAGGGTCACTCCCCTGGACTGCTCTGTCTTCCTCTGAACCTTGTGGTCCCCAAACACCACCAGCCTCCACAGCGAGGCCCTGATCCTGGGCCTGGCTTGGAAGATTTTTCTGTCTCCATAATTTGTTCATTCTCCTAAATTGCTCTCTAATCATGACTGATGATTTTTCAATTTTGCGCTTTTCATTAGATGACATTGTAATTGGTTTTTATTCACCCATTTATCTTCTGTCCTTTTCTATAATAATGTAGTTTCCAGGAGGGCTGGTATGAGATGAGAAGCTATTTCCTTTTCCTACTGTATCCTCAAATCCTAGCATGTGTCCCGACAAAAGTAGCTATCTGAGTGCCTGCTGAATAAGAATGACTCTTGCTTGAGGGAGACATTATAACTTTTCTTAGGAAGCAATGCAGTTTGCTTTGAGCTCGGAGGACTGTCTTCCAAGAAGCCAGTGACGAAGTGGACAGAGCGAAAGCTGTTCCACCGCAATCCGCTGTGACACAAGGCTCCACTGGAGTCCACGGTGAAAGACTTCCAGACTTGCTTTTTTGCAATATGAAATTATTTTTGCAATGGTCAAAAAAGAATGTTTCCTGCATGGCAAGGTGTCATTAAGAAGACAAGTGTTGGTGGAGGCACTGCGCAGAAGCAGAGCTATGATTTCTTTCTTTCTTTTTTATTGTGTGTGTGTTTTTTTTTTTTTTTTTTTTTTTTTTTTTTTTTTTTAGTGAGAGAGAGAGAGACAGAGAGAAAGATCTTCCTTCCATTGGTTCCCCCCCACATGGCTGTTATGGCTAGAACTAGGCTGATCCGAAGCCAAGAGCCAGGTGCCTCTTCCCAGTCTCCCATATGGGTGCAGGCGCCCAAGCACTTGGGCCATCATCCACTGCCCTCCCGGGCCACAGCAGAGAGCTGGATTGGAAGAGGAACAACCGGGACCAGAACCCGGTGCCCATATGGTGTGCTGGCGCCGCAGGCGGAGGATTAACCAAGTGAGCCACGGCGTCGGCCCCTATAATTTATTTCTAAAGAGTATCTCCCTGAAGTTAATATAACATGTAAGCTGTTGAAGTATCATTTGAGGTTTGTGTTTACAAAGCAATTTATTATCTTATAAATGTTTGACCATTGCTTGGTGGGCTAGTGCAGCCCTTGTACCTAGAAGAAAACAGAAACAAATTTTTAAAAAGTCATGAATTATCTAATCACTGATAAGTAGTAAAGTCATTTTATCAATTAGCACTGCAAGATCCAGTCTCATTCTGAATTAGGGTTTTCTATTATGGTGCATATGATGTCAAACTATCTGACTATTCAGAATTATAAACAAGTCCCTCTCTCCAGTTCAGCCTGGTTCTGTCCAGATACCTGCTGTAAGAAAGTCCTGTTGCTTATTTCTCTTTTAATCACTTTGTTCCCCCTGATTTCCTCTCCTTCTGTATTTTCATTTATTTATTGCTTGAGAGATGCACACACAGAGAAAGGCAGAGAGAGAGAAAGAGAGAGAGAGAGAGAGAGAGAAAGAGAGAGAATGTCTTATATGCTGGTACACTCCCCAAGTCAGCTGGGGCTGAGCTGGGCCAAAGCAGAGAGCTGGACTCTATCTGGGTCCCCAGTGAGGGTAGCAGGGACCTACGTCTTTGAGCCACCACCTCAGCTTCCCAAGATGCGCATTAGTGGGAAGCTGGATGAGAAGCCAAGGAGCTGGGCCTGGCACCAGGCACTCTGATAGAGGATGTGCGCATTCCAAGTGGTGTCATAAGAGCCAGGCCAAATGCCCACCCCTTTCTTCTGGTTTTTAACCTCCTCAATTCTTAACAATAGATAGGGTAGAGAAAGATGGAAGGTAGGCAAGATCTCACCTGGCATGGCTGCCATAAGCTGACTCAACATGGACCCTGAGGGAAATGCTTAACGAGTTCTTTGGAACAGTTCATCCGCCACTACCCACAGCTGGGCAACTCTCACTTGTGGTTACCCTGATGGAAGTGATGGACTCTCCCCTTGCTTGTCACTGACCCGTTTCTAAGTCCCTAGTAATCCTCAAGGCCTTTGCTGACTTCTGCTCACTTTTCTAGGCAGAGGCTATGATAGCCCACTCGGCTTCCTTCTTGCATCTGACTCTCGTCTGGCGTGTGAGTGGTTCTCGGGTGTACTCTCAGGTGACCAAGGCTGGGAAGGTCTGGCGATCCCAGGGAGCATCTGCTTTTCCTGACACTAATCACATCCACAACTCCTAAAGTGCCACGGAAGATGCATTATTATCTTTAAAAGTGACGATAGACTTTAAAGAAATATCCTCATTTGAAACAAGGAGCAGCGTGATCTTACACACATACCTAAACTAAACCGAAATTCAGCACAATGTCACCTTTAAGAAGGGTCACCTTCCCTTTAAGGATGTGACTTAAAGTGGAGTCGGATCCTAGCCACCATGGTTTTGAATGCAAATTCGAAAGGGTGAGCAGGTGCTCGGCTAGCAAGTTCTGGACTCATTTTGCAAAGTGAAAACTGCAAGTCACAATGAAAACAGACAAAATCACTTTTCTTTAAGAAGAAAGAATTACCCATAAATGTCCTTGTGACATGGAATCTCCTTTAGTCTAATTGGAAAAAATGCCTGACAAAAGTGATAATAGACCAAAGAAAATTGAGTTTTCCAATGGCGTAATGCTAGGATTACATAAAAAAGAACAATTCATTAGTTCAAGGTTGGCTTTTGGGACCATGATTGGCAACTTCCTCTTACTATTATTTTGAGGGGAACATAAAGATCCTATTTTACCAGACTATTCTTTGCTAGCCCCTGTGTTTCCTGAAGTTATTTCTGTCTTCACTTTTAAAGAACTAAAGCATTGCCAACAAGTAGTCAGCAAATACATCACGTCCCTGGCTAACACTGTGAGTACCCCCATCAGGATCAGAGGAAGAACCAGCCAGTCCGTTAATCGAGAAAGATAGGCAGAATCACACTTATATCCAGGTTGTACGTGGCAGTGAGATGGGAGACAATGAGTAGCAGATACATTAAAAGAAAGGAAAAGAAATACTAAAGGCCAGAATTACCACAGTTAAAATTGTGCTGAGTCATTTTAAGATAACCAACCTGAAGGGAGAATATGTGCAGTTGAGGGGACTTTGGAAGTACACAGACGTAAGATGATACGATCTTTTTTTGTACATTGCACTTTTCCACCACACCACTTGCCATGACTTGTGATGATCTATGAGTACTGCAGGCGTGACTATTTAACTGTTGCCACTCCAAGGTCTCACACACATGTGCATACACATATCTCACATGCCATACCCATACATGCATGAGCTATTATGGGTATTGAGGGCAAAAGCTCTGCTTATTTCCTTACTAATTTATCACTGACATCTAACCTGGGAATTGACACATCAAAGTTTGTTCATGAAGCATTTATTGAATGAATCTAAACAAAAGAATAAAAAACTGGTAATTCTATATCGTATTTAAGAGAGTTGGTTAATGCCTTTTGAGGTCTTTGATGTTATCCGATGTCTCTTAGATGATTAATTTTGACTGGAAAAATGCAGCAACCATTAAGAAAGGGATAGAGAAGAGCCAAGCTGTGATAAAGTTTAGGCCCACATTCAATGCCCTGGACCTAAAAGTAAGCAATGCTAAGGGCTGAAGTAAGGACTGGATGAGGCTAACCATATAAAACCCTAACATATTTTACATAGCTATTACTTTTGAGATGCCATGGGTTTTTCATAAATAGTTCCATAAAGAAGCCATTTATCATAATTTTAAGTATGTGTACAGTCAGTGGATCTGAATCCAGGACCATGAGGGTGCTGGCTTTTGTCCTGAGGGCCACATTTGTATTTCGCTCATGTGCCCTACATTGTATGTGTATACATGTTGAAAGCCAGCACTGTGTGGAAAAGAAACTTCTGCTCAATCATTATTTACTTTGGGTTAAAAATGAATACCGCAGCTGGATTCCTTTTACATTTTTTTCCCCTCATTTAACCACTATATTTGAAAATAAAGACGTTCGATCTTTAAAGAGTGTGTGGAATTTTATTTGTGACTTCTCTTTGCGTGGGACGACCAGAAGCTTTCCTTGTCCCCTGTCTTTTCTCTCCAACGCTGATACCTCACTTTACCTGTGCTGGGACCACCTGTTCCCTTTGGAGCAGGGACACGCGTCAGTGTCACTCCATCCCATCTGTGGCGAGATGCACGGCTCACGTCATCCGCTGCCATTGCGATGGAGCATGATTCACTGTGAAACCCAAATTAGAATTCCACAAAAGCAAGCACAACATTGCCTGGTGCAGTGAGTATGCTGCAGGCAAATTTAAGCTTTGACGACTCGGTTCCGTGACCCAAATTTGCCAGTCTCATTGCAAAAGATGGTTAATTTTCCCCATCAAGACACATGTCTCAAATCCATGGAAGCAGTATTTCTCCTTAGAAAGCTTAGAAAGCCTACCTACTTAAATCTTAAATGACAAATATTTGCAACTTAAAAGCTAGTTCTCTAACCTACTGCTGTTTCTGCTGAGCACTGGGTTGAGTTTTACAAAGCAAATGATTGCCACCACCAACAAAAGCAGTCTGCATGTAAACTTTTGCTTTCTGGGCTAGCTATTATTAGTCTGTAAGTCTCTTTTTAATGAAAAAGACAAGCACTAATAGGAATATTTAAATAAGTAATCAACTTCTTGGGGCACAAAAGCAGTGGGCATAATGTTAGCTAAATGTTTGTTGCTTAAACTAGAAATCAAAGCTCACTATACTCCAACCAAAACATGTCACAGGATGCCTATTATTGCATGTTATAATGATGTTTATTATTTCATAGCTACAAGTGGACTTCAAAACTAGAAAAAGTTCCTCAGATTTCAGAGGGAGCCATAATAGTTGGTGAATAAGTAACTGAGAGTGGGCCCAGCTCCTTTATCTCCTGATGTTCCAATGCAGGAGCTCAGTCTAAGGCTGATGAATCAGCTACAGTCTTCAGTGACAGAGGGGGCATCAAAGGGGTCAATGCTGGGTCGGGTATATTCTTAGATCATAGCTTTCTAGTTGCATTCAAGTATTTCTTTCCTTCTACTTATTTATGCTCAGTGTATACTCTTTGTATCTTCAACATTAAGAATTCAATTTTTTTTTTTTTTTGACAGGCAGAGTAGACAGTGAGAGAGAGACAGAGAGAAAGGTCTTCCTTTGCCGTTGGTCACCCTCCAATGGCTGCTGCGGCCAGCACACTGCGCTGATCCGATGGCAGGAGCCAGGTACTTCTCCTGGTCTCCCATGGGGTGCAGGGCCCAAGCACTTGGGCCATCTTCCACTGCACTCCCTGGCCACAGCAGAGAGCTGGCCTGGAAGAGGGGCAACCAGGACAGAATCCGGCACCCTGACCGGGACTAGAACCCGGTGTGCCTGCGCTGCTAGGCGGAGGATTAGCTTAGTGAGCTGCGGCACTGGCCAAGAATTCAATTATTGATGTAAGTTTGTGTTAATATCTGGAATGAGTAAGTTGTAATAATTACAAAATAAACTGAAATTTCCATTTTACTGCTGCCTTTTTGTTTGTAAAGAAGTCCTTTTTATCCTTCCAGGCTGTTAAAGGATAGGATAAGAATTACAGCTTGAAACAGAAGCTACAATTACTTTTAGATAAATATCTGAGCAACTAGTGGTTCTATTTCATTTTCAACCCAAAGAGGAGCCAAGTTTTGTTTCAGGATTGCTGTCATTTTTAATGTCCTTTGAAAAAAATAGACAGTGAGCTATTCCAGCTATCCTCTTAATGTGTTCCAGTACTAGAAATTGTCTGGTATATAAAACTATCCACTAAGCTTAATTTAATTATGCTTCTGTAATTGAAGATTTTGAATCCTTCTGCATCAGTAAATGTTTTCCACTGATATTATTCCATTTGTTTTCATAAGCTCTTATTGGTACCAGATTCTTTCCATCATAAAATGCTTAGGTTATAATTACATTTCCCAATGGTTATTAAATAATAATAATGTGACAGTTTTTGAAATAGAAATTTAAAACCTAAGCTGAGCCATACGACTTTTATCTGGCAATAAACCACCTCTCAATCTCTTAGCAGGTCTCAGTAGGGGACTGCACACATGTAAATTGCAAAATAATTTGAGGTCAGCCACTTCGGATTTAGTTTGAGGGCTTAGCTATGCATTCGTAGATAGTGGTATAGGCAAGATCATATAAGTAAGTGTGTTACACTTTCCTAGCCAACTGTCATGATCGGAATAGAAATTGTCAGTCTTTCCAGTTACCCACAGACCCCGAGTAACACCAATAGAAGCCCCTGAAGATGATTTTTTCCCCCATGGCCTATTATCTTTTATGAAAAAAAAAAAAAAACAGTGCTATGCATTGTTTGGCTCATAGTAATATCCGCCACTGATAACTTATGTCTGGAAGTCTTTTAAGAAAAATTTCAAATGTATCTGCTATTTGGTAAATGTTTGAGTTGCTAAAAATGGTAAGGTAATCTCACTTAAATAGCGTTGTTTGAGGTGGAACATTGTGCATGAGAGTATCTGTCAGTTTGGGTGGTCCTAACAGATACCAAGGCCTGGCACGGACGGCAGTTGTCTCTGGAGTTCTGGAGGTTGGAAGTCTGAGGACAGGTTCTGAGAGCCAGTGTGATCAGGTTCTTGAGGAAGATCCTCTTGCACGTGGCCACCATCTTCTCGTATCCTCACTTGCTGGATGGCAGAGACAAGGGAAAGGAGTGGGAAATTGTTTCTCTATGTCTCTTCTAATAAGGTTGCTAATCACACACCTGAAGGTTCCATTCTCTTTACCCACGACCTGGCAAAGCCTCTACCTCCTGATGCCATCACGTGAGGCCTACATCTAAATACATGAATCTGGGGGATCATATTCAGTTCATAGCAGAAAGTCTTCTTTTTTGTGCTAACTTTGCAAGTAGAAAAACCCTGGTTCTTCTATTTGCATATTGCATGAATCGAAGATAATTGAAACAAAAGGAAATTGGGGACCACAAAGAATTGGATCAGGAAAACTGACAGCACAAAATACTAAAGTTTTATATAAAGACATCTTTCAAGGATTAAAGAAGGACAACAAAAAGTAGAAAATAAACCTGGTTTAGAACTGCAGTTGCAACATTTGTGAAAGGAAAACTAAGATCTGTAGATGAGGCTCATGGAAGGTGAAAGTGGAAAGCAAGAACTTATGCATCTGAATCAAGAAGCCATTGAACTCCTTGGTAAACATCCAGGCACAGAACAAAGTATTTCATTGTATTTCTGCAACAATAATGCAAAAACCATATGTAGCTCATTAAAATTGCCAGAGAGAGGGGATTTTGAAATTATAATTAGAATAAGATGTGATAAAATGGAATGAAATAAATTAGAAGTCAGTATTTTAATTTTAGACGAGTAAAATGTTATTGATCTTGGTCTCAATTTTGTATGGTAGTTACTTTTGGTTTGTGATAATGAATTTATAATATTTTAATGACTATCATAATGTCTTGTTCCTTGTTATAGTGACATATATTTTAAAGGTATATTGAGATGCAAGATTTAGCAATTGTGGTCGTAATTGCCTCAATAGTCTATTTTTTCTTGAATTTTAAAAATATTTCGGGAGATCTATGCAGATAGTAAGTAGTTGCTATTGTTTTTATTGTTGAAAAATTGCTTATTGCATTATTCCTTCCTGTCTTATGCTTAGTTTCTTTCTTAGCACTTCTGAGAATGTGTGTTCCCAAAGATTACTCTCTTCATGTATTTGTTTGAAGGGTGGCATTTTACCAGTGTTTAGTCAATGCTTTCTTCAACAGAGAATCCCAAATTCCCCTTGCAATCCAAATCTGTCTCCTACACACAATTGCAAAAGGGTCTTAAATTCCATTGGACTCAGCTTTTTGAAAGACTGGTTGTGGGTGTCAGATTCAGTAGTGTTGCTTTCAGAACAAACAGATGAGTTGAGTTGCACTTGTTATAATTTATTTTTCGACTGAGAATATACTGCAACACCAGCATTAGGAATCCTTTGGGACTACAAGAATTGACCCCAAGCCAAAGGCATGATAAAGGCTAGTTAAAGGCAATTCTTCAAATGTGAGTGTGGGGTTTTGTAGCGATGTGTTTCCCTAGTACCATCCTCAAGCGTTTGAATCAGGGCTTAATGGAAGTCTTCTTTAAAAGAGCTGAATAACTCCTTGGTTGCTCCATCACGGGTGAAAAGGGTCCCCTTCTACAGGCTGTGTTGCGGAGGACTATTTTAGATTAGTCCTGTGGCAAAGATTAGCAAGTCATAGGAGACCCTTCAGTAAACCTCAGAGTAATCACTATGAGCTGGTTCTGCTGGGAAGGCTGGCCACTAGCAGCCCACTGGCCACCACCACTACTAATGGTCAACCACCCTTGACTGCTGAGGGGTCCTACCAGAAAGCTTCAAGGCCAAGTGGAAGTGGCGAGTAGTAATTGCTAAAGATTCTTGCCCCACTTGCCCTTGTGCGACAGCTCTGTTACCACTTGCCCCATCGCCTTGAGATCCCAGCTGGACATCTCAGGCTTTGTGGTCTTCAGTTCTACATCACCAGAACTTAGCCTAGAACATAATAGAAGAAAAACAAGCATTTAATAAGGGGGAGAAGGGACAAGGAAGAAGGCAGACAGGTAAGCAGACAAAAAGGAAGGGAAGGTGAAAGGGAGAAAGAAAAAACAAAACAGCCAGAAGGAGTAAAATTATTAGTCAGAAGCCAGCACTGGGATCAGGAAATAGATTGCCTGGTTTAGGGGGCATCTGATAGTTAATACTTTTTTTTCCTCCTGTGAATTATCTTTTAAGGTGTTGTGTGTAGAGAGCGGGGCCCAGAAATATATAGGTTCTTTTTTATTAAGATTTATTTTGAAAGGTAGAGCAAGAGTGAGAGAGAGATATTCCATCTGCTGGTTGACTCTCCAAATGGCCACAACAGCCAGGTCTGGGCCAGGCGGAAGCCAGGAGCCCAGAACTCCACAAGGGTACCAGAGGTCCAAGCACTTGGGTCACCTGCTGCAGGCTTCCCAGGTGCATTAGCAGGGAGCTGAATGGGAAGCAGAGTAGGTGGGACTTGAAAGGCACTTGAGTGTGGAATGTTGGCATCACAGGCAGCAGTTTAATCCACTGCACAACACTGACCCTGGTATGTAGGTTATTGATCGTGGATTGGGGTGGAGGAAGAAAGGCAATTGTTGACTTTTCAAATAAGCACCCCAATGTGAAAGAAAAAAAAATTATTATCGCCCACTAGGAAATCTCAAGGCATTGGAAATCTAGAACTTCTGGGATACTTAATGAAAATTGAAATTGTATCTTTTCTTAACATTCGTGGTAGATGGCTTGACCTGGGAAGCTGTAAAGAAACTTTCTGAAAATTTAGAAGAAAAGAAACAGAATTAGATACCTGGAATGTGTTCTCTTTTATTCATGCAGAAGAGAAATATTGTGGCTCTAAATCGTCAAGGCTGTTTTATAGGGAAAAAAAAAACTGTAGCTCATGCTCTATAAATTTTTCAGTGGGATACAAAATATGGGATGATCAAAGAAAAATCATGCTTGTAAGGGAAACCAACAAAAATAAAAGGATGCAGTAAAACAGTGATAAACATAGAATTTATTTCAAAGTTCAGCCAAGGTACATGTCATTCTGACAGCCTGAAGGAACTGAAGTCTTCAATAATATTTCCAAGATTTCAGAGCTTTACAAAGTATGGACTTCACTAAAACAAACAAATCTTGAATTCATGATACTGATAGTGCTGTGATAACGCACTAGAGTCACTTTTAAGTACGTAGGAGGAAAACGACCTTTTAGGACTCTCAGCAAGCCCAGGCAGTCCCTGGAAAGGTTGTAAAATCTTGCTGCTTGGACTCACCTCTTGATTGATTTGACGCCTGATTGTGACCTGAAGCCATTTATCAAGAGAAAGCAAGACAGAGATAATGAGTAATGCCGCTAAGAAAAGGATGGGGCTTGTAAAATGTGAGTTTCACCGGAAAGTCAAGCCTGTGGGTGTCAAATGTGTTGGCTAAGAAAACATGAGTTTCTCGTTCTTACCCTTTAAATTAGGAGAGTGGCTTGAGAAAGACTTTATGCTACATAGCTCTCCCAATTTATAAGACAACTTTGATTGCTTATTAACGAAAGTATGCATATATAATCAAAGGAGACATGCACCAGATTTTGATTCTGCTAGTTACATGGAGGTGAGCTTTGTGCACAGACTAGCCACGACTCCTTTTAACTAGAAATGTACTGATCCAAGAGGGATCTGTAAGGTTAATAAAGGAGCTGCGTGCACTTCTTATGATGTAAATTTCTGTATTTTTTACTGTAAAATTTCATACATTCAAGCAATTAAAAAACAGATGGTGTTGCATCATACGCAATATATATTTTATGTGAATTTTTAATCCTCTAATCCACTTTCTTTTTCTTTTCTGTAGGGTGTCCCCTCTCTCAAGCATACCCCTTTTCCTTATAGTCTCCCACCACCACCATCTGTTTTCCAAAACATTTCTCTCTATTCCCTTTGCTCTGAGCCAATTCATCTCCAGTGCCTCTCATGGGGTCCCAGCATCTTGAACCCACGTGTTTCATGTAACCTGCTGTGGCAAAGTGCATTCCCATCATCTATCCATTTCAACTTCCAAATATGAGAACATGGAAGAGACATTTCTTTTTGCCCTTGACAATTTTGACAAAGTTAAAATATGATTTTTATATATAGACTCTGTACTTATACTGCCATGGTTTACATATGCTATGTGTTTAGTAAATGTTAAATTTTAATGAAATTGACCTTTTCCTGCTTTCTCTCAGACATTGTCTCCTTCCTGAGACCTCCAAGACCGTAATGGGAGTTTGGGCTATCTTTCTAAGCCTCTTGGGTAGGTGCTCTTGTCATAGGCCTTACCCCTACATCCTCAAATCCCAGTTTGGGGAAATTTTAACCCTTCTTCATCCAGGCTAATGCTGTTTTTGGAGTCCCATTCTCACGTTCTCCAGTGCCAGTCTGCAAGCTCTACACCATCAGCTCCAGTCTCAGTTAAGAGGAAGTAATCCAAGACTCATACAAGGCAACTAAGGACAGATGGGACCAGGCTGCTCTGAGACCTGTTGCTTTGGTTTTTCTCAACTACAGACCCCTTGAAGTGCTACAAATCAAACCACTGAGCTCAGTCCTGCTCTAGGCCCCAGGCAGTACCACTTAAAGTCAGGAATAGTTTTGCACTGTCTTTGCCCAGCGACCTGAGAGTTAATGTTAGTTGAATTTTTTGAACATTCTTCACTGAAGCTTAAAAGGTAGATAATGCTACTTTCTATTTATAGATGTACATACAAAATTTATTAGCAGGTAGCTTATATCTGTTGGATTAGATGTAATGTACCAAAACACACGGAATCTGGTATTCTAGATGTCTCAGTGAGTGCCTTGTAACTCATTGGAACTGAGGACCAAACACCACTTGTTGTAGATTTTCTCTCTCCCTCATGGTCACCATGCTTAGATATAAAAATAAACTTGTGCTGTCCTTTGTCCAGTTTTAGGGCTGAAGTCCAAACTTAGTGACTGGGCAGCTCTAGCTCCTGATTTTGAGCATACGGGTCACCCCTAAAACTCTGTTCCTCTACTCAAGCCTTAACTTATAGTCCAGGCTGGTGACTGAGGCCATGTTGTCCATGGATAGACAATACAACATCCACTAGCTGACGAGTACACCAGTATCCACTCAGTAGCAGTCCTCTTCCTCTGTACCTCATGCATCAAGTTGCACGTCTAGTTCCATGATTCCTTAGCCGCAACTCCGAGACTGCTCCTGGTCAGAGAAGCCGGCTGGTTTATGGCATGAGACACAAACATTGTTCCAGGACCTGGTTCCCAGTTTTCCTTTTTTTAGTGGAAATCCCAGATTCCCTCTTACTGAAAGCTTAAACAACAACTTAATGGTTTAATAAAGCACATTTAAGGCATTTAATGAAGCCCTAATCTCAAAGGAATAAAAATTCTATTGGAGGAATTTCGTTAACAAAATTGTATGTTGGGGAGGTCTTTTGGGGACCGAGTCAGTTACTATTAGTCGGTTACAGTAGCCACGTACGCATACCGCTGTCCTCTTAATTTTGGCGCTGCTATGTGTGATCTTTAAGTTTCTTTTCTTCTCAGCCCTTATGTGCTTAGTGATAACCATGTGGCGCCTGGAGAGGGTAGGAGCAAATTTATAGGAAAACTTTTTCTTCAGACTTCTATTTTCTTCAGGTCTTGTAACTCGGTTTCATAATACTTTCAGAGTGCAATGAAATGATAATTTTCTAGGCAAAGTATCTCAACATTTCATGTGGAAAGCATTCTCATAATTCATATATATTATGTTTCATACTGGATTTTATTAAAGGGTAATTATTAATTTTTAATCCAGTAAGTACATTTTATCATGACTGGTATGCTAAGTTGTCTTTTTCCTTTAAAGATGCATAGATATTAAACACCTCTTTTTTAAAAAGTTATTTATTTATCTTGTTCATATGAAAGAGAGCAACAGAGAGACAGAGATGTCCCATTCACCGCTCCACCCCCAAATGTCCACAACAGCCAGGATTTGGCCAGCCTTGAAGCCAGGAATCTGGAATCCAGCCCAGGTTCCCACATGAATGACAGGAACCCAAGGCTCTCAGCCATCACCTGATGCCACCCAGAGTGTGCGTTAACAGAAGGTCGGGATTCGGAGTGCAGCTCAAGCCAGGAACACCACAACGTGCCATACAGGTGTCCCAAGTGGCATCTTAACCTGCACCAAATGCTCACCCAGCGTCTGTCCTGAGACAACAGAGGAGCTCATATCCAGCTTCAGCTGGGCTTGGTCACACGGTTTGCAGCATGTTGTTTGCAGAGACTCTGTGGCTTCCTTCATGATGCCTATGGATAAAGTTTCTGTTCTTCCAAAATGCATATTTCAATTATGTGCTCTTTAAAAAAAAACTTTTCTGTTGCATTTATACACTTAAAAAATCAAAGTGAACAGCCTATGTAATATGAAAATTAGGGTTTTGAGATAGCATTTCAAATTACAATGCCTTTTCCCAGGGCAAATGTGTGGAATGCTTCCCAGGACTTTCTGTTCCCTTTAGATTCAAATGTAAGATGGTTTCCCTGCCTCCACCACCTTATTTTATTTTCTGTAATTATTTGTGTGTGATAAAAGAACCAGTACATGAAGTGCATTCATTTTTCAAAGCACACAAATAAGTATCTGTTTACTTCAAAATGTGCCCTGAGCAAAATTAACTAAGAACGTTTCCAAGGATGATTAAATCCAAAATTAAATATAAATCTTGGAAAGGAAGACTTTAAGTACAAGATAAAATATTTCAAATCTGCAGGGAATATTTGTGTAATATTTGCACATAGAAAATACAGAATTGGCAGTATTTGAGACGATTTGGTTTCATAGAAGGTCCTTACAACAGTCATGAGAATGAAGGATAGTAGCTGCAGTTAATGGATATTAAAGACATTGAAAATACTGAATAGTAGGGCTTTATTACAAATAATCTCTTTCACATTCATAGTTATTTCAAAAATGCTGTTTTTTTCCCCCAGGGAGAAAACATTTATGTATCCATCCAAATGCAACACTACAGGATCATTTCTACATAAAAGTTGTATTTCAACATTTTCAGTGGGCAATTTTTAGGCACAAATTACACCCTTTCAGTGATATATACTTGCTTTGACAGAGGCTGTGGTCCTGCACGTTATCTGTCTTCAATCATGGAGCATCAAGAGGAAAGTCTATTTTATATAAAGCACAACATGTCTCAGTGGGGAGAAACTATGTCAAGAATTTCTCTTGATGAAAGTGGTGCTGGTTGAGACAGGAACAGGCGTGCCCTCAACCCTGAAGATGGCCTCCCTACATGCTGCCGAAAGAGGCGTCTTCTGAGATTCACTCTTTGCTGTGTAGCGATTCCTTCCTATCTGTTGTGTTTGTTACCTTTGAACTTGCCTGTAGTTTTTTACTATTTGGGTTGCTCTCTCCAGAGGAGCTCCAATCCTATCACTGTACTGATTCCCACGTGCTAGTTAGACTTATACTCTCAGATTCCCAGATCATCCATTTCTTGCAGTTTGCTAAATATCTCACCACAATCAATCGCTACAACTGAAACATGAGCATCACCACTGTCACCCCTTACCTCATCTTAATACACTCGGATCTGGTTTTAGTAAAAGAACGATTAAGAAAAACAAACAAAACATTCAACAAACTGATGAATCAGACGTAATGTTCTAAAGGAATACCATGATGAACTTGAGGCTTGAGGACTGCATTTTTTTCTGAACTATTGTTCAAACTTCTGTTCGTTTTCTCTATGTTTTAATGTTGAGTATATAGAGAAGTGATATAAGCACAAGTGCACGGGTTTGCACACTCAGTAAGCTTACATTTTAATAAGTGACACAAGCAGGCAGTTGGTAAGCACTGGAGAATTAACAGCCTTCAACAGAGGAAGGATGTTGAGTTCAACACAGGCTCTGCTGGTTGGAAGTCTGGAAGATATTGTCAAGAGTTCATAGCTTGCACGGAATACCAGGAGCAATCGGATGAGAGTTTTGAATGGTCATTACTGTAAGCATATGTACACAGCAGTCAAAATCATTGGAATGTATGAAATCACTCAGCGAGGTTTCATAAAGTGAGATGAAATTAGACTCAGTGCCAGATCCTAAAACGCTTCAACATTTCATTCAGTTAAACGACCGTTAATAAGATCCTTGGTCGATTCAGTCATTCATCAAACCCAGTTACTATCTGTTTTGTCCCGTTATTCTATCAGTAACTCACTGTTGACTGTATTTCATTTGTGCAGACTCTGGTTCCATTCAAGCTTTTCAATTGGCAGGACTGAGGAAATCCAGAAGATGAGGAATATTTCAGAAGTCACTGCCATTTACTGGGACTTCTAGGCTCGTTAATCTCATCATACTTGAAAAGGCTTAATGCTTACTGACAGACTTGGGAATGTAGGGGGAAAACAGTGTGATATTCTATTGGCCAATAATTCTCAAACAGTCTTTATCCAAATCAAATTCCTGAAAAGTTACCAAAAGTTGATTAAATACTTAGGTTATACAAATAGGAAAAAAGATTCAGCAGTTTCTACTTTTCTTACTTGCAAATGACCTTGACCCTAGTTCCAATTTGCTCCTTCCCCTGTTCATCTCATCTGTTCTACCTGAGGATAAGCTGTGAGTAATGTCGCCCTAACTTTTTACTAGATTTGTAGAATATCAGTTTCTAAAGGAAATCAGAGTACAGCAATGTTATTTCAGGTGTCTTCCTCATGGAACTGCATATTTGCTAACAGATTATTTCCCTGATATGATGTGTTTCACCCAGACTCAATATGTCATCTCTAAAAAGCTTCCAGGAAAGCAAATAGCCTCCTCCTGTTCCACTTGATTGTGAACTGCTGCCCTTTTCATGATGACAAGGGGGCCATCATTAATGGCTTAATTTGTGGCAACTTGTTTGCAACGTAACTTTCACAAAGACAGCATTCCCAAAACAGACTGGGAGAGCTGCTCTTTCAAAGGCTTTCAAACTTAAAAGTAAAGTTTGTAAACTTTGCCAAACAAACACGAAAACCACTTTTCTCGGTCAATCCTCTTGGTATATGCTTGGATAGAATAATTGAATGGTCACTAGCGAAGATAATGGGAAAGAAAAACATGCTCTGAGCAGTTTCCCACTTAGTGGCCTGGGTTACAGGGTAAACAAGCAATGACAAAATATAAAGTGACAAGAACACAGAAGGCTGCACACAGGGACAGGGTAAACAGCGAGGCTGCACCACTGGTTCAACTGGGGAAGTCTGGGTGTAGATAGGGTTATAAGAAAACAGCCATTTGTGGTTTGTTTGAGAGGATCATGCACATAGCAACCAGGATTCAGCTACAGTGATTAAAGTTTCTAGTGTTTTCCATACATAAATTACTTTTATAAAACATGCATTTTGTTTATATAGAATGATAGCGTGTGCTTGATTCTAATAAATCTATTCTATGGAATTCTTTCATGGATGATGGCCTCAGAAACACTGGAAGTACATCAAAGAGCTAATAACTGAGAGAAGATGTAGGACAATGACAGCACATATGAGGTACTTTAAATTTTCTTATACTAACTGTGTAATCGATCTTGCATTCTCATTTTAAGTCTATACCTGTCCCAAGGAGCACCATCTCTAGGAAAAAAATCAGACATTTTTTCCATAGTAAAGTCCATTTGCCATGCCAGCACTCATCTGATTTCCCACACATGCTCTGAACTCTGTCCCATCACCATCGCAAACACGTCCAGTGTGTTTATTTTATAAATATGTAAACTAACATTTTTTTTCAAAATCCTATAGATAGTGCTTATATAATACTGTCTCAAAAATTAAAATAATTTCATATTTGTAAAATGAAGAACTTCCATGAAGAACATAGCAGCTGTCCCCATGGTAAAGGGTGAGGTAACCCCATTCTCCATGGGCCCTCCCTCTGGGACCTGACTTAACCAACCATGCAAAAATCTTTGATTTGAAATTTTTAGCTTATGTATTTCTTTTCATTCTTTCCTGCCTCCGACACTCTGCAATCTCAGTCTCTTACACACTCTAACTACCTTATCATATGGAAGTGTAGTTCATCTTAGTTGTCACCTGCCATTTTATGTATTTATTTTGAGAGCTCAGAATAAGGTGTCTCGAGTATCTGAAGACAACTTTCTAAGTTCAGGTATGAAGTCTGGATTGGTTATCTCCATTCTTGGAATTCTCCTCTTGTTTAGAAAAACTAAGCTTAAAACTTTGAGTGACCCTGTGCGTGGTATTATGATTCTCCGGATTCTTGGCCTATAACATGACAAATTACACATCCGAAACTCAAAGAAGCTGTACAGCTGCTTCCCTCTGCTGTTCCACACCATTCACAGTTCATCAGCATTATACTCAGAATGTTCCTTTTTCAAAATTGCTTTTCAGCCGTGATAAGAGGATGATTCTGTGTGAACATCAAACTATCAAGAATACTGGAATAAATTATAAAGTTGAGAAAGAAATACAGAACAGTGATTTTGATGCACATGTTTAAACTTAATTATCTGTTGCAATATTAAACATTGTACGTTATTCAAAATATTAAACAAATTGATTTTCCTCATCTGCCAAGGTTTCTGTTATAAATTGATAAAGGGAGTGATTCTGGGAAGAGTGAATTGGACTATAGGTCCCCAGCTTTCCTGCCCAGTCAAATTAACAACTGCCTCACAATTCCCTCCAGACCAAACATTATTTGGGGAATGTGTCATCCCAAATTCACCCTTACTGGACCATGTTGTGAAACTCTCTCCAGTTCAGGACTTAAGGTCAATGAATCCCTTGGCAAGAGTAGATGAGGGAGGGGAAGGGTCACACACCACTCAATGAACATTTTCTTAATTAGTCTTCTGAGAAACAAAACAAAACAAATGGTCCCCTTTTGTGTTATTACTATCCACTCACAAAAACTGGCAAGGATTCTCTTTTGTTTTTGGACACTGACGATGTTCCTTTCTGTATAAGATATCCTCCACTCACTATGTGCTGATAGATGAAACTTAAATAAAGAAGCATAGGAGAGCAGGAGAGAACACTTTCAAGAGACAATAAAATGCGATCCAAAGATTTCTTCCAGGGGCTGGGACTGTGGCGCAGATGGTTAAAGGTCTGGCACGCAGCACCAGCATCCCATATGGGTGTCGGTTTGAGTCCCGGCTGCTCCACTTCCTCTCCAGCTCTCAGCTATGGCCTGGGAAAGCAGTAGAAGATGGCTCAAGTGCATGGGGCCTTGTACCTGTGTGGGAGACCTGGAAGAAGCTCCTTGCTCCTGACTTCAGATCGCTCAGCTCTGGCTGTTGCAGCTTTCTGGGGAGTGAACCAGCAAAGGAAGACCTCTCTCTCTTTTTTTGACAGGCAGAGTTAGTGAGAGAGAGAGAGACAGAGAGAAAGGCCTTCCTTTTTCCGTTGGTTCACTCCCCAAGTGGCTACTACAGCCAGCGCAGTGCAGCCAGCGCGCTGCACCGATCCAGTGCCAGGAGCCAGGTGCTTCCTCCTGGTCTCCCATGTGAGTGCAGGGCCCAAGGACCTGGGCCATCTTCCACTGCCTTCCTGGGCCACAGTAGAGAGCTGGACTGGAAGAGGAGCAACCAGGACAGAATCCAGTGCCCCAACTGGGACTAGAACCTGGGGTGCTGGCGCTGCGGGCGGAGGATTAGCCTAGTGAGCCACGGTGCCAGCCGGAAGACCTCTCTTTCTCTTTGCCTCTGCCTCTCTGTAACTGTGTCTTTCAAACAAATAAAATAAATCTTAAAAAAAATTTATTTAATCAAGAGTGATGGCTACTGAAAGATTTCTTAAATCAAGAGCAGTGTTGGTGTCTGAATTACTGGGTCCAGTAGGAATGAAGCCCAATGTTGTTTCTTCTGTTTTATGTAACATCTCTTCCTAAATGACATCACCGCCATCCATGGATTTACTTTGCCACTTCATGCTGATTATCGTCCCAAACTCCTATCTTCAAACTCCAGAGCTCCAAAATCTCTTGTCTAGACATGTGTCAAAACTCCAGAACTCAGTTTTAGAACCCAGGCATCTATCAGTCCATAAGTATCAGAAACTCAACTTGTCCAAAACCACACTAGTTTTTCCAAGGCACCTACAAATCGCTCCTTTTCTTGTAACTAGGTGATCTCTCTCTCTCTCTCTCTCTCTCACACACACACACACACACGCGCGCGCGCCTATATAATTTATCATTCAACCTGGGAAGCTTTTGATAATTAAAGTGATTCTGTTAATTACAGACTCAGATGCACACAGAGGAAGAGCGCGGGCAAAGCAGCCTGCACGATGATCTCGCGGATTACGCATTTGCTCACACGCTTCATCCCCTCTGGAAACTGGAAATAATAACACCTTTCTCCTGTCCTTCGCCTGTTGTTAGAAGTCGTTATTTCTGGGGCTGGCATTATGGTGTAGTGTGTTCATCCTCCGCCTGCAACACTGGCATCCCATTTGGGCACCGGTTCAAGTCTGGGTTGCTCCACTTCCAATCCAGTTCCATGCTATTGTGCCTGGGAAAGCAGCTGAGGATGGCTCATGTGATTGGACCCCTGAACCTATGTGGGAGACCCAGAAGGAGCTCTTGGCTCATGGCTTCAGCCTGACACAGCCCCGTCTGTTGCAGACATTTTGGGAGTGAACCAGTGGATGGAAGATCTCTCTCTTACTCTCTCTCTCTCTCTGTCTTTCAAATGAAATAAATATTTTTCTAAGTAGTCATTATTCCTTATCAGTAACCACCATTTTTAAAAAATGAGCTTTCATGTCTAGCCACGTAGTTATTCCTTCGTTAAAATGCTTTTAATTTCTTTCCTGGACTTGAAGGGGTTGTAATTGTTCCTGGTGATTTCAGCACCCCCCTTTTTCAAATATTCTCTTCTTTGCCTATGAAGATTTCCCTAAAATGAAAATCTCACCAAGTGTTTGCCCTCTCAAACCTTTTAATTGCTCTCTTATGCAACATAAACACTTCTTATGATATAGAGCCTTTTAGTTTTTTGCTTCAACTATTGCAGTTCACCCTGCAACCTGTTGCCACACGGCTGTATACAACGGTTCCTAATTTCCTTAACTCACCACAACTTGCCCTGAGCCCTTTCTACAAGCTATGTCCTGTGTAGGAAAAGTCCTTGCCATGTGTTAGCACGAAGGAAACTTTGAGTCCCTCAAGCACCGCTTAGTACGCAGAGCGTCTTTTTTTTTTTTTTTTTTTTTTTACTCTAAAGGCACAGATTATCTCTTTTCTTCCTCTCCATCCTTCTTGCTCTGTTTTGTGTTTTGGAATTCTCCTGGAAAGACCAGCTGTGAGGGAAGAGTCTCACTGTCTGTCACCAAGACAAGCACACACAGAACCTCTTCATTTTAAGGGCAGGTCAGTGGACAGGGACAACCACCAGTGACAACGTTCACACACCCCCTTCAAGTGGGAAAAGTACGTGTAGTGTTTGGGCTGTGACTTGGGCGTGTGCCCTGCAGGTTCTGTGTTGGGTTCGTGGTCTCCATGTGTGGTGATGTACAGGGAGGGGCCTGGGGGAGTTCCTCAGGACATGGACGGGTACTCCTTGGCAAGGAGGTAGGGTGGTTCTCGTGGGACCACTGCCTTGGTGCTGGTGAGGGGCTGTTACTGGAGTGTGAGCCTGACCCCTCCCTGTGCTCCGGCTTCTTGCTCCAAGATGGGATCTTTGTCTTGCCCAGGCTCCTACTATCATGCCAGCTTCGGGATGAACCGAATCTTTCGACAGTTATGAAGTCTACCTAGCAACACTTTCTCTCCGAGTTGTTCTCTGAACTCAACAACGCTGCATTAGAGTTCCTTCAGCTAACATTTGCCAGATATTTTTCACCATCTTCCTCTTAATGTTTCACATCCTGATGTTTTTAGCTGTTTCTTTGTATGTGGCATTCGTTTGTGTTTATCTACTCTGACAATTTCAATTTTAATTGGAGCATTTAATCTCACTACATTAAATATCATTTTTGATAAATCTGATTTAAGTGGCATCTTTTTCAGTTCTATTTGTCTCATCCATTTTATGTTCCTTTCATGTCTTTTTTTGAACAATTTTATTTATTTAAAAAATTTTATTTACTTATTTGGGAGGCAGAGAGACAGAGAAAGAGATACAGGGAGAGAGAGGGAGAGAGAGTCATTCAATTTACGTGTTTCCACCACTAACTCCTATTGCCAGCTTTTGCCTTAATCTTTCTTTTTTCGAATTTAACTTTGTTTAAAAGCATGTATCAAACAAATCAAACACGTATATTTTGTCTGGTATTTTAATTCTAATGGAACTGAGTTGAGAGAAGGGCGTGTGTTTCCCCCCTCTGCTTTTGATAAATCTCAATCTTGACTGTGCTTCAATTGTTTCTAATATTCTTCTTGGTGAAGGTAGATGTGATTTTTACTACAAGTCCTTGAAATTGCTCAGTTTGCAGCCGGGGGAGGTAGTGAGAGCCCCACTCCTCCCAGAGTGCGCTAGCATATCTGGATTGCTCCTAAAACACCCTTCCTCCAGGAGCTTTTCCTGAGAGAACAGTGGTGTTACATTCAGTGCTGTACCCATAGACTGGTAACTGACATCTAGCAGGCATTGAACGAATGGTGGCAAATTAATAAATTAATAAAAGAAGAAAATGAACCAGACAACCAGGCTCCGTTCTGGTTCTATGTGTGTGTCTCTTCCTCAGTCCTCTCCTTGCCCGAAGGATGGGATTTCTGCTTGCACTTCCTGTCCTGTTCCTATAATCATCGGGCCGAGCGTATCCTCAGCCCCCCGTTCCCAAGGTCCACAGTAACACTTCAGTGTACACTATCCAGGCTTGCTCTTGACAGAGAGGAAAGGTCCTCAAAGAGATCTTGGAAAAATGTGTATTATGAAGAAATTATTCATGGATTGCAAACTTTCTTGGCACCAAAGTAAACTTAACCATGTAATCCATTTTCCCCTAAACGTATTGAAGAAACTTCGTAAAGGAGAGGTTTTAAATACCTAAAGCACTGGACCACACCTGCTTCTCAGAACTGAGGTGTGCACCCCAGATGTGCTCTGTGGCTTCTTTGTTCTACACCCATAAGCAACAGTATTCGGCCCTTGGGCAACAAATGTCCTTTCCTAACCTCAACGCCAGGGACCGCCAGGAGGTAGGACCTACTGAACCACGAAAACCCACAGTTGAGTATTTCCCAGGTGTTATACTTATTTCGATGAGGTTACAAACCTATGGGTATTGGAAAGATGAAAATCTGTGAACCGAACTTGTCCATCTTGAGAGTGGAATTCCCTGAGCCTTTGGAGAGAGGCACAGAGCATGAGCAAACTGGTGCACTGGGCTCAGGCGGGAGGAGAAGGCGTTGCTGTGGCCCCTTCCACAGGCTGGGCTCGCGGTGCAACTTCACGCCCGCTCCCGGCCACGTAAGCCCCTTTGCTCATCCTGCACGCATGAGCCGCTTTCCGGGATGCCTCAAGTGTCACTTCCTGCCTGTGGGTGTGCTTTACATTTCCTCTGCTAAGAAGAGATTAGAGTTGTCAAAACCAGAGAGAAAATACAGGGAGCCCTTCTCTCTACGCACAAGAAGTAGAAATGCGGGCCAACATGTACTTTGCTGGGATGGCTGTTTTGCTTTGTTTTGCGTATTTTTTTAAAATACAGCTAAATTTGAACGCAGTCTAACGAATCTGTCCTTTTTCACTGACAGTTTCTTCCCTTCTGTTTGGTAATATGTTATGACATTTTGCTCCAATGCAGAACCTTGTGCCATGTCTGCAGCCTATTGGCGCTCAGTTACACTGGAGAGCACACATCACGGTATAATTTACATCAGTTAGTGCTTTGCCCGCCTCTCCTCTTCCTGTTCTGCCTCCATGACTTTCTCTTCCAATATCTCCCTCCTACTTTATTAAACAGTGAATGGCAGCTGCTCTGGCAACTACTGAAATAAATCGCTCATCTTTAGTGCCTCTCTATTGAGCGGAACGAGTGGAACAAACTGGCTGTGGGCTCAGATTTTTCCAGGGCCGTCTGCATCGTTGTCTGTTGCTCCTGAGTCCTCACATGTAGACTCTGCTGATGGGCAGCAGGAACACACAACACATATTTTTTCAAACATGGAAATGTTTCCCACTAACCAACCCTTCTCTTTGTTGCAAGACACATCACGTCCCTTGGGAAGGAATTAAAACAAAAATCTATTCTCTCTTGTTTGCTAGAGAGGGAGCATGTTTTGGCAGGCTTAGAATACACAAACAATGAAGAACTGTCTGATTCATCCATGTTTAAATTTTGGTAAACTCAAGCTTTGGGGCTAAATGTACTTTATCACATTGCACTCTGAACATCAGTAATTCATAGATGGCATATGTATCCTTGAATTACCCACAACTTCAATTAAGAAAACCATGGTGTTCTCCAGACATTACAAATAAACACAGATTATTGCATTTTTTCAATTGTGCCACTTTCAAACATTTTTCTGCCTTCGTCCTTGTAACTTCAAGTCTTTTCATTTCCAATTTGCCTCCTTCAAACCAGTGCCCATAGAATGTACCATCTCCAAATGGAAAGTCTCCCTTGATTTCTGCCAAGCTTAATTAGATACCACTAATGCTTTCAACAAGCACATGTGGGGGAATGAATATGGGAGGGATCATGACAGCAAAGTGGCTTAGCTCTGCAGCCCTTTGAGGCCAGGGCAAAGGCCGTGGAGAAACGAACTTTCACTAAACCAACAAGAAAAATAAAGATGTAAAAAAATACGCAACTATCCCAAATGGTAAATGAGTTTTGGCCATTTATCTAAAATCTATAGGTTAATTGAAAAACAATGTTTCCTTCTGAGTACGATATGGCCTTGAGTTAATGAACCACAACATCCATGATATGGCATTTTTGTACTGTAGGGTATATTTTCAATGAAGCTTAAACAAATAAGGACTCCCCACAGTGCCCCAAGCAAAACTAAATTGTTATTAGGTTTTGCACAGCAGGAGGTAAGCATTCTTAAAATAATTGGGTATGATGGGTTATTATTCTAACGTTTGAAAAAGTCTTGCACAAAGCATCTCATTTCTTCTAAATTGGATCTGTACATTTGAAAAAGGGCCATGATCAGATCTGTGGCATGGAACACAGCCACCTTTTTTTATCAAGAATATTAATGATCATTGTAAAATGGTATTCATGTTGAGACAGAGGAAAGTATACTGAGTTTCTAACTTGCTCAAGGTAAAAATTTATATTTTTTGAATCATAGTATGCTTAATTATTAACTTAATCAGTAGATATTATGCTTGTCATAATAAGAAACATTTTAAAATTAAAAAACAAACATACATACCAAAACTAAAACTTAATTTCTATGATATTTTTAAAAGACTTATTCATTTATTTGAAAGGTAGACCTACAGAGAGAGAGAGAAAGAGAGAGGGAGAGAGATCTTCCATCTGCTGGCTCACTTCCCAGATGGCTGCAACTCCCCAAAGGGGTGGGCCAGGCTACAGGCAGGAACCTAGACTCCGTTGGTGTTTCCCACATGGGTGGCAAGCGCCCAAGCACCTTGGCCATCCTCCATTGCCTTCTCAAGCTCATCAGCACAGGGAGCTGGATCAAAACTATGGCAGCCAAGACTCGAACTGGCACTCGCACATGGGAGGCCAGCACCTCAGGTGGCAGCTTAGCCCGCCGTGCCACAGTGCCAACCCACATGATTATTTCTTTTTAATTGGACAAGGAAAGTATGTAGGTCCATCAGTGCCAGAGGAGTAATACAGAGTGTCTTTGATTAGCCATGAATAAATTATCTTCATCTGTTGATCATATTCTAATACAATTAGTGTTTTAAAAAATCCACCTTGTCCAATATCTTATTTTATAAATTGAGACCCATATAATCAAAATAATTCAATTACTACTTTTTTTTTTTAAAGTTGAGAGATAGACAAACACACACACACACACACACACACACAGGGACATGGGGGGCACACACGTGCCAGGAGCTGAGAAATCAGTCCCTGTCTGCTACATGAGTAGCAAGGGCCCAACTGCTTGAGCCATCATTGCTGCTTCCAGGGTTTGAAATGGGAAGGAGCTAGAATCAGGAGTCAGAGCCAAGAACCCAAGCTTGACTCTCCTTTATAAGTTTGTGTCTTAAGTTCTAGGCCAAATGCTTGCGCTTAACACGACTAGACTGTTTTTTCTTTCTTTCTTTTTTTTTTTTTTTTTTTGACAGGCAGAGTGGACAGTGAGAGAGAGAGAGAGACAGAGAGAAAGGTCTTCCTTTGCCATTGGTTCACCCTCCAGTGGCCGCCGCGGCCGGCGCACCGCGCTGATCCGATGGCAGGAGCCAGGTGCTTCTCCTGGTCTCCCATGGGATGCAGGGCCCAAGAACTTGGGCCATCCTCCACTGCACTCCCGAGCCACAGCAGAGAGCTGGCCTGGAAGAGGGGCAACGGGGACAGAATCCGGCGCACCGACCGGGACTAGAACCTGGTGTGCTGGCGCCGCTAGGCGGAGGATTAGCCTAGTGAGCTGCGGCGCCGGCCTGTTCTTAATGTCATTATATAAAAACATTTTTAAATCTGTAAGCCCAATGTTGATTACTGCAAGGAAATTTTAACTTGGAGGAAGACTCATGTAGAAAGTTAATGAAATAAAAGGTATCAATATTTCAAGAGGTGTCATAAAGACAGTCTGAATCTTGTATAATCCAGGTATCCCTTAGGATCCATATAGAGTTGGTTTCAGGTCCTTCTTCCCCTCAAACCTAGGAGATACTAAAATTTTCAGATGCTTAAGTCCAAGTACAAAATGGTGTAGCATTTGTTTATAAGATATATGCATACCTCCTCATATACTCTAAATCATCTGTAGATACTTAGAATAATTAACACAATGTAAACACTATGTAAATAGTTGGTATACTGCATTGTTCAGGGAATAAGGACAAGAAAAAAAGTTTACTCATGTTCAGTACAGATACAATTTTTTTAAAAAAATATTTATTTATTTACTTGAAAGACAGAGAATCATAGAGAGAGCAGAGAGAATAAGAGAGAGAGAGAGAGAATCTTTTATCCGAAGATTCACTCCCCAAATGACCACAACAGCAGAGGCTAGACCAGGCTGAAACCAGGAGATGAGAATTCCGTCCTGCTCTCCCACATGGGTGGCAGTGCCCCGTGAGCCATCATCTGCTGCCATCCCAGGCACAGGAGGTTGGATCAGGCTCAAAGCAGCTGGGACTCAAACCGGCACTCTAACCTCTGACCCTGCTGTGTCACAGGGCTGGCCCCCGCTTTCTATGAATTTGAAGGTTTTATTATACATACTCATGGGTTCATGGAATTGGAATATGAGGCTGCCTTCTGATGATCAAGAATCTTCCATGGTATAATAAAGGGGAGAAGTTGCAGTACCGATAGAGGCGAGGCATCAGTGAGTCTATCACTAAACAGAGGCTTGGAGAAGAAGACAGAACTGCTTCAGCGGAGACAAGGATTTGCTTTACTGCCTGATGAGGGCTGCATTGTAATGGACACCTCTTTTGTTTTATACTCCACTTCTTTCTTTTTCTAAAGTTAAATACCTTATATATGTATGTATATTTTTATAATGGGGTATAACTTACATACAATAAACTACAGAGATCAAATTGTTTTGACAATTTTATATACCCATGTAACCACCACCCAAATCAAGATATGGAATATTTCAATTGTTCTAGAAAGTTCATACTCCTAAGCAAATCCCCCACTTCCCACCACAGTTACGCAATCACTAGCTGATTTCCGTCATTAAAGAGGCCTTTTCTGCAGTATGTTTTTTTTTTTTTGTAAACAGAATTATGTAGTATAGGAGTACTCTCTGTCATTAATTTTTTTGTTACAATTTGCATCTCTGAGTATTAGTTCACCATACAGATATACTAGGATTTGTTTATTTGTTCTCTTATCGACCAACAATTGGGTTGGTTTAAGTTTTAGGCTGTAACAGTTGAAGCTTCTACACAGAAAATGTATTTTATTTTCTCTTTTGTAAAGACTAGGAGTGGAACTGGTGTCAATACCCAACTCTACATTGAGGATCAAGAAGTCCCATGGATTGGTAGTGTTTCAAAGTCCCCCAGACAAATATGACAGCAGCTCATAGCTGGGGGGTGCATTGTCTGGCCTGTGAAGAGGCAGTGCTTTGGAATCCGGTTTTCGCACATGTTCTAATAGTCATTGGTCAGTCCCATGTCAAGCTCCTTTTCTTTGGAGGCATTTTTAAAAAGTTGCCTGAATTATTTCTCCTGATAGGACCTTTATAGCCAGGAACTTTATATTCAGCTAATCCACTTTAAGGAGAGATGTAGGCTGACACCATGGCTCACTAGGCTAATCCTCCTCCTGCGGCGCCGGTACCCCAGGTTCTAGTCCCGGTCGGGGCACTAGATTCTTTCCCGGTTGCCCCTCTTCCAGGCAAGCTCTCTGCTGTGGCCTGGGAGTACAGTGGAGGATGGCCCAAGTCCTTGGGCCCTGCACCCGCATGGGAGACCATGAGGAAGCACCTGGCTCCTGGCTTTGGATCAGCACAGTGCGCCAGCTGTAGTGGCCACTTTGGGGGGGGGGGGTGAACCAATGGAAAAGGAAGACCTTTCTCTGTCTCTCTCTCTCACTGTCTAACTCTGCCTGTAAAAAAAAAAAAAAAAAAGGAGAGCACTTGCTGGCATATTATAACCATTGTATTGCATGTTCAGATTTCATCTGATAGAGTTAACATAATATCAGATCTTTAGATCCCCAAATAGAGGACTTCTCCCTTTTGGCTTTCATTAGCATTTAAAAGTTATTTTCATGTGGATTATTTATTAGGTTTAGGTCTGACAATTATTAGCTCGTATTTTGTGCATATTAGCCTGCACTTGTTTCTGTTACATGCAGTCACAACATACAGAGCAAAGAATTTCTATCAGTCTTGGGTGGGGGAGGGGTCGCAAGTTTGTAACACGTTTCTTCACAGAAGAAAACCGGCAAAACTCCTTAAATTTAGAGCTGCAAAGTTGTTGGTTGGAGGATAAAAATTTGCATTGTAGACAAGGATCTCTTCCTTCAGAAATCTGATCAAAGACTGAGCTGTTTTCTTTTTGATGTTCAATATCAGACGGTAGAGAGGAACGTGGGAGTCTCCAACTTAGATCAAATGGCAGAGAAAAGGCCCAAGTGTCTAGCATGGGAATTCATCAAAAAGAAGCGAGACATATTGACTGATGATGCCACATCAGTGCCAAGACGGGATTATCTGAAGGAGGGGCCAGTGCCAGACAGGGGCTGTTCCGGTGAATTCTCACTCAGCCAGCACCTGGGAGGCTGTGTATGTCCTTGGAGGAAGACAGGGAGTGGGTGTGTATGTGTGTCTGGGAAAAAATCCAGGAGAAGGAAACGGAAGTCAGAGAGAGGGAAAGAGACAGGAAGAGACGGACAATGAATTCATGAAGCTCAGAAACAGAAAATAGCAAGCAGGATGAACTTCTAAATAGTGATGATTTCTATAATTGGTGAAAAATAATATATTTTGTATTAGAAGATGTAGTCAGAAGATAAATATTGATAGCTTTTGCACATGGAAGCTTTTCTTTAGGTGAATATATCGTAGTTATTAGTTTAAGTCATGTATTTTTATTTTATAAGAATTTTTAAAGTTAGTGTGTTTAAAACTGATTTGTACCTTGAATAAATAACACTATGTAAAGTAAAAAAATCCTCTTTTTAATAACTCAGACTAATGACATTGAAAATATCCAAGTTAAAAATTTCTGAGTATTTTTTAAGAATTTATCACTAACTACATAATGTTTAATAAACATAGGCTAATCCTAAACATGCTTGTATTGTCTAACATCTTTTTTTCTAAGATTTATTTATTTATTTGAAAGAATTACAGAGAGAGAGGGAGAGGGAGAGAGATCTTCCATCTGCTGGTTCACGCCCCAGATGGCCACAATAGCCGGGGCTGGGCCAGGCAGAAGCCAAGAGCCAGGAGCTTCTTCTGGGGCTCCCACATGGATGGTAGGGGCCCAAACACTGGGGCCATCCTCTGCTGCTTTCTCAGGCCACCAGCAGGGAGCTGGATTGGAACTGGAGCAGCCAAGACACAAACTGGCACCCATATGAGATGCTGGCATCCCAGGCAGAGTTCTACCCACTCTGCCACACCTCTGGCCCCCGTAAAACATATTATGCCCTTTTTTTTTGGACAGGTAGAGTTAGGGAGTGAGAAAGATAGACAAAGAGAAAGGTCTTCCTTCCGTTGGTTCACCCCCCAAATGGCCGCTACGGCCGGTGCGCTGCGCCAATCCAAAGCCAGGAGCCAGGTGCTTTCTCCTGGTCTCCCATGCGGGTGCAGGGGCCCAAACACCTGGGCCATCCTCCACTGCCTTCCCGGACCACAGCAGAGAGCTGGACTGGAAGAGGAGCAACCAGGACTAGAACCCGGTGCCCATATGGGATGCCCTCACCGCAGGCGGAGGATTAACCAAGTGAGCCATGGCGCTGGCCCCTAGTAGTTTTTTTAACTCACAGTACTTCAGGAAAATTTTGGTTTAAATATATATAAATCCATCTTTTAATGCTGTTTTATATTGTACCTATATGGTACCATATATGCTCAATTACTGAAATATCAACTTTTTCAATAAAGTTTCAGCGAAGTATATTAATATTTATCACAGAAACCATAAGAAGATCATAAAATATTGGTAGTGTTCAAAACAAAAAATATGAGCTTGTCCTACCGGTGCTTCTCTAGTCAAGTCTCTCATCCCACATCCAAAGTTCTTAAGCCCTAAGTGTAAACACATAGAATTTCTAGCAGTCTTTTCTCCTCATAGCTTCAGATCTACTTGATCTCATTCCCAGCTAATGTGAACCTCATGTTGTGCGTATCTGAGCTCACTCCTGCCTCTTGTCCATTTTATGTAGTGTAGGTGTTTGCTATTTCTAGGATTTCAGGTTTGATCTTTTTTTCAGCGTTTTTCTGACTTGGTTTTAAATTCTTGCATCAGGACTCCACACCAGGATGGGCGGGATGCAGGCACAGGTTGTTCTTCGGGAATCTCTTCCTGGCCGGTGCCACCGTTGCCTTGGAGGGTGGCAGGAGAGATTCCGATTTCCTGTGGGGCCACAGAGAATTCAGCAGATGCGGAGTGGAGCCGGAGTCAGGGCTTTGAAAACAAAGGTTAGTATCAGTTTCAAACTTAAAATCTGTGAGCATGTAGGTAGCTTGAGCACGAAGGGCCTCCTGCTCTCCTCTTTCTATAGCCCAGGCCCTCCCCTGGTGCTTTCTGTAAAAGCCCGAGCCAGTTGCTCCTTAGCAAGGCAGTTTCTTTAGAGAATGATTCCGTCCCACTGCCTCCGTCACTTGTCGTAAGTAAGCAGAACTTTTCCTCTGAGCGACTCCTGCTGGAGGCAGATTACCTGCTGACATTCCCAGCTCATGGACCCCTTGAGTTTGCTAATACTTTTTGCTTGAAGGCATTCATAAAAATATTTTCATAAGGTTCAATAAAAAAACAAAACCAGGTTGGGTTCCAGCAGTATGATTTTCCTGGTGAATGAAGTTACCTAGATATTCTGTCAAAGTGTCTTTGAGGAAGCGGGTCTGGAGCAGTGTTTTAAGTACGAAAGGATGGTTCAGTTGAAGTTCCTTTCAGGGAAGAGATGTGGCAAATGTAGTAACTCTCGAATGTGTACTAGCGTCCACTCTGCAGAGGGGTTTGATGTATACATTTCTTAGAAAACAGTAAGAGCTGAGCAGAAATGAAGGAAGGAGGAGCAAAAGTTGAATTTAGAAGGAAAAGAAAAAAATAGTTTTATTGATCTAAATTTTTATAGGTCTGCAGTTTTATGTCATGTAAGTTTGTGGTACTTGTCATGAATTTTTATTACTGAGCATAATAATCATTTTGCTAAGTCCTTAAGCAGTCACAATGAAGAGATTCACTTATATAATAAGTTCATATTTTACAAACATTAAAATAGTCAAGTTCTAATGTGTTAAGCCAAAAACAATATTGTTCTTTAAAGTAAATCAATTACTAAATAAAGATTAATGTCAGAGATTTCTGGTTATCTCTGAGAGTTCTGTGTCAGTAGCTGTAATGTGTTATTTATATAATTTCTATATTTGGAACATAAGAGCTTCCATGAGTGTGCATGAATGCTATATATATAGATAGACTTAAATTAGTAAATACTTAAAGATGGGATTCTATTTTCATCTCAAAGGCAGAAGAACAGTAAATGGCTCAAAGATTTGTTCCGACACCAACTAAAGTGATATTGTGGCCTAAATGGAATAAAATGCTACTTCTTACCCAGTAAGCACCTAATTTCTTCTAGAGATTCAATACTAGCCTTGGCATTTTACCAAAGATACTAATGATTGAGGAGAGATGTGTACCATTTGATTTTTTTTGCTTTCCTCCAAAAGTTTGCTCCAGACCTTGTATTTATTTATTTATTTATTTATTTATTTATTTATTTCCTTTTTTAAAAAAATAAATGGGCAGAAGGGGTTTACCTGTGGATAATGAGACATATGACATATGTACATCTTTCTAACAACATGTCTATACAATGCTGCTAAAAGCTGAAACTCAAGTGATTTTTTTATGATTTATTTATTTGAAAGGCAGAGTTACAGAGAGGCAGATGCAGAGAGAGGGGGGTGGGAAGAGAGAACTCTTCCATCCGATGGTTCACTCCCCAGATGGCCACAGCGGCCAGAGCTGGGCCAATCTGAAGCCAGGAGCCAGGAGCTTCTTCTGGGTCTCCCACGCAGGTGCAGGGGCCCAAGGACTTGGGCCATCTTCTACTGCATTCCCAGACTATAGCAGAGAGCTGAATGAGAAGTGGAACAGCCAGGGCTTGAACCGGTGCCCATATGAGATGCTGGCACTGCAGGCGGCAATTTTACCCACTACGCCACAGGGCTGGCCCCTCAAGTGATATTTTATACTGTAAGTAGTACATTATGTGTTGAACATCTTCATTGTAAGAAGTAAATAGATTATTTAAAACTCCAGTTTGTTCCCCAAAGTACTTAAGCATTTAAATTTACAGGTGAACATCATCAAAGACAAAGCTGTTTGCAAACAACAGGCATGAATCTGATCTTTAGCCTGCTTGTAGCATCATAAATGCATGAAAAACCTTCTGAAACTAGATGCAAAACTGGCAGATTCTTCAGAACTTCTCTATTTTCATTAAGACACCTTATGCCATTCCAGATGACCTTTCAGTCTGAGGACTTGCAAATCTCATGGTCTCGTGAAGGATTATAGGAATTTAGCTTTTAGAAAGCGTCTAGGCCTTTCACAAGTGTATTTTCTTATCACCAATCCCACCCCAATTACCAACGGCATTTCATTTATTTTATTTATTTGAAAGTCAGACACACACACACACACACACACACACAGAGAGAGAGAGAGAGAGAGAGAGAGAAATCTTCCATCTGCTGGTTCACTCCCTAAATGGCCGAAGCAGCCGGGCTGAAGCCAGGAGACAGGGACTTCCTCCAGGTCTCCCACGTGGGTGCAGGGGCCCAAGCATTGTGTCTTTCTCTACTGCTTTCCCAGGCGCATTAGCAGGGAGCTGGATTGGAAGTGGAGCAGCCAGTTCTGGAACTGGCACCCACTTAGGGTGCAGGAACTGCAGGTGGCAGCTTAACCCAACCCCAGCCGCATTTCTGAAGTAACTTGCACAGGTAAGCAGTTTCCCAGTACTCCTTGCAGGTGTCGCAGATGAGAACTTACCTGTGGGGATTTTCTAGAAAAACTGAGCTAGAGCAAAGGAAAAGGTTTACAATTTTTAACATTCCAGAAATAACGATACAGAATTCGCACCACAAAATGGCTTTCTACCATTTCTTTGACATGTTATTGATTCAATGCAAATAGTTACATCAAAAACAGAATTGCTATTTTCATTGGGCAATACTGATGCCAGTTAACAGTTCTCTGTACCTACTTTGCATGTAGATAAGACTGTCCACCTAAAAATCATTTTCTTAAATCCAATAGTTACTTTGCTAAACTTTTATGTCATCAACATTGTATTTTAAGAAGAAATTGTTTTTATTTATTCATTTAAATTTTATTTGAAATGTAGAGAGACAGAAAGACACATGGAGAAAGATCCTCCGTTGGCTGTTTCACTCCCTAACTGCTGGAGCTGGGCCAGGCTGAAGCCGGGTACCTGGAACTGAATCTGGGTCTCCCTTCTGGGTGGCATGAACCCAAGTACTTGAGCCCTCATCCCTGGCTTCCGAGGGTGCCGCGGCAGGCAGCTGGATGGGAAGCTGAGGAGCTGGGATTGGAACCAGGCCCTCTGATATGGTGTGAGGGCATCCCAACTAACTAATAGCTGTGCCAGTGCTCGCCACAATGTCCTCATCATCTTATCATTTTTCCCAGTATGGAGGAACTCTGTTAATCTACGCCACTAAGCTGTCTTTGAAGATTAACCAGTCTGGTTCTGCTGACTGATGAGTGTGCACATTTAGGTTAGTGACATTCTGGAGTAAGGCACTCACTTTTGCCCTGGACGGTCGGGCTGAATCAGGAGAGGGTTGTATTTCTTAATATGTTTTTTGAGACAGTTTTGCACTTGTTTGGAAACTTGACTATGCCACTTGTGCTTGTTATAGTTAAATATCACATAGCTAGTGGAGTGACAATTTGAAAAGAAAGCAAGGTGTTGTTTTTATAAAAACCAGGTTAAATGCTTAAAAAAATTGTCAGTTGTCTACTGCCAAAGAAGTGTGTGTGAGAAATGGCTCCCAAATGCCATTTTAAGATTGGGAGTCATTTTCAAACTCCAGGATGGTTTGTATATCTTACTTTGTGTATATCTTTAATGTCCAACTTGAACTAAAACCAAAGCATGCAAGCCATACACTATGAGAGAGGTTTATGGATGGAAGACTACATGTCCTCTCAATCAACACACACATTTTTGATTAATTGCTCATTATTCATTATTTTAGTTGATGAAAAAGGCACCTAGAGTATATTTGTTTAAAATCTAAGAGATAAGCACTATGGGACCTCGGTAGCTTTGAAACCTATGTAAAGACATTCAAGATAGACCAAGACAAAGTAAATGCAACCAGGGGCTGTGCTTCATTCTTAAACCTACAGCGTGTACATGTTTATTATTCAATCATTTATCCATTAATTTTTGCATAATCTCATTCTTATTTGGAGCAGTTCTATTTGCATCAAATGTAAAGATGTCCAATAAAGATAAGCTATTATATGAAACATGGCATCCCCAGGTCACTGCTATTATAAGAACAGCCCCAGGTCCACATAGATGACAGGAAAGTCACTTTCTAATATTGTTGTTATTGAAAAAATTTAAGGATTTTTATATTGAACATTTAGAGGTTGAATTATTTTTACAAATGGCTGCAACAAATGAAAAAGGTTCTTTTTCATGTCAGATAACTACTATTCTTACTTCATTGATAAAACATTTGTGATGCACAAATCAAATATAAACAAATAAATGGGAAAAAATAAAGAATTGGAAGTATCTAGGAACTGAAATTATGGCATGTTTTAATTTTCTCCATTTGTTTTTCACAAAGGCTTTATTACTTATTTGTCTCATAAATACAATTATAACCATTTATAGCTTTTACAATTCTTCTTCATAAGAATTTAGAGATTTGTGTTTTGGCTTTTCTTCCTTTACCAAGAGCAATTTATTTGGTGCATCATGAAATGTGAAACAACTAAGGCTAATTACTATTATTATTTTAAATGTATATTCATTTAAAGAGAAATCCTGGTGCCCAGCTAAGTAAAGTATACGAATGCTGCATTTCATTGCAATGCCCTACTGCCAGCATATGTTGTCTTTCAGAATAGTACAAAATAAATCCCTTTGTTAGGAGTTTTTGAAGACCCTGGGTTTCACATTTTGTATAACATTTCTGCCTGAGGAGAGTCTTTCCACATTATAGTGCTAATAAATATTCTTTGAGGAAAGCATGGTATGTTTTAGTCAAGCTTAAAAGAAACTGTATGTTTATCTAAATTTAACCTTTTCCTAACTTGATTTGTCCTTTAAAATTAAAAAAAAAACCCAAAATCCTGCTAAATGAAAATAATATACCTTTTAAACATTCTTTTAAAAATAAATAATGTAGGAATAATAAAGTGTCGTTGTTGCTCTAGATGTGGCTTATGGGGTTAAGACCTAAGGAATGAGGAGGGTGCTGTAAATGAACAAACAATAGAGTCAGAAAATCCTGCCACTGAGAAAATACGCAGCTCAGCTGTCTGCATTTAATCAATCACGCGCGGTGACTCCACGAAGCAGCTTTGCGCTGCCCACTCAAAGCATGAGGACACCAAGTTGTAGAATTAGAGGGGCCTTGGAGATGTGCCAGTAGAACACTCACCACTCAACATAGAAATCTCTTGCTGTAGAAATCAACTGGATACACTTAACGATGCCATTCTTATCTCTGTTTGAATGCCCAGTTCATTTGATTTCTCATTCTCTCCAATTTTTAAGCATTATTCTCTAATCTAGTGAAAATTTGTTGGATGCAACTTCCTCCTACTGGTTTTAGTTTAGTTTCCAAACATTGTATTCAACAAACTTTTCATGTATCGACATTTTATTAGACAATGCATTTTCTCTTGTATATAATAGCCTAGCAATTTGTTAAACTAACTTTCTTGGAAAATGGATGATAGACGGTATAAGAGGTGTTCAGGTTAGACACTGTCAATCGCAATCTGAAGCCGCACAAAGCAAGGCAAAAGGGCTGGGTGCCAGATTCCTGGAGAGGAGCCTTGACAAATATCTACTCTGTCCCTGGTGAAAGACAGGAGCTGGGATATTGTAACAATCAGCCTTACCCTCGGCTCATTGGTAGGGAAAGTGAGGGGACAGCAACTATTCCTTTTCCTCTGTGGAAGTGGGAGTTGAGCTCCATCTTCCAGGATATTCCATCTTGGTGTTTATGACCAGGGTGCGGGAGCTCTTGTTTAAGAGGGACGATTACTGTAAGTACAGGGACATCATGAATTCTCATGTAGCTTTTGCAGGAAGCAACTCATTTTGATTGAGATCAGTGTAAATGGAATCAGTCTTGGAAAAGTTAAACCTTACTTTTCAAAATGTCTTCAAGAATTTGAAGGCAGCTTGCACGCTCCTCCATCTTCCTCTCTTTGCTACTATAATCTGTAAGATTCAAACTCTTCGAGGGCAAGCGTTGCTTTTTCTGCTGAATTCAGGGATGGGTAAGCCCTCATTCCAGATATTGTTTCAGCATGCTCTCCAAAGCTCCAGCCATTATGGAGGCTCCTCTTAAATCCAGTGCCCAGACCAAGGGACCTTCCTCCAGATCTGTGTGCTGAACTTTCTTTGATATTGTCTATGTAAATTAGTACAGTACCAAAGTAGATATTCCTTTTTAGTATCACAGTAACACTGTTGGCTCATATTGAGTTTGTGGTCATATAAAATCTTGGACCTTTTCATGAACTCTTGTCATTCTAGAAGACCAACCCATATATTACATTCAGAAGAAAAATGGTCTCATCTCTGAGCAGTTACATCCTGTACTTACAAAATTATCTTTTGAACTTGAAATGAAGGCCACATGTTCTCTCTGTTTAACTTCATCTTGCTGCTCTGAGTTCACTTCGTTTTATCGAGTTCACTTTGCATTCAAAATGCATCACCCGTCATATCAGCAATTCCACATAGCCTTCTGCAAACTTGATGAGGGTTTTTTGTTGTTGTTGTTGCCTGAAAGCAACCAGCATTTTAGGAAAGGGCAAATCTCTGAGGCATAGTAATCAACTAGTCTTGATAGATGCACTCATTATAACTCATTTGATATGATTTTGTTAAGCAACTATGAATGTCGGGCAACCTACGTAAAACAAAACAATATGAATAATAATTGCAGCTGTTATGTCTCTTGATCTTGCAGTCTTGCACAGTATCAAATGTAGTAAGGGGGGAAGGACTGAGAAGGGGTTTGAACTGAGATTCAAATTTCCACTAAAGCACTCCATAGTTGCCTGTGTTTTCTGTAAGATAGCTGAGTTTCAGATTTTCTTTTTGGCCCAAAAGATGCTAGTGTGAGTATTGAGATGGTGTAAGTAATGTGCCAAGCACAGTTTAGGACTTATGATAGGGATGAATTAGGTATCGTATTCCTCCTCCATAAAGAAAGAGCACAAGGACATTTTGCACTATCTACATTGCTAGCCCTTTTGCTATTGATTCCTTTGTCTTTATATTTGATTTTTTTTTTTTTTTGACAGACAGAGTGGATAGTGAGAGAGAGAGACAGAGAGAAAGGTCTTCCTTTTGCCATTGGTTCACCCTCCAATGGCCGCTACAGCTGGCGTGCTGCGGCCTGTGCACCGCGCTGATCCGATGCGCACTGCGCTGATCCGAAGGCAGGAGCCAGGTGCTTCTTCTGGTCTCCCATGGGGTGCAGGGCCCAAGCACTTGGGCCATCCTCCACTGCCTTCCCTGGCCACAGCAGAGAGCTGGCCTGGAAGAGGGACAACCGGGAAAGAATCCGGTGCCCCGACCGGGACTAGAACCCGGTGTACCAGTGCTGCTAGGTGGAGGATTAGCATATTGAGCCACGGCGCCAGCCTATATTTGATTTTAATATATCAAAAGTGTATGATTTTGTAGATTCTATATTTAGTATTTTTTTAAATGGGTGTGTGTGTGTGAACGTGTGTGTTAGAGAGACAGAGAGACAAACAGACACAGACAGGGAGAGGGCTCCCATTCACTGGTTAACTTTACAAATGACTGCAACAGCCAAGGTTTGGCCAGGGCAAAGCTGGGAACTTGTAAATCAAGTCAGATCTGCCATGTTGGTAACAGGGACTCAAATACTTAAGCAATCACTCCTGCCCTACCGAGTGCTTAACAGGGGAAGCTGGAATTACAAGTGGAGCAGGGACTTGAACTCATGCACTCCAATATGAGATGTGGGGACCTTAATCTCTAGGCTAAATGCCTACCTTTTATTTTAGTTTTGGGATATCTGTATATCTCTTGTCTTGGGGACCTGTATTTGTCTAGGAACTCTTAGAAGTATATACCAAGATATGATCAAATATATAAGGATATTGTTAGAGAACCACCTGTGTAGGAGAAAGTGAGGAGGGAGCTTTCAAACCTGGGACAGCTTTAAAATCTAAGTGAAAGAAATAATGAGGAAAGACTCTATAAAAATTTCCTAGACAGCTGCTCAGCAAAATGAAGGTTCAGGAACCCATCCAGTTGTCCTCCAGCCAATGCCCTCAGAGGAGTCCCTGTCTCTTGGGACAGCTGCCTCTTGTACCTTCCATGCTCAGTCATTGCCAGGAGCACCCAGGGGAAGCACAGCCTCAGAGCTAAAAACTGAATTAGAAATTATGCTTATTTTGATGGAGAACATTTTGGAACTTATGCATGGCATTTTCCATGAACTTTTTGAAGTACCCTCTTGCGAATAAGCAAAAGCACTACTAACAGGAAGAAGAAAAGACAAAGAAGGACATGATAGAAGAAAATATGAAAAGAAAGGGAACAAGATCCCCAGAGCAAGCATTGACATAAACACCAGTAAACGCATTGAGACCACACATTTAAAACTGATAAGGGCCTGGGAAACCATCCAGGACAAATCTCTCATCATAAAATTTAGGAGACAGGACCAGGGATTTCAGTAACTGAGTCAAGACTGTGGATCCCTCACAGTTCTTTCTATGATATCACTCTAGTAGCTTGGCCACCAAATGGAAAGTTATAGAAGGTTCTAAAACAGACTGGGCAAAGTCACCTGGCAATAGAGGAGTGACTCTTACCACCACCGCATGGTCAGTATTTATGCTGCACATCAGTAGTTTGCAAGGACAGACAGACATTCTGCTGTTTACCTCCCAGCTGGAACAGAATCTCAAGTGTAGAATGACAGGTCATATTCTGGGAGGAACTTGGGATATAAGGTGAAAGCCAGTGTTCTTTCATTGCCAGAGGACTTCATTGTCAAATGATGAGATTACCCTGGGAATGCAAATACTTTCACGGTTCTCCAAACAGGTGAATGAAAGATGAAAGGAATAACTGCACCATTGACATGAGTCTGTGGGAGAAATAGCACCATCCGTGATGTGTACATAGTCGGCGATGTGCTGTTTTACAAAGGGCAAGGTTACCTTGCATGCCTCGTCACCACTAAAGGGCGGTTGTGGAGAGCATATGATTCCATAGAGACCCACGTTTAAATTCTGTAGACTATGATAATTTTAATCCAGATGCACTGACGAGGAAAGAATTTTCATTATTTCTGATGCCCTTCATACTTGAGGCATGAAATAAGCAAAGTAATAGTGGTAATTTGTACTTTGGAAACTCATCAAGTATAATCTATCTTTAAAAAATTAAAAATATGTGGCCACTGTTTGTTTATTTATTTATTTATTTAACTTTTATTTAATGAATATAAATTTCCAAAGTACGACCTATGGATTACAATGGCTTCCCCCCCATACCGTCCCTCCCACCCACAACCCTCCCCCCTCCCACTCCCTCTCCCCTTCCATTCACATCAAGATTCATTTTCGATTATCTTAATATACAAAGATCAGCTTAGTATACATTAAGTAAGGATTTCAACAGTTTGCTCCCACACAGAAACATAAAGTGAAAAATAATAGATGATTTTTTTTAAATGATGATGAAATCAGATCAGACCTATTGTCATGTTTAATCCCAGTGAGAGTCAAGTTGGGAATTGATAATTTCTTTCTTTCTTTTTTTTTTTTTTACAGAAGATCAGTTTAGTATGCATTAAGTAAAGATTTCAACAGTTTGTACCCCCATAGAAACACAAAGTGAAATATATTTTTTGAGTACTCGTTATAGTATTAAATCTCAATGTACAGCACATTAAGGACAGAGATCCTACATGAGGAGTAAGTGCACAGTGACTCCTGTTGTTGACTTTACCAATTGACACTCCTGTCTATGGCATCAGTAATCTCCCTATGCACCAGTCATGAGTTTCCAAGGCTATGGAAGCCCTCTGAGTTCTCCGATTCTTATCTTGTTTAGACAAGGTCATAGTCAAAGTGGAGGTTCTCTCCTCCCTTCAGAGAAAGGTACCTCCTTCTTTGAAGACCTGTTCTTTCCACTGGGATCTCACTCACAGAGATCTTTTTGCCAGAGTGTCTTGGCTTTCCATGCCTGAAATACTCTCATGGGCTTTTCAGCCAGATCCGAATGCCTTTAGGGCTGATTCTGAGGCCTGAGTGCTGTTTAGGACATCCACCATTCTATGAGTCTGCTGAGTATCTCGCTTCCCATGTTGGATCACTCTCCCCTTTATTCTATCAGTTAGTAGTAGCAGGTACTAGACTTGTTTATGTGCTTCCTTTGACTCTTAGTCCTTTCATTATGATCAATTGTGAACTGAAATTGATCACTTGGACTGGTGAGATGGCATTGGTACATGCCACCTTGATGGGATTAAATTGGAGTCCCCTGGTATGTTTCTAACTCTACCATTTGGGGCAAGTCAGCTTGAGCATGTCCCAAATTGTACATCTTTTCCCTCTCTTATTCCTACTCTTATGTTTAACAGGGATCACATTTCAGTTAAATTTCAACACTTAAGAATAACTGTGTATTAATTACAGAATTAAACCAGTCATATTAAGTAGAACAGACAAAAAAACTACTAAGAGGGGTAATGTATTAAGTTGTTCATTAACAGGGCTATGCTGATCAAGTCACCGTTTCCCATAGTGTCCATTTCACTTCAACAGGTTTCCTTTTTGGGGTTCAGTCAGTTGTCACCGATCAGGGAGAACATATGGTATTTGTCCCTTTGGGACTGGCTTATTTCACTCAGCATGATGTGTTCCAGATTCCTCCATTTTGTTGCAAATGACTGGATTTCATTGTTTCTTACTGCGGTATAGTATTCTAAAGAGTACATATCCCATAATTTCTTTATCCAGTCTACCGTTGATGGGCATTTAGGTTGGTTCCAGGTCTTAGCTATTGTGAATTGAGCTGCAATAAACATTAGAGTGCAGACCGCTTTTTTGTTTGCCAATTTAAATTCCTTTGGGTAAATTCTAAGGAGTGGGATGGCTGGGTGCTGTTTTGGTGTAGCAGGTAAAGCTGCTGCCTGCTATTCTGGCATCTCATAAAGGTACCAGTTTAAGTCCCAGCTCTTTCACCGCCAATCCAGTTCCGTGCTAGTAGCCTGGGAAGAGTGGAGGAAGAAGGCCCAAATACTTGGGTGTCTGTTGTCCCAGTTGGAGACCTGGATGAAGCTCCTGGTTCCTGGTTTCAGCCTGGTCCAGCCACAACCATTGCGTCCCTCTGGGGAGTGAACTAGCAGATGGAAGATCTCTCTCTGTCTTTCCCTCTCTTTCTCTATATCTCAGACTAAAATAAAATAATATAAAATAAATCTTTTTTAAAAAATTAAAATTGTTAAAATCATTTGAATTCTTTGGGCTCTGGGATTTTTTGGTTTGTTTTTACAAAAGAACTGTAGCCACGATTCTGAAGCATTAAATTTCTTATGTCTGCAACAGAAATTTCCTTTCTCTTTAGATTTATTTCTTTGAAAGGTAGAATGAGAGATTTTCCATCCACTGGTCCACTTCCCAATGGCTGTGACAGCCAGGGAAGGGTTAGTGCAAAGCCAAGAGCCATGAGCTCCTCCAGGTCTCCCACATAGTGTCAGAAGTTCAAGCACTTGAGCCATCATCTGCTGCTTGCCAGGCGCATTAGTAGGGAGTCAGATAGGAAATGGAATAGCTGGGACTCAAACTACCACTTTATATGGGATGTGGGCATATGTGGCTTAATCCATTGCAGCACAATACCCATGCATTTTTTGAAACTGAGAGAAAGTAAAAATTACTGATTATATTGAAAGAAAAATAAACATAATGTAAAACAATGTGATGCAAATAACATAAACAGAGAGCATTAAATAAAGATGAAAGAGTTGGTCTGCGAAGTTGTTGTGAGCTGAAGCGGCAGGATCACACTTCCCAACACTCTCCCCACCTGTCTGCAGCCCCCTCCATTGCCATGTCTTGCTGCAAGGGACTTCAACGTCCAGAGGTTTACATTCTACAGCTCTTCACAACAGGAGATAAAATCTACCACTGTAGCCATCCCCACTGGATTGTTGGGAATACTATCATTTAACTCAAGATAGAAAATATGTTTGGCAAATATAACCAGATACTTATTTCAATGAAACTGTTAACTATGGTTTAGGTTGCAAACCAGTTACATAACAAAGCACAACAACTTCTGTAAATTGATATTTAATGAGTATTATGTTGCAGAACCAGAAGGTACTATGAGTTTTGGTATAAAGAGGGGCAAAATTATTTTATGGTGCCAAGCAAGAATTTTAGATTCAACCTAAACATTCCATTACAACGTGGGGCCTGCAATGCTTACTTGTCACTAACAAGCAATGGGTCATGAGGTTTCCTTATATAAGGTACTGAAAGATGCTTATTTGAATTCAGAAGAAAGAGAAGTACATTCAACTTTAATTAACGTATAAGATTTTAAGAATAAGGAATTTTCACCACCGTAACTCTTAGTTTTACACCCTCAATTATTGACTTCACCATTCAATATTACAGAAATTTAATCATCTACCTAAGGTTATATCACAAATCTATGGAAGGATAAAGAACCCCAAAATTGTTGATTTTATTTTGTAATCCAGAATAATAGACCACCCAGTCTCAGAAAATTTACAAACCTTCAGAGAAACAATCAAACTATCAGAAACCAAAAGAAAATAATAAGGAAAATCAGTATGGGTTCATGAAGGAGCCAGCCTTCTGTTCCCACACACCATTATTTATTTATAACTAAATTCCCGTGTAGCTGACTTTGCAGGCCTTTACAGCTAGAAGCTGAAGGCTGAAAGCGACCATAGAAGTCGCCTGCTCTACTCCTGGGCCCCACAAAGAGGCCCTTGCCCACCCCTATCCAATTGATGTCTGGCACTTTGAGGGACTGCCAGAAGAGGAGATTGCTAATCTCTCAGCTGAAAATTCAAACTTCTCTTGTACAAAGGCAGTTCTTATCTATAACTTAAATTATTCGTGAGCCTTTAGAATTAGAGAAAAATTGGTCTTCATCCAAGTCTTTTTCACAATGGCATTAATATTTTCAAAGTAAATCTCCATCTTTGATCTTCCATATCCTAAGGAAGTTGGCAGTGGGCTCCAGTATCTGCCTTCCCACTTATCACTCTCGTTTCTATTTCAATTTTTAGCATTGATGCCGGTGATTCCATTGTATATTGTCTTTCTCCAGCGACATGGCATGGAAGTGGGATATCACTTAGTAGGATCAAGTTCCAAGTCTGGGGACTAGCAGCTATTACCTCTCCTGCTTGCCAGGCACCTGCTATCTGCCATCTCTGCACATCACTGCCTTAGAAACTAGACACCTGTAATTGACTTATTAGCAGATTGATGACTGCAAGATAAAAATAGACATGAGGACAGACAACCAGTTCTCTATTTTTTGCTTTAAAAAAAATCTTTTCTTGTGGCTTTAAAATTGTAGAAATGCCAAGGGTGCTTTATTTTCTTCCTTATCTAGCAAACTAAAACTTTAGCTCTTACAAAAATCTGCCCCAGGACAGAAAGACTGGCTCAGTTTCTTGTAATTTCTTTCAGTGGGAGGAAGCCAGAAAATGTGCTAGTTTGGTTCAGGTTGTTGGATTTGCTACAGGAAAAATCAGACCACACTACAAAGATTTATCAGATAATTATGTTTTATTTAACCACAAACTAACAGCTGAGGACTTATAAAGGATTTAAAACATTTAGAGATCAAAAAAAAAATCCTGAAATTCTGTTTCTATTTCTTTTCTTAAAAATTGTATTTCCAACTAAATAAGTATTTGTCTTCTCCATTCTTGAATCTGCAAGGCTCAGTAGAATATGCAATTGGCCAAGATAAAAGAATCACTTCAAGGAAAGAGTTGTAATTACAGTTCTGCTGCAAATTTACTCAGACAAATCACTTACTTTTGATTTGCCTCAGTTTATTTCAATGTAAAATGATATTAGCTGGTTTCGTTCCCTGATACTTAAAATAATTCCTTCTACAAATTTGTGAAAAATACTTATGAAAGAATGAAGACAAATATTTTTTAACAACTGATTTTTTTCCCAAAAAAGTATGTTCTGCCAAAAGTATATTATTTGAGCAAAAGCAGTTTAACATAAAGCTTTTCATATTGGCAAATGTGTCATTTGGATTCATATCTGTATCTGAGTGTCAAATGCAACTTAACATTTGTGCCGCTGATCCCAAGTTCTTTGGATATTTTAGTGTGTTGTATTAGTTGACTGAGGATAGGGTTCATTGGGGTGAATAAATACATCTATGTTTCAGGAATGTCTTACCAAGGAAAAGAAATCATTCTTCATGGAACTAATCTATCTATCTATCATCTATCTATCTATCTATCTATCATCTACTACCCATCCTTCAGTCTCTTGAATAGTAATTTCTTTCACTTGGGGAACTAGTCTTGAAAATATTTAGGGTATGTGTCTGTGTTTGCATGCTTCAGAACAAACACAATTCTGTAGATTGGATCATTTGCAAACTTACTTAGTATGATGATAGTCTTTGAGGATCACATCTTTCAATGACCCTTGCTTGACATTGAAGAATACTCTTCTAACAGTCCCTGATGTCATAAGACTTGCAATTTGGCGACAGACCATTTTCACATTTTTAGATCAGTACTTCCGTATGTATTAGGGAATAAATGCTTCTGGCCTCATTATTTGCATGCAAATCCTGTTTTGTGATTACCACGGAAGCTCTCACAATGCTTAGTCAGCAGTTATGTGTACAATCAGTGCAGTCAGGCTACCACTTTCCTGTATGCTTTTGTTGGCAAGGCTTGGGATCATTCATTTTTATTTCTGAGAGATACAAGCATATATGTTTGCCTAGAATTCCTGTGCATCAAACTTTCTACCCAAAATTAATTCTGTCAGCCTCTATAAGCTACTTTGAACTACTCAGATGGATAATGAATAATGCTGTAAATATGATTTGCATGCTAGTGAACACCATTTTTTGAATTCCAAAAGAAAATGTAAGTCAGACTAAGATTGCAATTGTTAAACAGTACACTTTTATAATCTTGAACAGGAGTGTTTTATAAAATATATTCCCAAATTAAGATGTCTTTCCATGAGCAAAATCAGCATTTTTGAGGCAGGTATACATTTCTAGCATTTATTCTCCAATATCTATTTTTGGATTAAATGGCTGTTTGTTGATGTGAAAGAGCAGAAGGCGGGCTCGAAGGACATTCTTATAAGGATGGAAAACATCTGGAACTCCAAAGCAAACCCCACACATCATTATAGCTTTGCTCTAAGTAAAAGACACATCTCTTCAAATGTCTTGAAAACATGGGGAGGCTGGCTGTCCTTGAGCTATACTCTTGACTTCCTGGTCACTGGCTCATGGTCACGTCTGTTTTTCTGATTTCCTGATGGACTTTCTCCTCTACATTGCTAAATAAACCACGAGACTTCACCCTCAATCACATTTGGGAATATTTCCTGAGATGTGGTTAGCTAAGTTGGGTTTGGTTTTTCCCCTCTCTGGCAGGCAGTTCAATCCCAGATAATCTTACCTCTTTCTCTCTGTGCTGAAATAGATTACTTGGATTCAGCTCTCCTTTTTGCTCTTGGTTTAACTTTAAACATAGCTGGCATTTATCAAGGAGGAAGTACTAAACAAATTTTGTTTGATTTTACAAAATATTTTTTCAGATATTCCCTTATTTAAGTTTCACTGTAATACAGAAGAAAGCAATTATATGAAACAGTTTGGTTAAATTATTTCCCTATTATTCATTATTATTGCTGACTTCTTTCTCCATTAAAAATAAAAACATTTTGCTCTGCCATAAGGATATCATTCCTAATAAAAAACAGATAATGATCAATGTTTAAAAGAATTCCTCTTAAAATTTGTGTCATGTTTCACCAACATCTTTTAATAAGACTTATTTATTTGAAAGGCAGAGAAACAGAGAGAGAAGGAGAGACAGAGAGATATCTTCCATCCAATGGTTCACTCCCCAAATAGCTACAACAACCAGGACTGGGCCAGGCCAAAGCAAGTAGTCAGGAACTCCACTCCCACATGGGTAGACCATAATCTGCTGCCTTCCCAGGTGCATTACCAGGAAGCTGGATTGGAAGTGCAGTGGCCTGGACTTGAGCCAGCACCCTGATACATGCTATGCCCCTTTCTTAGTGGCAACTTAACTCAGTGTGTCCCAACATGAGCCTCAACAGTAGATACCAACCGAGAGATATAGTGCCGGGTGAGAAGAGTTCAAATGATTTAGGTCACTTGAGGAACGTTGTCCCTCGTTCTAAAGGAAGAGGTAATCAGTGGAAGATTCAGAAAAACAGCAAGGTTGGATGTGTTTCTTGAATAGCCTTCTTTTTGTAGTACAGCAAATGAATAGGGTGCAGAGATACAAGCACAGAGCAGACACAGGAAGAGTAATTAGGATATTAAAGTACTCGAAGGAGAGATACAGTTTGCTTGAAATAAAATGGAAGCAATGGAAGTGGCAGGTTAGTACCAGTGGGAACGCTAGTGAGAGGAGAATTATTAAGGATAACCTTAAACTGAGCAACCAAGTAGACCCAGCCTTTTCTAGGGGAGAGAAATCTGGTTGGTAGTATGTTTCTAATTTAGACTCAATCTCATACTTTGAGTATCTAACATTCATAGAAATCTCAGTTGAAGTAAGATTTTGTAAACTTTTACATAGATCCTGTTTTTTATGAATGTGGAAACAAACTACCCACGAAGATTATAAAGGTCAATCAAATCATTTTTATAAATATATTTAATCATTGTCCTTTTTTGTATCATCTATTAAAGTCATATGGAATAACTAAAGTGAACAAATATTATAAAACATTTTCTTACCAAAGATGAATGGATACACAAATTTCAGGAAACTCACCACAGTTTCTCTTTTTTAAAATATTTATTTATTTAATTGAAAGGCAGAATGATGGAGAAGGTTGAGAGAGAGAGGAGAGAGAGAGAGATCTTCCAATCTTCCATCTGCTGGTTCAATCTCCAATTGGCCACAGTGAGATATGGCAGGACTGGGTCAGGCCCAAATCAGTAACCAGGATCTCCCTCTGGGACTCCCTTGTGGATGACAGGGACTCAAGCACTTGAGCTGTCACCACATACATTAGAAGGAAGCTCAGTTGGAAGCAGAGTAGTGGGAACTTGCACTCTGATGTAGGATGCAGTCTTCCCAAGGAGCAGCCAAACTTGCTATGCCACAACACCCACCTCAACATAGCTCCTTTTTGCCTGACTTTAAAAAAATGTATTTATTTATTTAAAAGGCACAATGACAGCATATTACAGAGATTTTCCATCTCTGGGTTCGCTACCTAAATGATTGCAATAGCCAAGACCAGGAGCCAGAAACTCCGTCCAGATCTCTCATGAGGATGGCAAGAACTCAAGATCTTGGACTGTTATCCTTATCAGCTGCCTCCTAGACACATGGCAGGAAGGTGGATTGGAAGTACAGAGTAGCCAGCACCTGAACCAGTACTCCTATGTAGTATACTGATGTCCCAAGCATCAGCTAGCTAGCTGCACCACAACCCCTTGGGCCAGCTTTAAATTATTCAGAAAGGCAATGGATCTGAGGTTGAAATATAAAACAGGTACATGAAATGCAATTAATTATAATTTATAGTGGCTGCTAAACTTGAAAGTAGCTTTTTAACAAACTGGTGAAACTGAGAAGAACAACGGCATCACTTTGAGGAAAGGGACTACATGATAATAATAACAATACAGCGAAATTTATTCAGATTTTTATGTGCTTGTTACTTTACATTAGTTAATTGACATAATAACAGTGTGTAAACTGAATCATAGAATTACAGTCACGCGTTGTTTGACGAGAATGTAGTCTGAGAAATGCATCATTAGGTGATTTCATTGCGTGAGCGTCCTGGAGTAAGTTTACACAAACCTGGAAGACACAGTCTGTTACACACCTGAGCCCTGTTGGAGATACCGTCATGTATGTAGTCCATCGTGATCAAAACTGTGTGGTGTGTGCATTACTGCTTTGTCTTCAAAGGTTAGCAAGGAGACACAAGGAAGTTATGTTGCTTAAGAAAGTTTACCTTTAAGTGCAAAAACGCGGTATATGTTTATATGACACCTGTACGTCTCATAAACAACCCCGAATTGTTGTAGAAGAAAGATGTGAAAGTACTCTTGGGAAATTCTGCCTTGTATTTTATGTTGCTATTCTCCCTCCTACCCCCAAATGAGATACAAATAACATGATTTAATTGAATCTGAGAAATTGGAAAACTGCAAAGTCTAGTGACTTTGAGTTAGACTTCTGAAATTTATCAAGTAGAGAATTTCAGAGGATTCGCGTCTGTCTCATCAGAAATGAGATATGGAGTGTTGGTAAGCAGTGAATTATTTGGCTGTGACACTATGACTGATACCTGTATGAGAAATATCTGGATATGAGAACTTAGAATGTGCTTCTTAACCACTTTTTGACAGAATTGGAACTACTCATCTGTCTCCTTGCCCAGAGTGTTGAGATACAGAGGCATCTTGTATGTTAGAATGTCTTGTTTTTAGCATATTTCTTGGAAGGAATTTTTGGGAGGGAGGCCTCATATCTTAACAAATGAGAGTGCAAAACTTTGAATGTAATGTTCAGAAATGAGTTTCAAGTAATTTCTCATTGACTTTACAGACACCACTCCAGGTGAAAATGCCTCATATCCTTTGTAAACATTATAAAGTGAAATTAGAATGTTAATCAGTAAATATTAATTGCACATAAAATAATGACTAGGTTCCATATATATAAATGTATTGCCATGACAGTAATTATACTTAAATGCCTTGATTAATTGATGTAAATACAGTAAAGCTCACCTGGATTTTCTGGACGATCAGGAGTGCTCTCTGATAGAAAGTGGGCCTGTAATTACATGGGTCTTCCTTGCATCTAGCAGTGTTTCCTTTGACATACACACCATTCGTTATATTTAGATTCTGTGGACCTCAAATCATCAGTCCTCCACCAGTCAGGGGGAAACAGCTCTGAGTCCTGATTTTCAAAGGCTCTGGTGGAGCTCCTCCAGGACATTGTATTAGCTCACTAGTCCACAGCATCGAGAGACTGGAATTACAAATAGAAATGGGCTACGAATACACTTGTGCAGCTCTTCCCTGGGCTTGCTCTGTGTGATGTATGTTCTGTACCGCTTTCTCCTAGATGATCTGTATGTGAAAATAAAAGTATGAGGGTTTTTGTTTTTGATTTTCCTTTTTATATAACTTAAGCGATTCACCTCTTTCTGTGAATGATCAAGAAAGAACAAATTGGAGCCCAATAAAAAAAGAGATTTTCTACCTCTGATTACCTTATGCACAATTATTCTACTTCTCCTTTCTCAATAGCATTTATGTGTTCCAGAAGAAAGGACTGCAGTGTAGTCCCAGGAAAAATACACTTAGAAACATCTCCTTGTCTCTAGCTGGCATTTAGAGGTAAAACTTCAAGAAAGACCCTGGGTGATAATATATGATTAGACCTGGCTCACCAAGATATAAGCCCAAGTAGAACGGAATCAACGGTATGTTAGCCTCAGGCATTGTCTTAAAAAGTGCATGTAAAATCTGAATTTTCATTCTTTTACCTAGTGGGGTTAAATCTAAAATAGTGGATAAAATTAGATGTTGGATTATAGATCTCAAAACCACATTCTATGAATTCTTCTCCATTTTCCTCCCCAAAGGAAATTCCATCAATGTGTATTAAAACATTCAGATGCAGATGGTTCTGAAAATTGCAAAGTACATAAAACCATCACTAGAGTGCTTGACCCCTAGTACCCACATTTCTTTATTATACCACAGAAAACTTGTAAGTTCATTATTTACCTCTCTTAATTTTGCCCCTGTATGTTTTATGTGAGGGGGAAGAAAAACTCAGACTCATTAGCTAGGCTGTCTCGGGGTCCCAGCGTTCTGCAAATTGTCCTGCTTTTACAGCTGCCTGGAAACTCTGGTCCTACCCTACCCTTACCCCAAGTCTCCCTTTCTTGCTTTCATACTAACTGCTTTGCATCAGCTTTTTGCCTTGGTAAGGCACTTGGTACACTAACTTGTTCCTCTAAGACTTCTGGTCCTGCCCTGACCAGTATTTCTTTTGGAAAATTTTGGAAATGTGCCCTCAAAATCCTGCCCCATAACTGGGGTCTTGTTTGCTGCTGCTGGACCCACTGATACTATTCCCTGTCTGTCTGGGTCTCCTTGACCTGCTGGTCACAAATCAAGTTGCCCTGCTCATCTACTAAAATGTCTTTTAGTTATTTCTGGTTGTAAGTCTATTATTACCAGTTCCTGCTTGATCTTATTCAGGATCGACTGGGACTACATGTGGTGTAATGAAATCACAGACACAAGTTCATTGTGCAACCCCAATACTTAACAGATGTTTGCCCTTGCCAAATTAGCTAACCTCATCAAGCTTTATTTTCTTCATCTTCAAAATTAGGGTAGAGTTGCAATCTATGATGTGATACCTAATTAATATCAAAAGAGGTGATCTTGGAGATATACAAATTATGTAGGTAAGGACGTAATATCAGTTGAGAATTTAGTCCCTGATCAGGTGCTGTAACAAGCTCTTTATAAGGACTATGCTTTAGGGATTATGATGATTTCCAATTAAGTGACTTGCTAAGACCTCAGAGTTCTTTCTGACGTAAGGACTATAACGACTGACTGTATACTAGTAAGAAATGCAGATAAGACCTTTGCCATGATCCTGCATGTAAGTGGCAACTGCAGCCTTCCTTATAGCTAAACTTAAGACAGGAAGGAGTTCCATCATGATGTGACTAACTCCCAGGTTTAGTCTTTCTTGGGACTAAGATAACCAAACTCGTGCTCTGGCAGTATAAGCAGCTCATGTTGCTTCTCTTGCGCGCCATCTGTGCTTTCCTATATCATTTCTATTCCTACATAAGTATTTGCATATGTATCAGATTGCTACAATAAACATTTGCAGATACAATTATACTTTGGAGATGTTACAATCTTACCTGAAGTGAAATTAATGTGAACTGTACAGTTATGAATTACGTGAATCCATACTATTTGGTATGAGCTACATGAATTCAATGATATATTTACTTGCCATAAGGTATGATCTTATAATTAGTACAAGGAAAGTTTGAAAACTGCTATTCAAATGTAGTTTATTTGTTTGAAGACCTGGGAACAAAATGAAATATCACTCACTGGCCACCCAAGTAGATGCTTTTGGAAATTAATTCTACAAAACGTAGATGCAGAAGAAGTAATTTGTTTAAGTTTTTGTTAAATGGAACGCTACAGTCAAGAACTGTGAAGCGTCTGGCCATTCACCTTAGCTGACAGCCAGGAAGTCAGGCAGCCAGAGATTCATGACTGCTGGCAGAAGACACAAGGCTCCCGGCTCATAAATTACTCATGGCGCAGTGAGTAGCATGAGCTTTCTGTTTGTTGGCTCCCAACAACCCCAGCAGGATGAGGCAAATGGGCACAAGTGGGTCCTTCACACATAGCAGGGTTGTGTCACAGTGGAGGAATGTCAAGCTTAGGGAACCTGAATTGTTTTAACATTTTCATTTTTAAAATTTTAATTAATTTTGAAGACTCAATATAATTCATAGATACAATTCTAAGGATATAATGATGTTCCCTCCCTCCCTCCCTCCCTCCCTTCTTCCCTCCTTCTCTTTGTCTCCCACCTCCCTATCCCTCTCCCTTTACTTCTTCGTTTTTGAGATAACGTATTTCAAATTTCCATTACAGTAAAAAAGTGAATGTTTTAACATGAGCCACACAGCTGCCTGACCTTGGCATTGGTAGACTCCATTGTCTTTACTGTGATTGACATTACAAAGAAGGAAAAGAAACCTGTGGTCTGCTCCAGGGGGGAGACACTTTTTTTTTCCAAAAATCTTCAGAGTGCATACATCCCTGATGAGACAGTCCTAAACCCAAGCTCTCAGGGCTTCTCCCTGCAAAAAGTACAGAAACACAAGAGAGCCATTTAGAATTCTGTATTTAGTGGAGGATTAATCCTGTGACTGTACAATAAATTGAAAGTATGTCATTACAAAAATTGACAGTGGAGGGAAAAAAGGGGAAGGAGGAGGGAGGGTGGCCCGTATCACTATGGACTTAAAATTGTATATATGGAATGTGTGAAATCTGTTATCTTGATATGCATAAAGTTTTTCAAAAAAGAATTGTCTCCAGCAGTTGGTCAGCTGGAGCATTCTTAAGTTGGATTTTAAGAAATACTCTAATGAAAATTCAACAGTTCTTATAGACCCAAGATGGAAAAATGTATTCATCTTGGTTTTGTGGGTTCAACTCACATGGCTATTCCTTTATATCCTCGATAGTGTTCTACACTATTCTAAATAGATGATTCCAGGAAATACAATTGTGCTTGAATATTCAATTCATCATTTACAAAATAATGGTGGCAATGCTACCTGATAAAGTCTAAGGTGATGGTTACACCAGAAATACTTAGAAGTAGAATCTGCAGAACAGGACAAATGTCAGTTTTTGTGGTTAGCATTCTTAGATTTTAGCAGTAGTGCAGTCATTCAATTTATGTGTTTATTATACACTGAATATATATACAGCACAATTTTATATATGTTAGAAATACTGTGGTGAATCAGACAGAAAAATTCCAATCATACGGAATTTAGAGTTTAGTGGCACAAGAAGAAATGTTACCAGCTACTTTCATTCACACCCACAGAAATGAAAATGGTGCATTTCCTTCCGTAAGTACTCATTCGCACTCCCTTTTCTCATTAATCTTCTTCATAGCTCCTAATGGTGTGCGTGTGTGTGTGTGTGTGTGTGTGAGCTATTTCAAACCTATTTACTTTGCTAATCCATTACTGTTCCTACTAGGATATAAAATGCATTAAAGCAGAGATTTATGTTGGTTTTTGTCAATGTTGTATACACAAGATTTATAAGACTCTGACATACTTTCAGAAGTTAACAAATATTTGTTGACAAAATTAAGTGGATGAATGAAGTAGATTCCCTGGGAGCAAAGATCCCCAGAGATTTTCCCTGGGATAACCAGAATTAGAGAGGAAAATCTCTCCATGAGACATTAGATGTAACAAACACATGTGTTAACAGAAAAGCCATCCCTGTGGAAACTTTGTTGAGCATTGTAATTCCTTTACTCAGCACTGCCTACACATAAGGATAGGTAAGTATACAGTTTACTACTTTGACTGTAACCAAGTTTATGTTGGTAAAGTCTGGAGAAAAATGGTTACATATAAAAAAGTGTTTCTGAAACTTCTTTTGGATAGAAGACAGATCTAAAATGCAGCCAGGCACATAGAAACAAGATATCTTCCTAAAATATGTCTTGATATACATAGATCAGGGCAACCCTTCCATCGCTGGCATAAAATCTCAATGAAAGGCAATTAGTTTAAATATGTTGAGAGGACGTTTCTGCAAGCATGTTTAATTAATACTTTCCTATGCCAAGAATGGGGATTATGCCAATTGCAAATGATAGATTTGTGTTTTGGGCTTTTTCCTCACATTTGCCAGCTGGATTGAAATAGAAGAATTTGACTCAAAGTACATTTTGCCATGGTACCAAAAATTTTTGTTTTAAGTGAGGCCTAAGATGGAAAGGCCTGGTAAAATAGCCTTATTTGCAATGCATACTTTTGGAAATAACATTTTAGAGAGATATAAAATAAGACAGAGGAGTGACCCTTTGAAAATCATCTAAAGAATTGTTGACATTTCTGTAACTTGGCTAAATCCAGAGTCAGAGAAAAGCTTCAGGAAGTCGAATGTTTTTTATATTTTCATTTTATAAATAATATTATTTGTGCTCTTTTGGTTTAAAAATCTCCATCTGCAATGAATATCTTTCAGAAGATATTTTGCCTGAAGAGAGAAATAAATTCTTATTCTGCTTTATCTTTGATTCCAAGAATTTTTAATTCAGAAAATCAATTTTATAACCTTGTTTATGTCTTGCAAATATCCTGAAGTATGTATTGCTTAGCAGCTGTGATGAAGTAAGAACTGAATACGAAGAAGCTAAAGAAAGGTTTTTATTCAGAAGCCAGGAGTGTTTTTCCAAGATGATGTTAAGTATTTCTCAAATTTTAGGGAAGAAGAAGCCAGATAATTTCAGGGTGTTGTAGGTTTTAGATTTAGTAATAGCATCATTATCCATTATAGAAGTATTAGTCAATTAATTAAAAGACATTTAAAAAACCCAGACTTCTAAAATGTTTAGGAAATATTTTCATGTCAATCTATGAAAAAGCAGTTGTCATGTATTCATATTGGTAAGGTACAGGAAGCCATGACCTAAGAAACTTTTCCCTGTAATCATTTTAATTCATAAAGAAAACAGTTGTGGTGGTTCAATGTATAAATGAATGCTGTAGGACAATCTACATTGCTGTTACTAAGTTTCAGAAAAAATTGTTATCAGAGGAAAACGTATACCCTAGCTAATAAATTTATAATCTATTTTTAGTAAAAATAAGATTAAAATACCTAAATAAGGATGGCCTTTCAGACTCATCTTTAGAATATTATGTCTGTTAAGAACCATCACAGTTTTCTTTAGTCCCTGATACTTCTTGCTATAATTCTAACTACTTATTATATTTACATGATGGCTTTAAAAATATTCAGCTATTTGGTAAAACTTTCATAAAAGCACACACATTTTGCTAGAGAAGAATCTAAGGCATGTCTAAGAAGTTTCTTGATTGACTTCAACTTTACTAGGTAAATAAATCATAGCACTCCAAGAGTGGAACCATGAGCAACCACCATTACTGCCCATCCAGTTACCTCCTCCACCCATGGAGGGTTCTCCTTCTTCATCGGAAAGTGGAAAAGGGAGAAGGAAGTACAGGCTTTGGAAAGACCCGATCCTGGCTTGGGCCTAACAGTATTAAAAAAAAAATTACGGGTGGTGGAAAACCCAGCAAGTACTCAGCACAGCCAGGATCAGAATCAGCACTAGTATTTTGTAACTTGCAATGACTGTTTGTTAATGTTATCACTTAATCCCTGCGGTACACTCTGAGGTAGGCACTTTTTATCACTTTCTTAGATACAGAAGTTTATAGCTTTTAGCCAGAGTGAACTGCACATCATCCTTTCATCCCTCTTTCCCCATCAGCACCTGCACCCACTGGTCTTTCCCGGTTTCTCCAGTTTGATCTTCTCCAGAAGGTGTAACCCTGGGTCATACAGTGTGTAGTCTCTGCAGATCAGCTTCTTCCTCTTTGAACTCTTTGTTTAAAGTTCTTCCATGTCTTTTTATGCCTTGATTGTGTTTTTTTAACATTTTATTTCAGAAGTTTTAAATTTACAAAACAAAACTTGTGAGGTAGTGAATACAAACAGTTCCTATGCACCCCTCATGCCATTCCCCCATTAACGTCTCATGTTAGTGCTTTGTCCCAATTAATGAGTCACAAGCCCTCTTTCCTAAGTTGTGTCCAAACTCATTTTATCCCTCCTACCACCCCTGGGCTCTGGAATTCAACATTCTGGGTTCAGACTGAGGTTTTCCCCTGTCTACCCCAGAATAGTACTTTATTGCATGAGGTACTACAGTTTGTTTACCCAATCACTTATTAAAGACATCTTGGTTGCTCCCGATTGGGTGATGATTGTGAATAAAACTGTTAGAGCCATTCCTGTCGGATATTACTGGAACACAATTTGTAACTCAACTGAAGACATATCTAGAAGATGGTTTGCTTCAGCTACAAACTGTTCTTTTGCTTCATAAGAAATGGCCACATTCTCTTTCGGAGTGGCTGTGCACTGTGCGTTCCCGTCAGCAATGGATGAGAATTCCCATTGCTCCGTTCTCATTCTCCACAGCATTTGGCGTACTCAGTGTTTGGGTTCAGCCCTTGTAACAGGGATATGCAGTGGTGTTTCACTGTCACTTCAACCTGCAGTTCTAATCACACACGATGTGCAGCTTCTTTGCCTGCGCTCCTGTCCAGCTTGCCTATCTTCTTTATGGAGTTTCAGTTCTGATTTTTTGTTTCCCCGTTTTGAGCTGGGTTGGTTGTTTCCTTAGTGCTCAGTTCTATGCTCTGATCCATTTCTCTGTCAGCGCTGCTTTTACATTTAGTTATCAGGTATTTGATCATTTCTCCTGAGAACTTTTTTGACCTATTTAGCTTCTAGAAATGTGTCTACTCTCTGTCTTTGGATTTTTCAGATTTATTTCTGTTACTGATTTCTATTTTAGTTCCTTAGAGTTGGAGAATGTACGTTGTGTGATTTCTATTATCTTATTTTTCAGGAGTGTTCTGTTCGAGAATAGTGTTCACTGTGGAGGATGTTCCCTGCGTGCTTGGGAGAAGGCACGGTGCTGTACTCGGTTACATATTCTATGATGTCGATTAGATTACTGTGTTCTTATGCCTTTGCTTTATCTACTTAATACTGAGAGAGGGATATTGAGGTGGCCATCCATAAGAGTGAATTTGTCTATTTCTCCCTGTAGTTCTATCAGCTTTGTCTCATGTATTTTGACCCTGGGTTGTTGGCAACAGACATTTTAAGTTTTGTGTGTATCTTTTGAGATTTGACCCCTTGTGTGCTCCTCTGGTTCTTTTTTTTTTTATGTAGATTTATTTATTTGAAAGTCAGAGTTACACAGAGAGAAGAGAGACAGAGTGGTCTTCCATCTAATGGTTCACTCCCCAGTTGGCCGCAACGGCTGGAGCTGCGCCGATCCAAATCCAGGAGCCAGGAGCTTCTTCTGGGTCTCCCTCCCAAGGACTTGGGTCATCTTCTACCGCTTTCCCAGGCAATGGCAGAGAGCTGGACTGGAAGTGGAGCAGCTGAGACTAGTACCGGTGCCCATATGGGATGCCAGCGCTTCAGGCCAGGGCGTTAACCCTCTGCGCCACTGTGCCAGCCCCGCTCCTCTGGTTCTTGTAGTATTCCAGTGACACACATGTTATCCCTTGGTAATTATCCCATTGTGCTTCAATGTTCTTATCTATCTTCTAATGATATTTAACTTTTTCATTTCAGTTTGGGAAGTTTCTGCTGACATACCTCCAAGCTCACTGACTTCTCAGGTGTGTCCTGTCTACTGATTAACCAGTCAATGTTGGTTTGCACTTGGAAGCCTCTTCCAAATGCCTGGGAGTGTGAGTCCATCTATTTCAAGAGCTTTGGCCTGGCCTAGCCCTGGCTGTTTTGCACATTTGGAGAGTGTACCAGTGGATGGGAGAGCTCTCTGTCTCTCCATCTCTCTGTTACTCTTTTACATAAACACAAATAAATTAAAAAATTGCTGAAAACTGAAAATTGGGGAGTGCTCTTAAGAGAAAAGCCAGTCAAGTTCAAGCCTCTCATACAAGGGTGGTGTCCTCCAGAGGCCACCAGCTTTTTTGTTTTCAAGTGCTTTCAAGAAGTTGTTATTATTATTTATTATAAATATATTTATTTATAATTAATATTTGTTTACTTAAAAGCAAGGATAGAGATTTTCTATCCATAGGTTCTCTGCCCAAATGGTTGCAGCAACTGGGGCTGGGCCAGGCTGAAGCCAGGAGCCAGGACCTCCATCCACATCTCCCACATGGGTGGCAGGGACTCAAGTACTTGAGCCATCATCTGCTGCTTCCTAGGCTCATCAGCAGAGACCTGGATCAGTAGCAGCGTAGCCTGAATCCCAACTGGGACTCCATTGTGGAATATGGCCTAACCAGCTGTGCTGTAGCACCTGCTCCAGTTTGTATATTTAAAGCTTTATTTATTATTTATTTGAAGGCAGAGAGAAAGAGACAGAGAGAGATCTTCCATCTACTGTTTTACTCCTTAAATGCCAGCAACAGCCAGGGTTGGGCCAGGTGAAATCCAGGAACCCAGAATTCAATCAAGGTCTCCCACATGGAGGACCCAAGAATTCGCACCATCAAATGCTGCTTCCTGGGGTACACTCCAGCAGGAAGTTGGATCAGAGGCAGAGGAGCCAGGACTCCAGGCATTCCCAAGGCTGGCGTTGTAGCACAGCAGGGTAAACTCCACCTGCAATGCTGGCATCCCACATGAGCAGAGTTCAAATCCTGGCTGCTCCACGCCCAACCCAGCTCCCTGCTAGTGCACCTGGGAAAGCAGCAGAGGATGACCCAAGTGCTTAGGCTCCTGTACGTACATATTTGACCCAGATGGAACTCCATGCTTCTGCCTGGCCCACCCCTGGCTGTTGTAGCCACTTCGGGAGTGAACCAGTGGATGGAAGACAGCTCTCTCTCTCTCTTCCCCTGCACCCCCTTAGTCTCTCCCTCTCTGTAACTCTGCTTTTCAAATAAATATTCTTTTATTAAAAAAAGGTGTTCCCAAGCAGTGATTTTGATAAGTGAAATGACTTGGAATGCTATATTAATTTCTTTGTGACAGATAACTCATCTAAATTAGATCTTTCTTAAATTGTATGGTTTTACTGATCAAATACTGGTCATGAAAATATTTTAAAGTAGAAAACGGTCAACTTCTACCTGAATTTCCTTACTTCTTAGTTTTTAAGAGAACTCTTTTTTCCCCTGAAATGAACATGCTCATTACTTTTTGAGTTATACTAGGGAGAAATAAGATGTCACGGGGAAAATACAATGTAATGACGAAAATGATTTAGACAAAATTCATATTTCAGAAAGTTCCTCAGTTTTACAGAAGGAAATAACTACAACCTTAAAACTGATGATTTTACAGAATCTAAAACCAGGTTTTATTTTCTGTTCTTTAAATATAAAAATCTGTAATAAACTTACCTTATTTGTAATTAAAATTCAGTAAAACCGCAATGACCATAAAATAAAATGACAAAAATCTTTGCGCAAAGTGATACTAAACTATTTATAAACTTATATTTTTCATGCTGTGGTATTGGATTATTGTTACTGGGCATACAATAATTTCCATTTTTCTGTTTGCTTTTGTGTTAGCCAATAGTAATAAAATACTTGGTACTATTTGGTTGTTTTCCTTCTGTTTCAGCTGAAAGTATTACATAGAGACCTCATGTAGCCAACCATCTTAAAAATCCATTTCTGTATTTATTTCTTTTACGTTGGTATTCTACCAGCTTTTGAAATAAAAATTTCCAGTTCGCTGTCTTTTACTAACCATGCTTCCACCATGGACAAGTTATTTTACTAAAGGAAATGAGTGTAGAAAATGTAAGTAAAGATTTCATTATTTGGAACTGTTAAGGAGAATTTATTTGAGATGGTATCTGTGTAAGGGAAATACCTAGCTAAACTGCAGATCATATGTAGTGTACATAATGATTGTAACTTTGCAAATATTAAATTATGTGAATAGGTAATTCAACATGGAAAACGAGATTATTCATATTTCCAACCTCATTTAAAGAATTGTTGGAGTTGGAAAGCTATCCAGGATCACCTAGTGAAAACCCCACTTTACAGATGAGAAAATTCAGGCCCGTGAGTTTTTTAATTTGCAGAAATGCACATGATCAGTAAACAACTGTAATGTGGGGCACAGGCCTCCTGAATTTTAGGCAGTTCTGCTTTCCTTTGAAGCATTATGTTCCTAGTTGTTAGTTATGGTACATGAGTGCGAGGTAGTGGGTTTGTCAAATGCCCTTATGTTTAAAGTGTTTCTTAAGTATTCAGTCCTACGGAAATAGTAGCTGATTGAATTTCCAGTATCGTTGTCCATACGCTGTGACAAGCTGTAGCGCTTGGAGCCAGAGCCTCCTTCTGAGCTTGCTACTGGCGGGCTCTGCACCTCTGCTGGGACTCCAAGAGTCCGCTGCCACCTTGCGTGCCCGCCAGGGGGATTAAAGGAGTCACTGGATGTGTCTCTGGGATGTCATAATCTATTCCTAAATGATAAGATAATGAGCTTGTGAAAATGCAAGATTTTATCCTTGAAATTTAAGTCCATTTGTTATCTGTAGTAGGAGAATAATTATTTTAAATCAATTAATATTTGAAAAATGAGGTGCCACAGCAAATCATTGGCCTAAGAGTTGAGGGATTTACATTTAGCTTAAGGCTAATAGTAACCACAGCTTCTAAAACAAAGTATGTAGTCTCATCTACAAACTAAACAAAGGGATGATTTCTGAGAACTTTATCTCTAAAGCTTCTACAACTCATTAAATAAGCTTAAGTGTATCCCATTAAAAGAGCAAAAATAGAGAATGTAAAATAAATGGAACACTTTGAAGAAGTAGTATTTCAAAATATTAGAATTTTTGTATGAAACTTAGGGCATTTAAAACTAATTGTGAAAGCATATTATTTCACTCTTTAAAAATGTAGTTAGTTGATGAGAAAACTGGAATTGATATTTAAAAACAAGGACTCGATGTAATATCCTAATTTTTAAACTTCTTATATTTAAAATAAAATCAGTAATATAGTATAGCCACCTCTCATATTTGAAATGTCACTAGCATTTTTAAATCTTAGAAAATGAAAATAATGACTGGTGTGGGAGCTTTGGAGGAGCTGTCCCCATGCATGCATTATGGAAGACTAAATTTATATAACCTTTATGTAAAGCAAACAATCCATACTAATGCAAATGATAACTCTAATTCTAGAAAATTCAACAGATAAAAAAATCATAAATATAACCTAGAATGCCAATCACATTTTTATTGGTTATAGTAAAATTTTGGGAATAATTAAATATCTAAAGTAAAAATATATTAAATTATGATACACCATTATAATTAAATAAGAAGGTTTTTTAGAGAAATATTTAATTGCATGAGAAAATGCTGTAAAATATGTTGTTATACACAAAGGATAGTAAAGTATTTGTTGCTGTATGTTAAAACCTTTATTATGTAATGTCATGCTTATGTATTATTTGTCCTTATATATTAAAGTATATTATGATACATATTGCAACATTCTTACAAGTTAGCTTTGGCATTTTGGAATACAGGTTATTTTCTTTTGTGTGCTTTTCAGCAGTTCCTCGTTCTACTAGAGTAAAAATGTGCTATTATTAATAGTAAGAAACAATCACTTTCTAATGAGTCCAGTTGGACTAGATGACTGCTCAGACTTTTCAAAACTAGGGACTGTAGGCCGGCGCTGCGGATCACTAGGCTAATCCTCCACCTGCAGTGCCAGCACTCCAGGTTCTAGTCCCGGTCAGGGTGCCGGATTCTGTCCCGGTTGCCCCTTTGCCAGGCCAGCTCTCTGCTGTGGCCCAGGAGTGCAATGGAGGATGGCCCAAGTGCTTGGGCCCTGCACCTGCATGGGAGACCAGGAGAAGGCACCTGGCTCCTGGCTTCAGATCAGTGCGGTGCGCCGGCTGCAGTGGCCATTGGGGGTGAACCAACGGAAAAGGAAGACCTTTCTCTGTCTCTCTCACTGTCCACTCTGCCTGTCAAAAAACAAAAACAAAAAACAAAAAACAAAACTAGGGACTTTATGGTCTTCCATTATGTGGGTCATTGTGTGCTAGATGCCTAGATGCATGCAATACTAATTAATTAATTATGGATTTAGTGATCAAAGTACTCAAACATTAGAATGGAAGCCAAATGTTCTGTTTATAATAGTAAATCTTTCTAAAATAGGTGGATTTCCCATCGATTCATTTTATATGAACAGGGCCAGTACTCAGCTGACTTGTGCTTGTGGGACTGCACTGATTGTTCACGACTGACGCCTATTCTATGGTGAGGGCTTGTGTAGTTCCACTTGTTAAACATTCTAACTACTACATCTGCCAACAGTGAACACGCATGACCTGCTCAGTGCCAATAATGACGTAAAAGATCACAGTTTGAGCAATTTGGTGGTTTCTGATCAACGACCAAAATCGAAAGGCAGGAGGAAAGAGCGGACAAGGAAGGAACGGAAGAAGAATTAGTGAAAGCTCAGATAAGCTGATTCGGAGGTGCCTGAGACCTCTGAGGCAGACTGGACTTCACAAGTGGCTACGGTGTGTCAAGGTCTCATATTTTCACCCAGATACCTTCCCTTACCCCACGGGAGGGTGAAGTCTATGTTCCTCCCCTTAACCATGGTCGCTCTTTATGACTTCCTGAATAATAGGACATGGCAGAAGTAATGCACGATAACATCTGAGGCCAGGTTTAAAAAAGACAAGACTCTCACAGACTCTCTCTGCACTGCCTTTTAGAAGCTGTCCACCAGGCACAGAAAAAGCCTCGAACATGTGTGAGGCCAGGCAGGGAGGGACCGAGGCCCTGGCGGGGCTCTAGTTCATTAGCCGGCATCAACTTGCCATGCAGGTGACGTCTGTTACACAAGAAAGTGCAGCAAAGAATATTCAGTGCCTTTAACTGTGTTTGTGCAAAAATAGGAAAGGATCATAATCTGGTCACAGGACAGGGGAGATGTGAAACCAGCACATCCATGCTTAGGCTTTTTGGATTTTCTTTCTTTCTTTTTTTCATACTGAAAGAGCTGTAAGCACTAGCATACTTGTCCAACATATGCATCTCATGAACTTCCAGCTGCCTCGTGCCATCTTCATGGACAGTGACATCATCCTGCTTCCTTATCCCCAGACAGATAAACTATTTGCAGTCAACTCACATTCTAAACATATCTGTCCAGCAACCACTCGGGAAACGTAGCAGAGGATGAGAGCTAAATTCCCAGAAGTTTAAAAGCTGGGAATCTAAAGCCTACTTGTCACCAGAGTCACCACACTGTCAGCACTGGGGGAATTTGGGTTCCTCTGAGCCCCATTTGGCTCTCTGAGATGTCTGAGATGGCCCCGACCCTCCTGCCACTCTGATGGCTTGACAATGTCAGTACTTCGTTCATGTGAGTCGGAACCCACCTCAGACCACAGCCGACCCACGCGACGTGGCAGCCTCCTTTCTCTTCTCTGTGCTGCCGTCGCGAGTGACTAACACATTGCCGTAGTATTAGGTTCTTGAGAAAGCTAAATAAGCCACCACATGCGAATTCCTTAAAACAGTATCTGGAAATGAAAAAAACAAAAGCTGTCTAGGCAGCCAGAAGGTATTCACAACCCCTTTTCCTCAGCTGCATTTACCATAGAGCTTGGAGATCCCGAACTTCCCTCTTAGCTTTCCTTGTATGCAGAGGGATCCATTGATCTACATGTGGGGACTTCAGGGAATCACTCGCTTCCCTGATTAAGGGATTCTCCTTCCCTTCCCACTGATCCATAAAGCTGTTGCCATTGGCCAAAGCTGCATTAGGGGAAAGTTGGAATAACTTTACAGTTGTCAGCCCTACTAAACATAAGATACTAAACTTGCATTAGCAAATATTTCCTTCTGAATAGAGAAAATAATTTTCATTATAACAGATTCATGTACAGTTGAATTGAACACATATACTGGTACAGTTACAACAAACACTACTACTACTTTTTAAATATTTTATTTATTTTTATTTGAAAGCAGAGTTACAAGAAGTATGAGGCAGAGAGAGTGGGAGAGAAAGAAAGAGAGACGACTTCCATCCACTGGTTCACTTCCCAATTGGCTGCAATGGCTGGAGCTATGCCGATCTGAAGCCAGGAGCCAGGAGCTTCTTCTGGGTCTCCCACGTGGGTGCAGGGGCCCAAGCACTTGGGCCATCTTCTACTGCTTTCCCAGGCCATAGCAGAGAGCTGGATCAGGAGTGGAGCAGCCAAGACTCAAACCAGTGCCCGTATGGGATGCCGGCACTGCAAGCAGTGGCTTTACTCGCTATACCACAGCACCAGCCCCACTACTACTCCTTTATAAAATGTTTGGCTAGGTACTACTACCATGCATTCTGCTACACAACTTATACAGTTCATGTTAAGTATCTCATATGACCTTTTGGGAAGTTAATCATTATGCCATTTCAGATATAAGAAAATTGATGTTTAGGGAGAGTACATAAAATCACCAAAGTCATTCAGTTAGCAAGTGGGGGAAATATAGATTGGAACCAAAGGTTGCCTAATTTCACCAAACTCTTCCCAATCAGACTATTCAGTTGTGCCATGAACCTAGGAAGCAACCTAGCTGAGGGAAAGAAGAACATAGGAAATTACTTTCATAGAATTAAATAGAAAAATGTTTAGTACTTCTAGAAAAGGGGACATTTTACTTAAGTTATTTGTATAGGTATCTAAATGGTTCCAACTGATTGGCATTTGTTCAGCTTTCAAATTCTCCCTATCCATTGCAAAGTAGGAAAAAAAATTCTCAACATCTAAGTTGTGTATGCAATCTTTGGCAAGGACAAAGAAATGGTTTATGTCTGAAGGCGTTTTCTGAAGCATTTATGAATGGGTTAGTGGTTGAAATCCACTTCCTAATTGTTATGTGTCCACCCACCACTATTGTTACAAACTTAGTGGTAAGTCCAAGACCTGGTATGCTTGGAGGAGGACTATTTTCTGGGGCTTGGTATTTATGTCTTCAGGAAAGACAGGGTAGAATCAGATTAATTCTATTGTAATAGAATCTATTTCCATCACTATTCACACCACTGTTCATGGCCCCCTATTTTGTTCATAGATCCAGAAGACTATAAATTCTTACCTTCAGAGGATATAGTCTTTCTAAAAGTAGTCTGAAAGCTGACAAGATCTGTAAACATTTATGTAGGAATCAAAACCACAACCCAAAATAAACAAACATAGGAAACCATTGGGGTGACTGGTGAAGTTTAAAACAATAATAAACATGCTCACTTTGCTACTAGGAGATAAAATAATAAAACCAACTCCACAATGAAATATGATGTTGCTCCACATGCTTATTTATTTTTCCTTTGGAAATAAACTCAACTCTTTTGTCGTTAACACACTGGACACTATTTTAATCAAAAAGCAAACGACATTGTGAAAATGAAAATACTCATGCATACATATGTTATGCATTTTGATCTTGGACAACATATGTCACAATAATGATTTTGGTCAGTATGGTTTTGCTGCCTTGGAGAATTTAAACATTGTATTCTAAACACATAAAAATAAAATGCAGAAAGAACCCACACTTCTGTACATTTGTCCTACATTTTTCTCATTCTTTTACTTATTCATCCTATAATTACTTCTGTGGCCTCTTCTTTTCCAGGGAATAAGGGACCTGCAAAACCACAAACGACCCTTGCACTTTCCATGAAAAGGTTTACAGTCTAAGATGAAAAATGAGAGAAAATAGCCAGGAAATATCACATACGGTCATGTATCAAATATCGCAAGCATTAATGCGAATGATACCCACATATTTTCAGGGAGTGAAGCATTCACTGGGAGAATGGAGGCAGAAATTGAGCTGTAGCCTTGTACAGGAGGAAGAATGCAAGGTGTGTTTGAATTCCGACTAGACTTTTGTAGGAACAGGTGAAGTGCTTCCGATTTGAAGACCAATCTTCTAAACTCCTGAATGTCCTTCTCTCTGAAGCTTTCGACCCATCTCCATCTTGGCAGCTGTGCAGAAAAGACCATAGTAGGCCTGAGGCAGTTGTCTGTCAATGGCTCTAAGTTTGGTCCTTGGCCGGCATCTGGAAGCGGCCTTTGCAGAGTTAGAGTAACTGACAAAGTTACTTTGCCTTCCTGGGGCACTGAAAGCCGACTTTCCTTCTAGGGGTCTGGAATTTCATTAATTAAGGTTGATCACTTGTGTGTCTGTAACTATCCTCCAGTGAAAATCTTGAGCTCTGAGTCTCAGATGGGGTCTCTCTAGCGCATTGCTCACACGTGGTTGTCTCCCACTGCTGCAAGGAAGGTTTCTTTGCCATGGCCCGTCCCAGGGCAAGAGTGTTGGCAGCCTGCCTAGAGATCCCTCAGCGTTCCTCCTGTGCCATGTCCTGTTGCTGGGTCTGCCACGTGGGCTTGCTGGCTGTGGTGGCACATTATTGGAGCAAGCCCTGCAGTGGTGCACTCAGTGTTCAGGTGGGCCCTCAGAACGCAAATCATCAGTTCATCAGAGCTCTGCATTTTTTTTTACAACTTTTTGCTACCTGAAAGAAATACCATATTGAATTAGGGATTGCTGTTCTGCCTGGATTATGACAAAACCTGTCATCCTCTGACCCTACTCACATTTTCAGATGTCTACACCTATCTGTCTGTCTATCCATCTATCTCATCATCATCTTCATCATCGTTACCTATCATCATCTTCATCATCATCATTTCCGACTGCTTTGAGTCCCACGCCCTCTTCCCCATTTCCCATAAACATCAAGATTTTTTTTCTTTTTATTTGGGGCCTTTGCTTCTGCAATTAACTCTGGTGGAAAGGGTCTTCAGTAACTTCTTGTCTCCAGACTTACTACACATGCACTGAATGGTGGATTTTTTCAGCCATGAGGTCTTAGTTTAAATGCAGTCTTCTCAGAGAGAGCTTTCTTGATTACTCTACTTTAGAGTCTACATTCTCCTCTCTGTTACTTGCTTTTACAATGCACTAATTTTTATTTCTCGTTTCTTTTATCAGAGTTCCCTATTAAGTATACATATGTTCTTTTTTTTTATTTGACAGGTAGAATTATAAACAGAGAGAGAGAGAGAAAGGTCTTCCTTCCAATTGGTTCACTCCCCAAATGGCCGCTACAGCTGACACTACGCCAATCCGAAGCCAGGAGCCAGGTGCTTCTACCTGGTCTCCCACGCGGGTGCAGGCACCCATGCACTTGGTTCATCCTCCACTGCATCCTGGGCCACAGTAGAGAGCTGGACTGGAAGAGGAGCAACCGGGACTAGAACTTGGTACCCATATGGGATGCTGACACTGCAGGTAGAGGATAAACCAAGTGTGCTGTGGTGCCAGCCCCGGCATACATATATTCTTTTGTTCATTTTGTGTGTGTGTGTGTGTGTGTGTGTCACTAGTCTGTAAGTTCCATGAAGACAAGGATCAGTCTAATTTGTTAATCAGTATACATGTATTCCTTAACCTATAACCTAGCACGGAGAAGGTACTTTATTCAATTATTAAACTAAAAACTTATTTAAATATGGGATTTAGAGGCTAAACATAGTCAACATTGCTTGGAGGAAAATAACTACAGGAAAAAGAATGTGATGAATAATTGGTAGAAAAAAGCACATTAATTTAATTTAATTATTTGAGAGGGACAAAGGAAGAGAGTGCATATGCTAGAGAGAGAGAGAGAGGATGTCTGTTCACTTGTTCACTCACAAATTTCCAAAGCAGGAAGTAGGAACTCAGTCTAGGTCTCCCATATGAGTGGCAGGTACCCAATTACTTGAGGCATCACCACTGCTTGCCAGGGTTTGTGTTAGCGGGAAACCAGAGTCAGGATCAAGAGTCAGGAATCAAACTCAGATAATCTGATGAGGGACACTGGAGTCTTAACCACTAGGCTAAATGCCCACACCAAGAGAGTACGTTATATTATTTGTTGAATGTTCATTGTCCTGGCAATTTGAGGATTATATCAATTTTACTCTCGTAAGTGGAATAGGAATCTGCTAGGTGGTCTTGGGGCAAAGAAGTGGTATTTAAGAATTTGCTCCAGTCCTAAATAAAATACAGGAAAAAAGACACGTGTAAATTCCAAGAATAAAACTTCAGTGGAGCGTGCGCCTGACAGTGTGTGGGGGGATTGCAGGGGCTGCTGCCCCGTATGCTCCACGCCAGGTCCGAGGATTTCCTGCAGTTGCAGAGGTCTCTAGATTCTGACTTTAAACTTCTCCCAAGAAGTAGTCGAAAGGATCTAACTCAGGAACTGATTCAAGTCTGTCATATTCTTAGGAAGTTTGAGAATCAATTGATCCTATTTATGAACTGTGCAATGTGTCAATTTTAACAATCAGCTCCAAATTCTGAGTAACTTTACCTGCAAGTCATTTCTCTCACAGACAATTTCAAAAAACTTTATGCTGTGGATCCCAAAATCTCCACGTTTATACCCCACATTATAATAAACTTTTGAGATTACAACAGACTTTTTGAGATTATGTTTTTCCACTGACAGCAGCTATCATCAGAATCTTTCCAAATATACAAATATACATAATCTGTTCATATTCATTTTAATAAAATATGGCCAAAGGACAGCCTTATATGGCTCTAATGTTCAGGTATAAATATAGTCAAATCTTGTGACCTTGACTTCCCTTGCTGATTTTTAGCCAAAGTAAGATAAGAAAGTACATGAAGCCAATATTCAGAAAACTCTGTTTAAATATTTTGTTTAAAATAGTTGGTTCTGTGAGGCATACCAACTCTATCATAGAATCTGTCTTGAAAAATAGTTTCTAAAAAGTTGAAAGCAAGTTACTGCCCTTGGTAATGAAATTCTTTGAAAAGAATAATATTTATGTTATATGCACCATACATATATTATATGATTCACTAGACACAAAGTGGGTACTCAAATACTTGCTGATGATTTAATTTATACAATATAGACAAAAATATACTTTGCAAAAACAGAGAATTCTCTTTGTTAGGAGACTGCAAAGTTACTCCTCTGTGTTTGACATTAAAGAAAATCAAATCATAACTCCAGAATATTTCATATTTATGATTGAAAACTGGTTTGTTATGTTCACTATAATGCCTTATAATTCCATACAACTTTTTTTTAAAACAAATCTATCCCTTCTACTTTTTATAAACTAACTGCACACTAAATCAAAGAAAATTGTGTGTAGCAAATTGTTGCCAATGAAAGCAAAGGAGATTCATATATCAGAAGATAGCAAATTAACGTTTTGAGTATCTCATTATTGCCACTCAAACACTGTGTCCAGCCAAGCTAAGGGACTTGCATGGAGAATACCAGGGCAGAGACCAGTGGGACAGTCTCCCAGCATTCCAAAACCAGTTCTTGGAACTCCTTGCTGGCTGTTCTACAGAAAATGCCCCAGCTTCCCTGACACATCAGGTTGGAGACTCCTACATGCATGAGGATTAACTGATAGTATAAATGTAAGGTGAAGTAGACTGCTTCCTGATTCCTATCACAACATCGGGCACTGGGCATTAAACAGAAGTCTGCTCCTCTTTTTTCAAGTAAGTCATGGGCTAGCAAGTTTGGTGCAAAGTCATGAATTTTCCCTCTGAAATGAGTGTTGCCACTTTGTTAAGCCTTACCTATTTCCTTCCTCCTTTTTTCTCACTTCCTTCCCTTTGTATTACAAAAATAGGTTAAAAAGTGAGTAGTTGTATTGTTTCAACACTGAAATGACAGATATATGAGATAATGCATATGCCAATAGCTAGAGATAGTCACTCCACAGTGTGTATATACATCAAGCTATTGTGCAACATACAATAAATACACAAGGGTTTATCTGTCAATTATAAATATAATAAAAATATTACAGTAGTGAGAAACGAGCACAGTAAACTGCTATGTTGGAAGTTCGTATGTATTATTTTAATATTATGCTTGGTACACTTAAATCCATTTATTTGAATGAAAAACTGTATGCTAGTTTCTCTCTCTATTATTTGAAAGGCAGGACACAGAGAGGCAGAGGCAGAGAGAGAGCGAGGTCTTCCATCTGCTGGTTCACTTGCCATATGGCCGAAACGGCTGGAGCTGAGCTGATCGGAAGCCAGGAGCCAGGAGCTTCCTCTGGGTCTCCCACACAGTTGCAGGAGCTCCAGCACGTGGACTGTCTTCCACTGCTTTCCCAGGCCATAGCAGAGAGCTGGATCGGAAGTGGAGCAGCTGGAACTCGAATGGGCATCCATATGGGATGCCGGCTGTGCAGGCAGCAGCTTCACCCACTATGTCACAGTGCCAGCCCCGCTAGTTTCTCTTGACTACAGAATTAGGCGTCTACCTTTTCAATAACTTCATTTGGAAGACTTAAGGGCACCTGTAGGTGAATAAGGTCAAAACAGAATCTCCAAGCATCGCCACTCCCACTCCTCATCTCGATAAAAGCGTCTTCTACCTGTTTACCTGCTACGGCCAAAATCTAGGAGTTTTCCTTGTTTTTCCCTGTATCTTCTCAACCATAGCATTGGAACCTGACTGTTCAAATTCACCTTTAAAATATATCCCAGATCTGTACACTTTGCTTCAGTTCCATTAACAATCTCCAAAGCCATCATCATTTCATGCTGATTTCACCACCACAATTTCATTATTTCATCAATATTCCCTCCTGTCTTATCAAAGAAACCCTCAGCCAGGCCTCCTTTCTGTCAATACTTCACCACAGGAAAGACTGAATCATACTTTGAAGATAAAAACCATGGCACTAACCTACTTCACTATCTCCAATGCTCTTCTTGTGTTTAAAATTCAACCCAAATATATCACACATGGGCATGCCAACCAGAACTGTCCCCTGCCTACCTTCTTGTCTCAACTCACATCACAAGAATTCCGGTCACCAAAGGCTTTACCGGACACCTTTGAAAAATTGAGGGTTCTTTGGAAGAGATTGTCCTGTACCACAACTGCTCTTCCTTGATCTTCAAAAATGTTTCCTTCTTTACATTCAGTCTGAGCTTAGCTGACATTTGCTCAGGAGACCTTTGCTTGGCCAGGCAATGTAAAGAAACCACCTTGAAACTGCTCCTCCTATCACTGGGCCCTGATTGCCTGTCCACCACTTGTCACACTTGATTGATTGCGGTCTGTTCTTCATCTTTGCCCCTGAGAATGCAATCCCCATTGACAACAGTAAATAATCAATCAATATGGAACGAAAGATTGAAAGGAGGAAGAAGTGAACCATGCTTCCTTTGGTCTTCTAATGAATTTTCTGATCCCTTGAAGGTTAGACTGCACTGCTGGCTCCACACCCAGCAGAATGCTTTGCTTGGATTTGGCAATTAATGGATATTTTTGACTACAGCACAGTGTTCCTCTCCCTCACCTTGATTCTTGGGGAAGGCATTTCAGTGGAGCAGGGTTGTCTTGCACTGTGTAACAGGTGTGTTTTTTCCAATTTTACCATGTGCACTGCTGGATCAGGCACAGGTGCGCCATCTCAGATATTTCTACAAGTTGTATATTTAATAGTAAAATAAATATAATGAGATGAGTATTTTATAGTAATATAAAAATAGTTTTTATGTTAAGCGACATGTGAATATTTCTGCAATGGTTTAGAGACACCATGAATCATTTCATTACAGTCTCCTGTTCTGAATAAAATCCAGCACCTTGCAAGCAGTTCTTCAAAACTAATTAAGGTGGAGGAGATCAGAGTAGTTACTCAGCAAGGACTCATAGAATTTTAGAGCTGGAAGAGAACGTAGAGGTCGCTAAGAGGCACGCTTTCTTTCCTTTCCTTTCCTTTCCTTTCCTTTTTTTTTTTTTTTTTTTGACAGGCAGAGTTAGACAGTGAGAGAGAGAGACAGAGAGAAAGGTCTTCCTTCCATTGGTTCACCCCCCCCAAATGGCCGCTATGGCTGGCGAGCCAGGTGCTTCCTCCTGGTCTCCTATGCAGGTGCAGGGCCCAAGCACTTGGGCCATCCTCCACTGCCCTCCTGGGCTACAGCAGAGAGCTGGCCTGGAAGAGGGGCAACCAGGACAGAATCCGGCGCCCCGACCAGGACTAAAACCCGGGGTGCTGGCGCCACAGGCGGAGGATTAGCCAAGGGAGCTGCAGCACCGGCAATTTATTTCTTATATCAAGAAATTGAGGGCATAGCAAGTCACTGACTCGCCTTGTTTCCCTTGAGCACATTCAGGGATATCTTGCAATCTTGATAGCTGCATTTATGAAAATCCTGTGGCCATCATAGCCATGATTAGAAAAGCAGTTGATTCAAAAAGGAAGAGTAAGATACAGATAATAAAACTGACCATTCACAGTAGCTCATCAGCATCATGGTGTAAACCAGCCACTACCATAGCTTACCTGACTCAAGTTTTGCCTCCTTTGGTCTCCAACAGAATCCCCCGATCTTCCAAGGTGGAGCCTAACACACTTTTCCCGCAAACATTTGGCCAATTTCTAATCTTTGCAGATCACATCTGACTGGCTTTTGGATTTGTCCACCTTTGGTTTCCCCATTAGTTTCTCCTCTTGATATGGGCCAATCACATTGTAGTCTTTAAAAAGTACCAACACATTATATGGATATAATTAATGTTCTTGTCTGGACCTCAACCTCTGTTATTTCAAGGAAAGCTCTTCTCTTCCAAAGAAATCTGAAAAATTAACCCACATGACCAAGGAAGCAAATGTTATCGTGGTAGTTTACTGGCTAAGGAACTGGATAAAATCACTAGTAAAAGCCCAGATGTTTCAGAATTATGACAAAGAATTATACAACCAAGTTTTCTCAAAACACCTATTGAGGAGAGGGAAGAATCTATGGGTGTAAACGGGTGAGCAGGCTATAGCGCACAATCATTCGGACACTCTGCCCCATGCTCTTCCTGACGTGTCTTTACATTCTAGCTTAATAAAGTTTATTTTAGTTAAAGTTTATTATTAATGTTGTTGATGGGCACTGGATTCCCAGTTCAGGGAAGTGGGGCGCTGCCTGTTTTTTACCCTCCGTCTGGTTTTCTCCCTTCCACCCTTCCTTGCTTGTTGTCTGGTCCAAAAAATTTGCTCACACTGTTATTTAACTGAAAATAAGCAATTTTGGAGCTTAAGTGGCAGAAAATGGTTCAGTGTGTGCTCAATAAATCAGTTTACTTAGGAAGATAAGGGAGAAATGCCAGGGAATAGAGTGGACTTGACATAGTCCTTGGAAATGCAGTCAGGAAACGTCATTAAACCAGGAGAAGGATGGTGCCTCAGCTTTCATGCCAGGTGAGTCAGGACAGGTGCAGTAAGTCACCCGAAGGACCTCCTGCAAACACCAGGCCGTCTCTTCCCGGCCTGGCTCAGGGACAGTCACGCAAAGGCAAAGACAGCTAAGGTGGTCCTGCCTACTTTCAAGGCAGACACTGTGTTAAAACTAGGTGCGTCTGCAGTTAAATAAAAACCACTAACTATGATAACAATTTAGAAACTGTATCTATGCATTATAAATTATTAAAAAGAATGTCAAGATAATCTTTCATGAATTGAATGAAACTATTCAGGCCCTTATCAGCTGTCCCTGTAAAATCTTGTTTTGTAGTGCTATGTAGCCTACAAGACTGAGTGATATAGGATTTCTATTAAAACAGAAAAAAACTTGTTTTTCAAGAGTGGGGGTAAACTTTACATTTTACTGTCAGCCATAGCCAACTGCCAAAGTATTTATTTATATTCTTAAATATGAATATTCACCTTGCACTTATTTGGGGAAAACCAAATTTTACATTTTGGTTTGAAATAGTTTTCTTTTCCCTAACTTAAACACGCACACACAGACACACACACACACAGACACAGAGAGACCCACAGACACAGACACATACACACACCCCTCTCGGATTGAGAAGAGTTGGAAAGGGGAGTCATTCATTGGTCACTGCATTAGGCCATATTCCTGCTTTTTTATAGTTGCCAATGCAGAACCTGAAAGCCAAAAAAGGAGTCTTACCTGTCGATCAATGCTTTCCTTTCACAGGCCATGGTCAGCTCGTGACGCAGAGAGGAGCTGGGGACCAGTGACCTCCAGGTCTAAGCTATTTACAGCTTCCCTTCCTGCCTCTTCTGATATATTTGGAAGTAAAAGGCACAAAGAATCCATGTCACAAGCTATTCTGTGCCTGTCATTGTGGCGTCCTCAGTCAGTGGGGCCAGAATTAGATAATAGTCTCACACTCTATCCTGTAATTTGGATCTACTAAAATAAAATTTACAAAGTCAAAAATAAATTTGTCATTAACACAGAGAAAATGTCATTACATCATGCACCTTAAGAACACCCAAATACAACAATTAAAGAATGAAATACAGTGACTGAGAGAGGAAAAAATGGCTTAAAAATGCAATGAGTTGAATGGAAATACTTTAGTCATTAACCTGATGTTATCACTATTTACACCTAAAATCTTTTAATCTTATAGATTAATTTTTGTTAAAAAATACTTATTTTGTTTTATTTTAAATGCAGATTCAGAGAAAAAGAGAGAAAGAGAGAGAGAGAGAAAGACAGAGAGAGAGAAAGACAGAGAGAGAGAGAGAGAGATCTTGCATCTACTGTTTCACTCCCCAAATGGCTACAATGGCCCAAGCTGGGCCAAGCCAAAGCTTCATGTGCATCTTCCACGTGGGTTCAGGGGCCCAAACACAGGGCCATCTTCTGCTGCTTTTCCAGGCACATTAGCAGAGAGCTGGATTGGAAGTGGAGCAGCTGGGACTCAAACCAGTGCCTATATAGGATGCTGGGCATCATAGACAGCGGCTTAATCTGCTACGCCACAGCCAGCCTCTGGATCCATTTCTTTTTTATTTTTATTTTTATTTGACAAGTAGAGTTATAGACAGTGAGAGAGAGATAGAGAGAAAGGTCTTTCTTCCGTTGGTTCATTCCCCTAATGGCCGCTACAGCCGGCGCTGCACCGATCTGAAGCCAGGAGCCAGGTGCTTCCTCCTGGTCTCTCATGCCGGTGCAGGGCCCAAACACTTGGGCCATCCTCTGCTGCCCTCCCGGGCCACAGCAGAGAGCTGGACTGGAAGAGGAGAAACCAGGACTAGAACCAGGTGTGCCGGCGCCGCAGGCAGAGGATTAGACAAGTGAGCCGCAGAGCTGGCCCTGGATCCATTTCTTAAATTCCAGTTATATAATTTAATTTAATATGCTTTTCCAGACAACTCGTTGGCAAGAGGTTTCAGGTAAGAAATAGGTCGCAATCCATTGCCAATTGTGGCGCCTCAGAATCAGATAAAACTTCATAAAATTACATAACAGAACAGGATTGGATTTAAATAAAAATTTAAATGCTCTATTTTAAAAATGAAATATATTTGATAGCACTTAACATTTCTTTTGTGTGAATGATGAATTATGTTCACAATAATGTTTTAATTACATTTAAAAAAGGTTAATATCTTTAAAAAATTAATATGAAGTACGAGGATGTTCTAAAATTACAGAGCCAGGACTAAAATAAGAAAATACAAGCCTTCTTAAGTGGATAATGCCCTGATTCTGGAAATTAAAAAAATACCAGTCTATCAGTAGTCTATCAGTAGCCTATCAGTAGTCTATCAGTAGTCCATCAGTAGTTTTTCATAAAGCTGGGAATGATTCAAAAGCTCAAAGATTGTAACATCTTTCAGCACTGAAACAGAAGAATGTAAATTATGTTCTGAATGTAGAAACGGCAAGTTAAACAAATGACTCCTAACAGATCTTAAACTATAGTACGTACTCAAAGTACCAATTGCGTATCTACAATTTACTGTATTATTTTGAAGATAGAATATACTTTACAGGAAACAAATAAGATACTGAACCATGAATTTTAGTCAGGGTTAATCTGGTAAATATTTAAGATGTAGTTATTCAGGGATAAAGTGTCCCTGATCATTTACTGATTTCTCCCAAAAGGGCCACTTGAAGACAGTCAGAGGGCAGATTTGTTTGTTATTCATTTGAGGAGCAGAGCAGAGAAAGAGTAGACAGAGGAAGAGAGAGCTCTTGTCCACTGGAGTACTGCCCAAATGCTGAATGACCACAACAGCTGTGGCTGGGCTAACGCCAGAACCAGACACCAGAGACTCTGTTCAGGTACTCCATAGGGGTTGCAGGAACCCCATCATTTGAGTCATCAGAGCTGCTTCCCATGGTGCACATCAGCAGGTGGCTGAAATCGGGAGCAGAGCCAGGAGTTGAACTCGGCACTGTGGTATGGAATGTGGCATCCCAACCAGTGTCCTAACTGCTCTACCAGACGCCCACCCTGGCCTGGCGTCTTCGAGTGTGGAGTTGGATGGAGACATGTGCTGTGTCATGGCTCTCAAGAGCAGATGTGAGTGTGCTCCAGAGACAACTGGATTTTAGTTCATTTTTCAGCTGTTTTTTTATTCCTGGAATATCTTACTAGTAGGCCTGGTCCCAAGAAACTAGTGCATTGAGGGGATTTCTGCCCGATTTTGTGAATTATGGTTTGCTTAGGAAGAGATGACCAATACTTATTGCACTAGTTTTCATGTCACAAAGTGATTAAGACAGCAAATTTTGTAGATGATTGAGATGCAGAGTGGCCTCCTGAAATTCTAAAGCACTCATTAGAAACTTTCAACCCAAGACTCTGTCTGCATAGTCAGAAAAGTGGTGCCCAGGAAGGAAGAAAGCTTCCGGGCTCCATCTATGCTCCCGTTTTACTCATCCCAAAGTACCAGTTTCTCTCTCTTTCTTTCCCTTCCTCCCTCCCTCCCTCCTTTCTCTCTTTCTTTCTTTCTTTCTTTCTTTCTTTCTTTCTTTCTTTCTTTCTAAAAATTTGTGTATTTGAAAGGCAAAGTTACAGAGAGGCAGAGGCAGAGAGAATGAGGTCTTCCATCCACTGGTTCACTCCCCAAATGGTTGCAATGGCTGGAGCTGGACTGATCTGAAGCCAGGACCCAGGAGCTTCTTCCAGGTCTTCCACATGGGTACAGACACCCAAGGACTTGGGCCATCTTCTGCTGCTTTCCCAGGCCATAGCAGAGAGCTGGATCAGAAGTGGAGCAGCTGGGACTTGAACAGGTGCCCATATGGGATGCCAGCATGGTAAGCGGCGGCTTTACCCACTATGCCACAGTGCCAGCTCCACCAGTACTTTCTAGACTCTGCATTTGACCTTTAAATCATGTAATTCTGGACACCCAGAACCTCAAATTCAAATTCAAGACCTGATTTAAGTAACTCAGTGGCATCCTGTGGTGTGGCGTTTTGTTTTCCTTCTTAGCCTTGTTTATTTTGCCTGTGATTTATTTGCAATTTTTTCTGACTTATTGTTTTATATGGTATACATAAAAGCCCCTACCATCACTTTGACAATAGAGAAATAAAAATATACAAATATATTGACAACACTTCTTGCACAAGTGAGTTTATTATTTGTGGATTCTGTATTTGCAAAATTCATTTATTCACTAAAAGTTAAGGTATCGGTACTTCCCACCAAGACTGCCACTTTCAGGCAGGTAGTTGAGAGCTTACTTGTTCCCAGAAGAAGAAACGGAACACGTGGCACTCCGCCTTCTAGCTCCAGGTCTCAGACTGTGGACTTTTTTTATGAAGTCTCTTTAGTACTGCATTCTTCACCTTCTTATTCTCCCCATTGAGAATGAATTTCGTAGCTTCAAGTGGCCAACCAGGTTTGTGCTGGAGTGCCTGCTAGTGTTCTGAAGTGCAGGAAGACTGTGATGTGTTGCACTGAGAACATACAAGATCAGCTCTGCTCCAGCAGGCGCTCAGGTGCTGTCCTTGGCTCTGAGGTAAATAGCAATGAATCCGCGGCAGAGTACCTGCAGCCATGAGCGCCTGGATCCTGCCTGAACAAGGTTTGTTTTGTTGAATCTGCATTTAAATGTGATGGAGAGAGTTATCTCAAGTTACAGTCTCACTGTTGTGGGAGTTGCTCTTTTCATGATGGTAATCTTCCTATTTGGGAACACTGAAATTAAAACAAGAGTTGCCATGAAACAAAGCAAATGTCTCTCTTCTGTGTCTGTAGCATCAAACCAAAAGACCTGGCCCGATTCATTTCTAGCACATGTAGTTTTCAATGGATTAGGTTTTACCCTCAATTGAGATAAACGTTCTCCTCAAGTCTGAAACCGTTCCATTTGTTTCTTATTTTCTTCATCACATTGTAACTATCCAGAAGAATGGTGTCTTTAATTACTGTGCTTTGTACCCAGGAGAATCAGCAAGGGAGTAGACACTACCAAGACAAAGCGGGTTGGGGAAGAATGTCTTTGAATTCACATTTCAGTCACATTGTTGTTTTAATCATGAGATTAAAGATGTGAACAAATAAAACCCAATGTGGGGCCTGGAGACAGTAAGAAGGGGGTGTTTTGCACATGTTGCAAAGTTACTGAATATTACAAGAGGATATACCAAGAAGCTATGCCTATTATCTCTGTTTGAATGCCTCCAAAGCAGCATTACCCAGACATATGGAACAGGTTTTGCTCTTCCCTGAAAGAAATTAAAATGCAAGGACAGGAAGTAGAACCAGCAGACAGAGAATTCATTTATTACACGGCTCCTGTGTGCCACATTGCTCAGGGAATGAGCTTTTCTGACTGGCCGACACATATGCTCACAGTGTTTTAACAGTCCCCAGAGTTGAACTCTCAAAAACACAATCAAGTTCTCTTTACTTAGTCCAAGAAGTTTAATGTAACTCTAACCGCACTTCTTATAGTTAAACATATTCAAGGAGCCCAATTCTCCGCTAAAGAGTTCAGAACACTCCGTAAATCCCAAACTGGTGGAGATTATTACCACCCTTTAATTTTTTTTAATTTCATCTAGTGCCCCAGGGGTGAATTCTGGGTTGATTTCCAAGGTTGGATGAGGATCAAAAATCATTTTCAATGGCTGTCTTTTCTCAGCAGAAAACACAAGCAGATCAACTGTTTTTACCTCTAAGACTCATTATTAGCAACGTATTCTCTGCGGCAATCTCTCCTTTATTTATACAAAAAGAACCGGTGCAACATCAAGATGAAAAGTATGACGGCTTGCTTCACAGCAAAAGAAAAAATTAAAAGGTATTTAGTAGTCACTTAGGTTCTCCCCAAGAAGACTGACTCCTGAGTTTCCCCGCCCCGTCCCCCTCCCGCCCTCCATCCACTCACCCTTGGTTGTTGTCCCCACATTTTCCTTCCTGGCAAGCTCCTTTATCAGCAGCAAGAGGCAAATGAGACATGGAAAGTAGAGTGTCTTTGAATTGGAATTCCACGTTATTGTTTCAATCATGAGCTGGAAGAGGCGCACAAACAAGCCCCAGGGTGGGCCTGGAGACGGGGAGAAGGGGCTGTGTGGCAGATGTCTGGAAACTGCCTGAGAACTGCTGTTGCCTGGAACCTCGCACACTAAGTCCCGACCCCTTAGGGCTTGCGCTTATCATACATGCATTGCACTGGTAGCAAGATTTTTGCTGAAATGAAACAAATGCAGTCTCCAATGGGTCACATCAACCATTGCCCTGCTTTTTATTTTTGCAAAAAGGAAGATAACCCGAGATAGGGTGCTATTATTATTTGAAATAAAAGTAACCCAGAGCTGTTTATAGCCTGGTTGTTGGTGGTGGAACTTGGCATCTTTAGCTTATCCTTAGTTACAGAAACTGATGATGAACATGGGAGCAAGGGACGAATGTTAAACACCGCACTACCGCCTCTGTGCTGCAGAAACCGAGACCATACCCTGTGCGGCTGCGCCTGAAGAAGAGGGAATGAGGACTGGCTGGTGAGAGGATTAATGAGTACCGTTACTCTGTACTCCCTGTTATTAAGGTTGGAGCGGTAATTGTGTGTTTTAAATCACAGGTATTTTGTGAGAAATAAATGAGACAATACGTCACAAACCCTTTGCATCAATTAAAACAAATTACACAATTGCTTGTTATCAAGAGAAATCGGAAAGAACATAGCAGAGCAGAAATTTGGAAAATGGAACTCATAGATGAATTCATTTTGGTGCAAAAACCTTGACATCCATGCATATTGGAGATCTTAAAAAATATGGAAAATGCATATTTTGAAAAAACTATGCATGGGTTAAAAAACCTTTGGCAGCAAAATGAGCTCATCTTTTAATTCCATTTTCTGTGCACTTTTCTGAAGTACCCTCATATTCATCAGTTCACTTTTTCTTATTTTAGGTTTGTGGATGATACAATTCTTTTGGATTATACCTGAGGTTAAATCACAGATTATTTCATGAAGTTCTGAGGAGGAAGCTGGAAGAATTACATTTATATGGGCCAATGTATTGCATATCTAAGAAAGAGTGGATGCTGGCCCCATCAGTGATAGCTATAAATTCCATTTATTATGGGGATTCAGAGGTAGCAGACATTGTCCCCAAAGGGCCAAGTAATTAATGATTCAGGCTTTGTGGGGCAAGCAGTCACTGTGACAACCATTCACCTCTGACAGGACAGTACATAGCTATTAAGAATATAACACTCAATTATATAATGCCTGCTTTTCAATACATTTTTTTTTAAAAAGATAGCTGTCTATAGATTTAGGCCAATGATCATAGTTTGCCAAGCCCTGGTCCCGAGTAAGGGCAATAGCATGATTCTGGTCATTCTAAGATGGTGAGATGCAAAGGGCCATCCCGGGCTGGCGTAGTTTGGAATTCTGCTGGGAAGTGAGAGCTTGTTTATTTGTGCACTGCTGGACACTACCTAGGGGCAGATACTGCGCTGTTACCTTTGTTGGACAGACTTGCAGGGTGAGCGCTCTGGCTTCTGAGGAGCAGGCATGGGTGCACATGACTGGTTTTCATACTCCAATAAAGCTCAAATGGAGCAGAAGAAAAATCTTAAAGACCTAATTAGAAGCAGGAAAGGGTTGGACAGTCTCTAGTTGAGACACTTAACTAATTAGGACCATCTAATCTGAAACGCATAAGGAAGAGGTGATATTTCTTAGTGTATTAGAATTAACCTTATAGATGCTAATATGTTGCATGTCATTATTTATATTGTCAAGGTAGCTTGCAGAATCACTTCTATTTAATGCTTTTGTGACTGCTAAGAAAAACATACAACTAATAATTCTGCAGGAGCAGAAGTGAAAATTCTCCCTACTGTAGATATCTAGATATTTAACAGCTCATTTTTTTCTGTTACGACCCAGGTTTTTCCTATACAATATGCACTTTTTGGATTCCTATCATCCTAGATGAGGTGTAAGTCTCCTTTCAGTATCATACCATGTATTTTCATCTTTTCATTCTTCATAATTATTATGCCACTCAACTTTAAAATTCTGCACTGGTAGTTCTGAATTTCCACTATGGAGTGTACATTTAATATCTTCCTTGTTTTTTAAATATTTAATTAATTTGTTTGAGAGGTAGAGTCACAGATAGAGAGAAAGGTCTTCCATTCACTGGTTCAGTCTCCAAATGGTTGTAACCGCAGGAGCTTAGCTGATCTGAAGCTAGGAGCCAGGAGCGCCTGTCAAGTCTTCCAGGTGGGAGCAGGGGCCAAAGCACTTGGGCCATCTTCTGCTGCTTTCCCAGGCTATAGCAGAGAGCTAGATCTGAAGAAGAGTAGCCAGGATTAGAATTGGTGCCCATATGGGATGCAGGTGCTGCAGGTGGAGGCTTAGCCCACTATGCCAAAGTGCTGGCCCCTCTAGTGTATTTTTTTAAACAAAGACTTCTCTCTACAGAGCTCCAAATCTTTTTCAACCAGCTAATGCAACTCCCCTTGACTAGCCCACAAATAGCTCAGATTTAACATATCCTGGAAATAAATTATCATTATTCCTTCTCAAAGCCATTATTCACCCTTTTTTAAAGGTTTATTTATTTATTTAATCGAAAGGCAGAGTTACAGAGAGAAAGAGAAACAGGGAGCGGGGGGAGAGAGAAAGAGAGAGAGAAAAAGAGAGAGAGAAAGAGAGCTGTTCCATCCACTGGTTCACTCCCCAAATGGCCACAATGGTCGAAGCTGGGCTGGGCCGAAGCCAGGAGCCAGGAAGTTCTTCTGGGTCTCCCACATGGGTGCAGGGGTCCAAGCGCTTGGTCCAAACTGCACTACTTTCCTAGGCCACTAGCAGGGAGTTGGACGAGAAGTGGAGCAACTGGGACTCGAACTAGTGCCATACGGGATGCCAGCGTCCCAGGCAGAGGCTTTATCTGCCATGCCACAACTCCTGCCCTGACCTTTTTTTTTTAGTATCTGCTATGCATCTTGTACTCGTGTTTTCAAATGGTACGAATACGAAGATTACAAACCAAACTCTCAAGACAAGAACCTGTGGGTTATTTTGTATTCTTTCTTCTCTGATTCCCAAAACAAACGCCTGTGTTACAGTTTGTTGTCACGTCTATCCCCTTGGGTCCAGTCCTTGTTTTAGCGGTTGTCACAGAAACCCCTTGCTAGCTTCCCGTCTTCAATCTACCTTCTTTCGTGCTGAGAATTGGTCATTCCACACACAGGTCTATTTTATCACTCCTGATTCAAGGTATTTATTTATTTATTTATTTATTTATTTATTTATATTTATTTATTTGAAAGTCAGAGTTACACAGAGAGGAGAGGTAGAGAGAGAGAGAGGTCTTCCATCCAGTTGTTCACTCCCCATATGGCCACAATGGCCAGAGCTGGGCCAATTCGAAGCCAGGAGCCAGGAGCTTCTTCTGGGTCTCCCATGTGGGCGCAGGGGCCTAAGGACTTCGGCCATCTTCTACTGCTTTCCCAGGCCATAGCAGAGAGCTGGATTGGAAGTAGATCAGCTGGGTCTTGAACTGGCGCCCACATGGGATGCCGGTGAGTCAGGCCAGGGTGTTAACCCACTGCGCCAGAGCGCCACGCCCATCAAGGTCTTTATTGACTTCCCATAATAACTGTGACCCCATGTGAGTAGCAGAGACCTGACTTCAGATGGCTTCTAACAAATGAGACATGGGATAGCCTACCAAGAAGGAGGCTATGGGACCAACAAAATCCCCAGAGTCAATGATGTTTCCAAGTCTCTTGTCTCTTTATTGGTCTCTCTCGCTCTCTCTCCCTTGTTCTCTCTCTCTCTCTCTCTCTCTCATTTATTTTACCTTTAAAAAACCCCTTTCAAACAGTTATTCAGTTAAAGAATAAAGAATGGTTTAGAGCTCAGCTAAAAGTGACGGGATTTAATACATAATGCATCAAAGGATTATGTATTAAAATTATTCTCTTGCTTTCTCAGTCTTACTCATTCTCTCAGGCCTTCTCCATTGTTAACACGTCTTAAGCTTATCACTAAGTGCTTATTAGGAAAGCTAAGTGTCCATCTAAGTATCTTGCAATAAAAGTGCATAAAGAATGAAGCAAAGATATTCGACGTCAGAAAAGGAACGTTAAACTCAAGGTCCAGTTCACGGATTTCTCCGTGCTGCACTAAATCCGATGTTGCTCAGACAAGCTAGCCAACACACCAGTGATTTTTATTATTATTTTCAGGTATGTTTAAGTGGATTACTGCATATCATCTACTTCACCGTATAGTTTGTTCTAATTCATTTTGATTGTTCTTGTTTTTGGTGTTGAGCAAACAGGTTAACATGTATCACAACTTTCTTCAATCATTTTTTATTAAATAAGAATATAAAAGAAGATTACTAGCAACAGCACAGGGAAAGTATTGAATATGAGAAATGTAAAATTCTGAATACGTTTGCTGAATATGAGCGTGTATACACAAACATACTGGAAATTTTTATTTATTTATAAATAAAAAGGCAGAGTGGACAGTGAGAGAGAGAGACAGAGGGAAAGGTCTTCCTTTGCCGTTGGTTCACCCTTCAATGGCCGCTGCGACCGGTGCACCGTGCTGATCCAAAGGCAGGAGCCAGGTGCTTCTCCTGGTCTCCCATGGGGTGCAGGGCCCAAGCACTTGGGCCATCCTCCACTGTACTCCCTGGCCACAGCAGAGAGCTGGCCTGGAAGAGGGGCAACCGGGACAGAATCCGGCGCCCCATCCAGGACTAGAACCCGGTGTGCCGGCGCCGCAAAGTGGAGGATTAGCCTAGTGAGCCGTGGCACTGGCCTATACTGGAAATTAATACCATGTATTAGTGCTAAATTCTTAATTTCCAAGTATTCTGAAAAGCAGTATGCTTTGAGAAAGCTAATTTTTATGGGAAATCAATACATTAATGGTGGCAAAAATTATGGTGTTTAATTATAAACTGCAAGTCCAAAATGTTATTTGTTGCTGATTTTGTGTGCCTCTCACTGAGTTCTGTAGGGGTCTCATAGTTCACGCTAATACATGCTACGGAGGACAACAATATAAGGAAAGGATTAGCTCCAGCCCTGGGGCCGTCCTCAGGGAACCACAGGAAGTGTCAACAATTCACACTTACACAGTGATGTTCCAGGGTCTGGGAGTGAAGTTTCCATGTGCCAGTTGATACAAGATGTTGAGCTGTCTGTCACACAGCACAGGGCCTGCACACCTCTCTGGACTGGTCTCTGGTCTGATTGAGACATGAGAGCAAGGCCGATTGTTAGTAGATGACATTCACTGGTTCCCAAGGCAATTTATATTTATGGACAGGTTTTTTTTTTTTTTTTTCATTTTTCTTCTTACTGAATCTTGGAACACTTAAGTCCAGACAATAGTGAGTATCAGTTACAGCTGTCTGAAACCCAGGACTCCCTGACAGTACTTTAAAACTCTTCTTTTCATGTGCATGTACAGATGCTCAGAGGATCCGCAGTTGGCTCTGCATGACCACAGGTGTGGAAGGTCCCTGTCACAGCCTACCTCTTCCTGCATACAGGCGACATCACTGTTCCTACGAGGCAGGGCAGGATCTGTTACTTAGACATTAGTGTCTGCTCACGTTAAAACAGAATCCAGGCTGCATCTCTAATAAGCATCTGATGCTACATGAAGATTTTACCACACCAAGCCCTGATTATTTTCCTTGATTATTCCATTAGTATTCTATTGTCATTTCTCTGAAGACATGAGCAAAGGCAAGGAAACATAAACATATTTATTGTCTATCATTATATCTTTCTGATTATGTTTATATTTAATATCATAATGTGAGCAGGTCATTGTAGAAATAATATACTAATATTTGCCAAGAGTGGGTATGAAAATCATGTTGAACTAGGCCACAGGATAATCAAATTATTTAATGGGCAATTGTGATCAACTCAGCAAATTTTACATTTAGTTGAAAGTATTTATATGGTAAAAAACCAGGAAGGCTACAAGGTGAATCTAAAACACTGGCTGTGAACTTGAGAAATTAAAAATTAACAGTGCAGAATTCACGAAACCTTGGATAATGGTGGAAATGAAACACAACATTAGGAAAGCTGCTGTTTTCAAACAAACTCTGGGAAAATGATAATTGCCAGGTGTAATTTCAAGGATTTTGAAATCTTCAGATTTGAATTTTATTAAATATATTCAAATAATGTGTGTGTGTGTGTGTGTGTGTGTGTGTGGACAGAGAGAGAGAGAGAAGGGGAGAGAGATAGGGAGGATATACTTAAAAGTGTGTTTAAAACACTGTCCTCGTTTTGACACTTAGGAAAGACCAGGAGATTCACGTCTCCAGGATTTACTGACGCGGGCCGTTTCAGTCGTTTTGTTCAGGGCAGGCTTTAAAGTAAATCGCTCTGAGTATAAACACATTAAATGTAGTTTGGTTTCTCAGGATGTCACAGGTCCTCTCAGAATCACATGTTCACATGAGCACCCATGTCAAATGTTTGAGCACACAGCCAGAACACGCATCTACCATCCTGTGGTCTGTGCCCTGCTGTTCCCAGCCACACAAGCTGAGAACACACTGTCACCACAAGACACAAATGCAAGAAGCAAACATGTAGCGCATTCGATTGTGATAAGATGGATTACAAAAAGGTTACAACTGTCATTGCAAGACCCAGAAATCCTAAGTATTGCATGTTTCTTATTGTAATATTCATTTGGACAGTTGAGAGAAAGGGATTAAATTTGCAAATAGAATGTATCCATTTTAATGTTTCTACATCGACTAGGTGCAGCTGTAGATGATACTGTAAAGACCCTTCCAAGAAGACTGTTACTATGCTTTCAATATACCAAACATTGCTGGATGATATTTAAGAAACTGCTAACAGGGTTGCTCTGTGTAAGAAGTTCTCAGCTTGGGGTAGGAGAGAGGAGAGCTTACTTGGCCTTTTGTTGTATTAAATTGCATTGCATACCCTTTTACAACGTGGTTACTGCTAAAATTTTTACCATGTGCCATCTGTAACAAATTAATTGTATGAGTGTTGTAAAACGTGGTAAATGTTGTAATTGGTTTCTTTAGGGGGGAGGGAATGTTATTTGCAACAACTTCATTGTGAGAATCCAAATACTATTGAGTCTATGCAACCGACATAAAATAAATTTCAACACAAAATAAAAATATTTTTGTGAATAAACATCTTATAAGTACATTTTATATATTTTAACTCAGCGAATACATTTAGAAATAGAATTTGAATATTGTTTTCATATATTTAATGCATAGGAATGTTTCAATTGCCATTTTCTTTCTTTTTTTTTTTTTTTTTTTTTTTTGACAGGCAGAGTGGACAGTGAGAAAGAGAGACAGAGAGAAAGGTCTTCCTTTGCCGTTGGTTCACCCTCCAATGGCCGCTGCAGCTGGTGCACCGTGCTGATCCGATGGCAGGAGCCAGGTACTTCTCCTGGTCTCCCATGGGGTGCAGGGCCCAAGGACTTGGGCCATCCTCCACTGCACTCCCTGGCCATAGCAGAGAGCTGGCTGGGAAGAGGAGCAACCGGGACAGAATCTGGCGCCCCGACCGGGACTAGAACCTGGTGTACTGGCTGTGCAAGGCGAAGGATTAGCCTATTGAGCCACGGCACCAGCTCAATTGCCATTTTGAAGCCACTATTACAAGGCTTGACTACAGCGCATTTTCACTTGCTTTGAATCATTGAAGTCTTTCAAAGAGCACGTGATGTGGGAATTGTATCCACTAGAGAGGAAAGAAACTGAGGGTCTGAGAAGTTTAGAGTTTTCGCTTCAGACCAGAATGTCAGTAAGTGACAGAGTGATGGCTTTCTGCACGGTTTCCGTTCTGTATGCATAATTTATTCTATTTTCTCCCACATTCAGAAAAGTAAGATATTTGCATGAGAAAGAAATGCAACATGGTTGAAAGTATCAGACAAACCAGGGTAGCAGCTTGGGACACTCTCCGCATGAAATGAGAATTCAAGAAATGGTAAACTAGAGAGAAAAGCAATCTGGGCGCACTGCGAGGAGGTTGTGTGACCCCAGCGCAGGGCGCATCGACACTGACACCTTAGCTGACACTTGCCTCAATGTTGGTTACCGGGCATTTGTTGAGTTCACTGTACCTAAGTTTTGGGACTCTTTCTGCTACTATCATCTTCCTTCAGGATCAAACCCTTAATTGCCATTCGTATTACTACTGCCTGAAGCCTAGTACGTACTCATTCAAAAGTTTCTGATGAATAAACTATTTCTTGTCATCTACCAAGTTTCATTAAATTAAACCCAAAGCTGATTATTGAACTGCAGTTACCTGATGCTACAATTGTTCTTATCCTCATAATTTATTTGCCTCATACATTGTATATTACTACCTACTCATTGGTCCCTTATTCTGATGTTCAGTTTCCTAGTAGGATATATCTGCTCTTTGTATATATAACACCCCTTTCTGTAGCCCCCAAATGCACACCAAATGCACAATTTTTATTTGCCTAAGCATATCCTATTAATATATTATATTCTCTGCACATGGATTTCCATAGAGGTCACAGCTTTCTTGCCCATTTGATCAACTTACAAGTGCAATTCCCTAGGCCAGCTCTACTTCATATGCCCCTCTATACGTGTTTAAGTAGACTCCCACCTATTGTGAATCACCCCACAGAGGATAATTGTGTAATTGCATTTCTTCAAGAGATATTTGACAAGAGTACAACCACTGTATATAGCATTTTATAACCTGGCTGCATACTTGGTAGGTTATATTGTCAAGGATCAATTTTTTTGAAGAATAATTAATTTATCTCAAATATCATATGTAAAAGTTTATTTCTTTGAAATAAAGAGAAACAAAGAGAGAAAGAAAAGAAAGAGGGACCTTCTAGTCCCTGTTTCACTTCCTGAAGGCCTACAATAGCTGAGGCTGGCCTAGGCCAAAGCCAGGAGCCACGAGCTGTATCTGAGTCTCCATGTGGATTTTAAGGCTACACGGACTTGAGCCACTATCTGTCGCCTCCCAGGGTGCACATTAGCAGGAAGATGGCTTAGAAGTGGAGGCAGGATTCATTCCATGTGCCCCAATTTCCGATGTGGGCATTTCAAGCTACAGCTTAACTCATTGCACCAAAATGTACACCCCTGAATACCATTCGTTTGCGGGAAGAAGGGTCATCTTGTATACCTACAGAGAGCATGTTAATACAAACATATTTTTGCAAAAATTGTGCTTTCCCTGGATTCTGCATAAAACATAGGCAGCATGTGCTTAAATATAGTGGTCTGCTATGAATAAATTTCTCTAGAATGTCTATAATATATACTGTGCTTAAATAGGCCAGGAGCTGTGTCTAAACACAGATCCAAGTTATGAAGTGCTACTGACAAGCATGTCTGTTTATTGCTAAGTGCTTAGTATAACTCAAAAGAGAAACAGTAAAATTAATTTACTATTGTGCTTTTTTGGGGATCTTAGAGAATCAAAATTTTTAAAATTAAAGCTGGAAATACAAGTAAAATAGAGATGGGGACCATTTACTCTACTATGATCCTATTAAGACAATGCCAGATGAAAAACCATGTACATATTTTTGCATGACACAAAAGAACATGGAACATATCACACCTCTTAATGCATCAAGTTGCCTATCTTGTCTGCCAAAATTGGGTAATTCTTGTTCTGGTGCCAAAAGAAGTCATTGTTATCATCTGTGTTTCCATGACCTTTTAAAGCATTCTGGAGCCAGTAAACATTGAATTATGACTTTTGTTGTGTTTAACCAGGATCAACAAAGAGAATACAAAACATGAGTTTGTTCACTATCAAACATTTTTGGTCCATCTTCAGAAAGCTGGAGATAACTAAGTAGCATTTAAAACAGGTGATTTAGTTAATGCATGGTTACCAATGGCTCATCTCTACAGTACACAAGTCTCAAAACCACATCTTAGAAATCTGCATAATTAACTTATTTAAAAAATTTACTCATCTATTCCTCCTCAGTGAGCTTGATTTAGGAGATTTGTAACACATCTTGTACATTGTAATGAAATGTAATCTTATACATCTTGTATATTGTAATGAAACTTGTACCTTCAACGTGGGCTCCAGGTTCATGGCCTATAAGCTACAGTTTAAAGACCGTTTTGAGAACGTAGTATGGGAACAGACTTACCTTTGTGGATAGAGTTCCTGACAAAAAACTCTGAGAATTCAAAGTTGATTAGAATACAAAGAGTTATTCTTGCTAACAAGAAACCTTGTATCCTGGGGCCAACCACAAAATTTTCTATACACTTGAAAAAAGTAATAAGAAGTGTAAGAACTACTTTATACTGAAGTTCTCATTGAGAATACCTGTGTCACGAGCCCATTTGTGATTTGTGTCATTCTTTAGCTTACATGTTTTTCTTATAGGTTTTCAATGGAAAGGAAAGGGAAGAAAAGTCATTTTTGAATGTTTATGCCTTACATATATCTACTCAGTAAATATGTGTTGAATTAAGTGTGAGGCGAGTTATACAATCAAGGGAAAACGGAGCAGGGCAATATAGCACTGCAGACACAGTTCCTACAGGAAGACAGAAACCGTGCTGAGTGCACTGAGAGGCGAGGAATGAGTTAATGAAAACTCAAAACGCGTTTTAATTTTCAAATACAGAGTTCTGTAACCCCCTTACATCCAGATAGCTGATATGATTAATGGGGGAACGGAAACCAGTCTTAACGATGCTTTTATGCACTTGCCACCAAGAGTGAACTCAAACTCTTGGAACTGGGTTTCTTCCTTCCTTCACTTTTTTTTTTTTTTAACATTTATTTAATGAATATAAATTTCCAAAGTACGATTTATGGATTACAATGGCTTCCCCCCCATACCGTCCCTCCCACCCACAACCCTCCCCTTTCCCACTCCCTCTCCCCTTCCATTCACATCAAGATTCATTTTCGATTATCTTAATATACAGAAGATCAGCTTAGTATACATTAAGTATGGATTTCAACAGTTTGCTCCCACACAGAAACATAAAGTGAAAAATAATAGATGATTTTTTTTAAATGATGATGAAATCAGATCAGACCTATTGTCATGTTTAATCCCAGTGAGAGTCAAGTTGGGAGTTGATAATTTCTTTTTTTTTTTTTTTTAACAGAGGATCAGTTTAGTATACATTAAGTAAAGATTTCAACAGTTTGCACCCCCATAGAAACACAAAGTGAAATATATTGTTTGAGTACTCATTATAGCACTTTTTCTGCCATTTCCCACAGTGCCTTCCCCCTCTCATGTAGTCCGGGACATAAACTCCACCTCTGTGCCATGAGTACAAAGTTCTTTCAAGTCACTTAATTCAGGATAATATATATGAATTTTCCTTTCAATTATTGTGACTTGAAACATTCTTCTTGGGGCCAGCACTGTGGCGCAGTAGATTAAAGCCCTGGCCTAAAGCACCAGCATCCCATATGGGTGCCGGTTCTATTCCCGGCTGCTCCTCTTCTGATCCAGTTCTCTGCTGTGGCCTGGGAAAGCAGTAGAAGATGGCTCAAGTCCTTGGGCCCCTGCAAGCACATGAGAGACCCAGAGGAGGCTCCTGGCTTTGGATCGGCACAGCTCCGGCCATTGGGGCCATCTGGAGAGTGAACCAGCGGATGGAAGACCTCTCTCTCTGTCTCCACTTCTTTCTGTAACTCTGCCTTTCAAATAAATAAAATAAGTCTTTAAAAAAAAAAACCAAAACCATTCTTCTTATCATTGATTTCTCCCTAGGATACAGCTTTAGAGTCACCGTTTTTCTGGCCAGTGTAAATTGTTTTTACTGTTTTCTACTAAGTTAAGACAATGACTCTCTCTACTCTTTGATTCAGTCTCTTGAGGATTGTATCTTCTATGTCTCAATGTTTCTTTCCCAGTCGTGATAGTGCACTGTCAAGGGAAGAGCTGGACTATAAATTTCCCTTTATGAAGGAGGGGGGAGGGGGAAGGGAGAGGGAGAGTTAGGTCAGTGGGTACAATGTCGCAAGTGGGCAAGGGGAATAAGTTCTGGTGTTTTCTTACACATTAAAGTGACTATAGTTCACAGTGATCTATTTTATATCCCAAACAGCTGGAAGAGAGCATTTGGATTGTTTAGAGATGACAATCATTGGAAGTGAGGGGTATACCAAGGGCCCTGATTTGGTCATGACACAATGTAATATTTTTTGAAACATCACACTGTATCGTTTAAACAGGTACTGTTACTATGCATCAATTAAAACTAAAACTTACTAAAAAATGAGCTTTGAGTTTTACGACTAACAGCACTTAAGCCGTAGATAATTAACTTTCTCTCAGGAGACATTAATTTCATTATCAACAAGTTGGGAACTTTGATGGAGAAAATCTCTGGGGTCTCTTCAATGTTCCGACCACATGATTCTCTGTCGAGAGGTGATTTTGCTTTGAATGCAGACTGATCTTCGAGTTTACTAACCTATATTGTATGCTGTCCTGTTTGTTTTCTTGTCCTCACGGAGTCTAAGTAAATTCAGAAATTTTCTGAAGGCAAGCTCCTAATTCTCTATCACTTCAAGGTAAGGATGATATTTTGTTATAAACAGATGATAAACAGCTTTGCATTTAAAGTGGTCTGGACTTTATGAATGTGAGAGACACTCTTGTTGAACAGGGAGGACTGTCTGTTCTCTGACTGCTCTGCCCCTGGAGTTAAGATCTTCTGAAATGAAACAATAGGGTCATTGCTCAGCCTTGCTATCTGAAAAACTGAGGAAAAGCTCAGCTACAGCTCTTGCTAACTGACAGATGGATCACAGTCCCGGACTCCTTTTTCTATTGTCAATTCTTTTGGAGCCAGTTACTCATGAAGCTTTCCTTGTTTGTTTGTTTTGGTCCCTAGACATGATGGTTTTAGATGTTTATGAGCAACGTCACACTAACTACTGTGAAAAAACTACAAGGCATTAATGTTAACTCTCCCATGGCTGATGGGAATCTATTAATTCACATCTCTCAGCTCCCAGTCACTTCCTGTCAGCACTTAGGTTTCCAGACTGCAAAATGCTCGTGTGTTCTTTCTCTGCCCAGATTCCTCGCCTCTCAGTGCGCTCAGCACTGTGTCTTCCTGTAGGAACTGTGTCTGCCCTGCTCCGTTTCCCCTTGATTGTATAACTCGCCTCACACTTAATTCAACACATATTTACTGAGTAGGTATATGTAAGGCATAAACATTCAAAGATGACTTAGCTTCCAATCACACTCCAGAAATTTTGGGCAAGAAAGCAAAGCACATACAATTTGGATGAGGGGTTAGTAGCACACTTATACAGATTTATGGAAAAGATCAAGTCAGGCTAGGTGGATTTTTATTAGCTCTCTTTTAATCAACGGATTCATTTTCAGGTGTGAAAGACTAGAAAAAGATTCACATGGAAATTTACCATTGCCTTTATGTACTTTGCATTGCTTTCACCAAGGATCAGACCCCCACTTTATTTATACTTAATGTTCAATGCTGTGTAAGTTGGGAAATATGTTGGTGGGAAAAATAGTCCTTAGAATCCTCTTAAACTGCACAAAGCGGGCAACACACACACATTCTACACATGCAGTCAGCAGTGGTTAAAAGTGAAGGGAGCATCTAAGTCAATGATAACAAACTCAGGTAACAGTTCTTAGGGTCCAGGAGCCAATCTAACGTAACCAGGTAGCCCTCACAGCAACCCCCGAAATGGAGACTGTCACGCAATACTTTATATGTGAAGAAACGGTGAAGTCCTCTGAGACAGCCACCAGGGTGCAGAGCCTGAGAGTGCCAGGTCTTGGGCTGCATCCCTGTGTCCCTTGGGAGGAAGAACGTTGCTTCAGGAGCACGTGGGCAGGCAGTCCCAGGGACCGGAGCCAGGCTGCTCCTGACACCTTGCATGAATCAGTCGTTTGGGAATCCTTAGGAAATGAATCTAAGCTACCCTATAATGAATGCACAATTCATTTGAGTGAGAACACTCCCATGGTAAAAAGTACCAAGCATTGCATTCATGAACTTCTGTCTTTTGAAGAACGCATGCGTCTTCTTGGCATCTTTTTCATGTGTGCATATGGGGTGCGTCACACTGAAAGATAAACGCATACCACAATGACTGAAACATGGTTAGCAAAATAGCTGCATTGAAAGTTTGTTCTGCCTCTCACCATCATCTAACCATCAGAAATAGCTGGCATGATAACTGTATCAGAACAGCTGGGATATTTTAAAGTGTTTTGGTTCCTAAACAACCTCCCACTATTACTCCCTATTTAGATTTGCTATTTTTTATCCAGTTGTGCAAATGAATTATTATTTGAACATGAAGTGGGCCAGGAGGAAATATGAAAGAAATTTGTTGGAGGAGATATATTACTGGATCCAATACTCATAGTTGCAACTGATTTACCAACTACGTTCAGTCTATATATTTTTAAAATAAATTTGCTACCAGGAAGCCAGAGTTGAGAAAGTCCAGATTGGTTTATGACAATTTCCTGCTGTTCTTTTGACATAACTTAACTCTGAGTCAACCACTTTTTCTATATCATGTAATTGGATGATCTTAATTGAATACTTCCCCCTCAGAAATTGAACCTTTGGAAAAAATGCCAACATTCTGTGATGCTTCCAAAGGTCAAAGGTAAAGGTTAGGAGGCCATAGTCTGTGCAGGTATAGGAAGACTTTAATGAAATGTACCAACACTCATTTTAGTGCTCAGGTTGCTGTATGAAAAGATGGATCCACTGCAGGGTGAACATAGTAGCAAGATCACGAAGGTCAAATGTGTTTGCTCTGGAATCTGCTTTGAAATTTAGTTATCCAGCTCTGTTTACTAACAAACTGTGCAGACATGTAAACAAGCACACATAGAGACACAATGGCTGGACTCTCTGTTTCCAAAATATTGGCCCAGATTGCAAAGTCCATTCACAAAGCTACACTTCCGATGTGAAGCAAAGAGATGCAGTTGTCCTGAATCTGATATTTTCGGTTTTACCTTATAAACTTTCATTGTACATACTGGTACCTTTTTATTATTAAAGAGTAAAAGGAGACTAAGCATAAGCTTTCATATAAATACACGCAAGTTCCACATAAAACTTCTAAATGAAAAGAAATGGGGGGAGATGAAGATTCTGTAGGGTTCAGGTCTCAAAGGAAGCATAGGTGAGAAGCCCACCAAGGTGGCTCCTGACCTGCCGTTCCCCACATCCCAAACTTCCAAGTCAGAGGAACAGGACAACTGCATCACAAACAGCTTATAGGATTCTTTTTAAAAATTTTAATGAGGCGATATCAATGAGTTTTTTCAAAAATAAACACCTGACTTTTACATAGTATTTTAGAGCTAGTAATAAAGTATTGAAATTTAACATGTTATAAGCAACTCAAGTTTATGATTTAACTATTCAGGATTTATTTATTTTTTTATTTTTTGACAGACAGAGTTAGACAGTGAGAGAGAGAGACAGAGAGAAAGGTCTTCCGTTGGTTCACCCCTCCAATGGCCGCCACGGCTGCTGCGTTGAGCCGATCCGAAGCCAGGAGCCAGGTGCTTCCTCCTGATCTCCCATGCAGGTGCAGGGCCCAAGCACTTGGGCCATCCTCCGCTACCCTCCCGGGCCACAGCAGAGAGCTGGCCTGGAAGAGGGGCAACCGGGACAGAATCCGGAGCCACAACTGGGACTAGAACCGGATGTGCCGGCGCTGCAGGCAGAGGATTAGCCTAGTGAGCCACAGTGCCAGCCAATATTTCTGAATTATAAATAGTTTGTATTTATGTGTGTTCTCTTTTATATAGTACTTTATAATACAAATTCAGCTTTAGCTTTCTATGCAAGAAAATTGTACATATATATGCATATATTTGAATTTGAAAGATTGACTATGTTCATGAGAACGAGTTGTTCAGAAACATTCAGAAAAATGACATTTGCCCGATCTTTTGCAAACATAATTATATAGATATCTCATTCATACTCAGTCTTATCTAAAATTTCACAGACCTTCTGTTTTGATGTAAACAAATATTTTGGATGTCTAATTCTGCCAAAAACTTCAAAGAAAATTCTTGAAATCTCCTTGACTTTTGGATTCCACGTGTGAGTGAGATCAAATAGTCTTTGTCTTTCTGTTCCTGGTTTATTTCACTTAGCATTACGTCCTCCAGGTTCAACCATGTTGTCAGAAATGACAGAATTTCTTTTTTTAATGGATGAGTAATATTCCATTGTGGATATATCCATATTTTCATTATCCATTCATCATGGATACGCAATTAGTTTGATTCCACATCTTCCATAGTTATTAATACATTGGCTTATGGAAAAATACTCTAGAGTAGAAGTACAAAAGTGACACTGTGTGAGGAAATGCATATGTTAATTGGCTAGATTTAGTCATTCCACAATGTGTATATATATATTTCAAAATATAATGCACATGCTAAATGCACATACACTTATGTCAATTAAAAAATAAAAATAGGGGCCAGCACCTTGGCTCACTTGGCTAATCCTCCGCCTTTGGCACTGGCATCCCATATGGGTGCTGGGTTCTAGTTCTGGCTGCTCCTCTTCCAGTCCAGCTCTCTGCTGTGGCCCGGGAAGGCAGTGGAGGATGGCCCAAGTGCTTGGGCCCTGCACCTGCATGGGAGACCAGGAGGAAGCACCTGGCTCCTGGCATCCGATAGGTGAAGCTCCAGCCGTGTTGGCCATTTGGGGAGTGAACCAACAGAAGGAAGACCTTTCTCTCTGTCTCTCTCACTGTCTGTAACTCTGTCAAAATAAAAAATAAAAAATAAAAATAAGCAAAAATAGGATTTTCCTTAAAAGTATATATGATAAGAAGTTAACTTTAAATCCTTCTCTCATGGAAACATGAGATTGGTACTCTAGAAGATCTTTGTTTCATAATTTGTAATTGGGAAAAACACCTTCCAATGTACATATATAGCTTCAAATTTACAAATAATTTTATATTTACAGATAACTTTGTGAAGCTGAAATATCACTTTGAAAAAAGTATGTGCTGTTTTTGAAATTCTCTCCCGCTGTGTCTGTCTGAGGTTCGGCCGCGGACGGTTTGTTGAGCCTGTTAGTGCCCTCGGCCGAGACTCACGCCACTGCCATGTCCCGCTACCTGCGCCCCCCCCAACCAACACGTCTCTGTTGGTCAGGAACGTGGCAGGCGACAGCAGGTCTGAAGGTTTAGGGTGCGAGTTTGGTCGCTATGGTCCTAGAGTTGGTGTGCATGCTCCACTTGATTCCACACTCGCCGTCCAAGAGGATTTGCTTATGTTCAGTTTGAGGATGTTGGTGATGATGAAGATGCTTTACATAGTCTGGACAGAAGATGGTTTGTGGACGTCAGACTGAAATGCAGTTTGCACAGGGAGATCGGAAGACACCAAATCAGGTGAAAGCCAAGGAAGGGAGGAATGCGTACAGTTCTTCACGTCATGAGGATTATGACAGATACAGGCGTTCTAGAAGCTGAAGTTATGACAGAAGGAGATGAAGAAGTCGGTCTTCTGATTACAACTGTAGAAGATCTTATAGTCCTAGAAACAGTAGCCCGACTGGAAGACCTCGGGGTAGCAGAAGCCATTCCGACAATGATAGACCAAACTGCAGCTGGAATACCCAGTACAGTTCTGCTTACTACACTTCAAGAAAGATCTGAAAGTGGAAAAGGAACCAAAGAAGGGCAGTTCAAGCGATCAAAGGGTGCGTGGAAGGTGCTGCAGTATGAATATTGTACGAATATTTTGACTCTGGTCTGAAAAGATAAAAGAATTATCGAAAACTACATGGAATAATTGAAGTCCCTTCAAGTTTGAAAGTAAGCATTTTAGGACAAATAAAAGGAAGTTCAACTTTGTACTTGTGGAAACTAATCCCTAAATATGAATAGGTTTATATTGATTCATGGGTAACAGGTCCATAATAAATTATTTGAAACTAGGATGTCTGAATATCAAGGAAGACAGCCATAGTCTCTTACAGTGCCTCTATTGGTCTGTCTCAAACTGAATTGGGTGGGAAAAGGTATGGTACAATATAAATTTTTTCTGGATTCTCCTTAAAATTCCTCTTTAGTCATTATTGGCAAACTTTGCCTTTGTTATTCTGGTGCCAGTATTTTCTGCTTAATCATTTGCTTCGTTGGCATCTGAGTATATTTGCTTAAATACCACATAGAGTTGACTTCTTTAACCACTTTTTCCCATGTAGATTCCAATTATACTTGACATCCAGCTGAGGGGGCCCATCTCTTCTCACCTCTTTCCTAATCAGTATGTTCAGTGAATATTTATTGAGCCCTTAACAGTGGGCAAAATATTGTACTAAGTAATTGGATAGAAAAATAGATAATTCCCATATTCAATAAATGTCTACTGAGCACAATCTAGTGTATCATTACATATGGCCTCACTGTTTTGTTTGAGGTGTATTATTTGTAACTATATTACACCATTCACATCTTAATGTAATTATAAAACTCGATATACTATCAAAGATAAGTAATTTTGTGATTTATCTGCCTTTTAAAAAGGATCCAGTATCTGTTTGCACCTCATAAAAAAAAAAAAAAGAAATTCTCTCCCTTTTCTTGTAAAAAAACATTACATAGGATGATATATTTTGAGGTAGCACCCAATTCTCAAGAACCATAAATGATATTGAAATCTTTCTATAGAACTTTCCCTGGGGCCAGTGCTGTGGCATATGGGTAAAGCCACTGCCTGTAGTGCGGGCATCCCAGATGGGCACTGGTTTGAGTCCCAGCTGCTCCACTTCCAATCCAGCTCTCTGCTATGGCCTGGGAAAGCAGTAGAAGATGGCCCAAGTCCTTGGGCTCCTGCACCCGCATTGGAGACTCGGAAGAAATTGCTGGCTCCTGGCTTTGGATCGGTGCAACTCCAGCTGTTGCTGCCATCTGGGGAATGAACCATCGGATGGAAGACCTCTCTCTCTCTCTCTCTCTCTCTCACTCTCTCTCTCTCTTTTTCTCTCTGCCTCTCTTCTCTCTGTGTGTAACTCTGACTTTCAAGTAAATAAATAAATCTTTAAAAAAAGAACATTCTATAAACATATTAACAAAAAAATTAACTTTGCTATTTGGCCAAATAAATGTGAAGCTTGCACCTTATCTTCTCTCCCAGTGCAATTTATTAAAGGTTAACTAACATGTTATTAATCTTTAATTAATATATATTTTACAAATTAATTAATATTTAATACCATTATAGTTTGTAAATACATGCTCTGCTGGACAACGTAGTAAAATTTTTTTTTTTTTTGACAGGCAGAGTGGACAGTGAGACAGAGACAGAGAGAAAGGTCTTCCTTTTCCGTTGGTTCACCCCCCAGCGGCCGCTACGGCTGGCATGTTGTGGCTGGCGCACCACGCTGATCCGAGGCCAGGAGCCAGGTGTTTCCTCCTGGTCTCCTATGTGGGTGCAGGGCCCAAGCACTTGGGCCATCCTCCACTGCACTCCCTGGTCACAGCAGAGAGCTGGACAGGAAGAGGAGCAACCAGGACAGAATCCGTTGCCCCGACCAGGACTAGAACCCAGGGTGCCGGTGCTGCAGGCGGAGGATTAGCCTATTGAGCCATGGCACGGGCCCAACGTAGTAAATTTTTAATATTTAATATTAACGGGTAGTTTCCAGCAGCCAAGCCTCTTAAAAGGAACACCTTTATAAAGCATCTTAGAGTTAATAGATTTTCTAAATGTTTTGTGTTAAATAGGTTCTAAGAGGGCCACAGGGTGCAATGGAAGTGACCAACCCCTTCCCACCCCTTGCCTCATTACTTTCTGCCCCTGTTTTCATGCTGAAAAGGGAAAGCATTACCTCCTTTTAAAAAATACTTATTTTTTAAAAGACTTATTTTTATGTATATGAAAGAGTTACAGTGAGAGGGAGAGACGGGAGAAAGAGATCTTTTATCCACTGGTTCAGTTCCCAGATGGCTGCAATGGCCAGGGCTGAGCCAGGCCGAAGCCAGGGGCCAGGAGCTTCATGTGTTTTTTTATTGTCTTTATTGAGGAACCAGTCCTAACCGCCCATCCCTCTCCCAGACCAATCACAAGAGCTTCCCCTTTTGACAGCCTATAAGAACTAGACCATCAGCCCTCAACAGCTGGCTCCCTAAGGGACCCCTCCCTGTTTGCTTTCAGCAAACCACTTCTGCACACATTCTTCCTTGCCTGTGCTCCTCATTCTTTGTGGACACAAGATAGGAACCTGGTGGAGAAAATCGGTTGTAATAACTGCAGAAGCCTGCAAGATCGACACCCGAATCTGACTCCTGGCTACCAGAACTGTGATAGGATAAACTTCTCATGCTTTCAAACCACTCAGCTTCTAGCAGCCCAGAAAATGAGTACTAGGACGTGCAGCCCAACACTGTAACATAAATTCTACACAGCTGTGGTAGAGGAACTGAGACAAGACAGGTAATGGATTTTAAAACGATATTTAACAAGGATGCCTTATTTGAGTTTGGTTAAGAATGCTAACCTCTGTGAATCTGAGTCTGAAAACCCAATGGACCACTCAAGAAAGGAAGTAGATGTGCTTATAGCACGGCATGATGCTGGTTCGCTGGGTGTGTTCTCTTCCTAACACCAAGGCTGCCTCCCTTACTGTCAACAAAGGGAGCCAACGCCACATGTCTTTCTATTTCAAGTGGAATCTGAAGCATGCCATGAATTTTTCAACTGAAACAACATGGAAAATTAAAAAAAAAAGCTTTCAGTTGATTGGCTGTGTTATTACTTAGCACATTAATGCAACAGGTTTAAAAACATTACATGTATTTGAATGCAAACAGAATTGACCGAAAAATTAACTCATTTTGTGTAGTGTTTATTATTTTTTTCCATGAAAGCAAACAAATAGGAAAACTTTTTGATTGAAAACAACAGTAACAACCCATATTTTCAACTCTCTCTGTCTACATATATAAATGTGTACGTATTCACACACATACACACATACTCAAAATTTACTTTTCACTTTTGTTCTTCATTTAAAATTGCCACACTCTCTATGGTTAATGCATAATATTTTGAGTTGGTTGGTTCTGTGCCACAAATCAAGTGAAGTAGCAGCCAGTTCATATGGAGTATCAGCAGAATACTGGGGATTATCTCAATAGACCCTAAAACCAATAGCAACCTACAAGAAGCAGAAGTGGTCTATATCATTTGAGTATTTTCTAAACAAGCAGAGATTTTTAAATAAAAGCTGAAATGAACACTGTCGCTCCCCCTCTTCATGGAGGAACGACACTAAACTCTGCGTAGGCTTCATATCCAAGTCACGGCACCATTATGTCGCTCCCCATCTTCGTGGAGGAACGACACAGGACCCTGCGCTGTTCTTTTGTCTGCTCGGCCCTCCCGGGTTTGCTGCTGGTTCTTCCCGGGTTGGCTACCGTCCCTTCCACCTCCGTGGAAGGGCGGTTCCCCCTGCCACTTTCCCCACTTCCGCGGGGGAGCGGCACACTGCCGGCCGGCTCTCTCGGGGGCTGCACAGGTGTTCCTTCAGATAGATGTTCCTGGTGCATGTTGTCTCTCTCCTCCTTTATAGTCCTCTTCTGCCAATCCCAACTCTGCTACCCACACGCCGAGTACGCTGCTCTCCTGCAATCAGGAGCAGGTCTTGCTGTTTATTGGTTGAACTGGAGGCAGCTGTGTAGAAGCTGTTTCCTCCTCTCCCAGCGCCATATTGTGGGAGAGCAGATGCATAGAATAAGTCTTAATTCCAGTAACTTAGTCTAGTCTGAGTTGCTCCCCACAGAACACGAGCCCACTTACTTCAGTTGAACAGATGTTTCCACATCAGTGTTCAAGACAGTGTTGTTCTTAAGGGAAGAGAGGTGGAAGAAGCGCAGATGCATGACAATGAGTCACTGAAGGAACCGTGGAATATACATACATGGAATATTATGTCTCCTATAAGGAAGGAAATGCTGTCACGAAACATGCCAAGTGAAATATGCCAGTTACAACAAGACAAACTGCATAATTTCATTGATATGTGCTGTCTAACTCAGTTCAAATTCGCAGAAACTATAAGTAGAATGGTGGCTAACAGGCTGGTGGGAAGGGGGAAAGGGAGCTGTTTAATGGATATATGGAGTTTGAGATTTCCAAGATCTGTTTCACAACACTGTGGAAATACTTAACACTACTGAACTATTAAAATGGCTCAGATGGTAAATTTATGTTATGTGTTCTTTGCTACAATAAAAAAATATAAAAGAAAACATCTGAACCAGAAACATTGTTTCCTAAAGCTGAGTTTTTGTTATGGTTAATTTTATGGTGTCAACTTGACTGGATTAAGCAATAGCTAGAAGAAACTTGGAAAAGTCTTTTGTTGGGTGTGTCTTGGAGGGTGTTTCCAAATGAGATTAGCAAGTGAATCTGTGTGCACTAGGAGGAACAAGCTGGCCCCCATCCGGGTGGGCATCATCAGGGACCTGGGGGTCTGGGGAGGTGATCTGGGGACCCTCACAGAGGGAGAGAGCTGGAACACAGTTGCCTTTTGTCTCCATCGTCAGCTCCTGGCCTCTGAACTCCAGGAATACACCCGTGTCCCCCTCACTGTTGTTCAGGCTTTGTCAACCTCAAACCGAGACACATCTTTGGCTCCTTTTGTGCTGAGACCCTTGAACGGGGACTGAGCCATGCTGAGAGCATCCCAGGCTCCCAGCCTGCAGATGACCTATCATGGGACTTCTCAGCTGCCGTGCTCATGTGAGTCAAACCCTGCAACAAATTTTCCCTCAAAGACTTACGTGCACAGCCCATCAATTCTGTATAGCCACATTCTGACTAATTCTAACACAACTCTTACAGTTGGCTTTCTTCTTCCTTCCTTCCTTCCTTCCTTCCTTCCTTCCTTCCTTCCTTCCTCCCTCCCTCCCTCCCTTCCTTCCTTCCTTTCTCTCTCTCTCTCTCTCTCTCTCTCTCCTTCTTTCTTTCTTATTAGGAAGGGATTTTTACAGAGAGAGAGGGAGAAGCAGAGAGAGATAGTCCATCTGCTGGTTCACTCCACAAATGGCTGCGATGGCCAGAGATGGGCCAGTCTAAAGCCAGGAGCCAGGAGCTTTGTCTGGTCTACCACACGGGTGCAGGGTCCCAAACACTTGGGCCATCCACCACTGCTTTTCCTTGTACATTAGCAGGGAGTTGAACAGCTGGAACTTGAACCAGGACCCATGTGGGATGCAGGCATCACAGGCAGCAGCTTTACCCTCCAAGCCACAAAGCCAGCCTCCTTAAATAGATTTCAATTTGCAAACTTGTAATGTGAAATATAGTTTTAAAAATCTGTCAAGGGTTTTAATTTTTGTTTTTTTAACTGTTATCTCTTAAAAAGAGTTTCTTATCTAGAATAAACTATAACTAGAAAGGCTTTGAGCATGGCGGTGAAGCAGAACTTTTATAAGATGGCAGAAATCTGGAAGCTTATTAAAAATAAATTATACTGGGGCTGGCTCTTGTGGTGTAGCAGGTAAAGCCATCACCTGCAGTGCCAGCATCCCATATGGGAGCCGCTGTGAGTCCTGGCTGCTCTACTTCCGATCTAGCTCTCTGTGATGGCCTGGGAAGGCAGTAGAAGATAGCTCAAGTGCTTAGGCCCCTGCACCCCTGGGGGAGACCCGGGAGAAGCTTCTGGCTCATGGCTTCAGATCTGTGCAGCTCCAGCCTTTGATGCCATCTAGGGAGTGAACCGGTGGACAGAAGACCTTTCTCTCTCTCTCTCTCGCTCTCCCTCCTTCTCTCTCTCTCTGTAATTCTGTCTTTCAAATAAATAAATACATCTTTAAAAATAAATAAATAAATTCTATTAAGAAAGAAGCAAAGAATGGGGAAAAGAAGTGATTTGATTTTCCTTGGTCACTCAACACTGATGAACTATCAACATAGCATCTGTGCATTAGTGTAGCTGTTAAAATGGAAAGAAAAGGTTTTCATCGGTACAGTCTTGGGACTGTTTCTAGTGAATATGGGATTAAAGGTTGTTTTCTGAGGAATATTTGAATTCAGCTCACTTCAGGGGAAAGACAAGATTCAGATAATCTCTTCAGACATTTTTCTACTGCATTTATCACAAAAGTACAATCGTGTGCCTCGGTCTCATGTTTCGGTCAGTGAAAAACTGCATAGATGCCTGCTGTTTTCCTGTACCCTTTCTACATTTAGATGTTTTAAACACACAGATGCTTAGCACTGTGCTACAGCTGCAGTATTCAGGGTGGAGGCGTGCTGCGCAGATTTGTAGCCTAGGAGCCACAGGGCGCACAACATAGCCTTGGTGTGTAGTAGGCTGTACCATCCAGGCTTGTGTAAGGCACACCAAAGGGAAATCATCTCATGATGCCTTTCTCAGAAGGTGTCCCCACCAGTCCAGTAGCACATGAATGTGGAAACTGCTTCCCTGGACTTTTTTAAAAATTTTTTAAAATTTATTTATTTGACAGAGTTAGACAGTGAGAGAGAGAGACAGAGAGAAAGGTCTTCCTTCCGTTGGTTCACCCTCCAAATGGCCACTACAGCCGGCGCTGCGCCAATCTGAAGCCAGGAGCCAAGTGATTCCTCCTGGTCTCCCACGCGGGTGCAGGGCCCAAGCACTTGGGCCATCCTCCACTGCCTTTCTTGGCCATATCAGAGAGTTGGACTGGAAGAGGAGCAACCGGGACTACAACCCGGCACCCATATGGGATGCTGGTGCCACAGGTGGAGGATTAACCAAGTGCTCCACGGCACCAGCCCATCCCTGGACATTTTAAGACATGGACCTATCCCTGTGGAAGTGAAAATTGACCTGTAGAAGTCAAATGAGAGACACTGAATGTGAATATGGGTTAGTGTTGTGGTTACAACCTATTCAATTAGCTGTCTTTGGATTTCAGACTTCCTTTTATTGTAGAACAATACTTAAGAAAGCAGAACCAAGGACAAAACATCTCCAAAACCTTTACACTGAGCTTAACGTATTATCTGTAAGTGTTTTATTCACATGTGAGTGTTATTGAATTCACACACACAGCTTTTATGAATCCTGGATGTTTTGCAATTCTCGCTTTTTTGTGTCACTTGACATGATTTAGATTATTAGACTTAGAGGGAATGAAATCTAGGTCAGCAAGTTTAAATGAAGAGTAGTGATCTTAACTGAGCGCTTTAAGGTCTAGATGTCTGCTTATCTCAGCTGATATTACACCTGTCTTTACTGAACTTGGGACCGGGGGTTGGGATTGCGGTGCAGGAGGTTACACTGCCACTTGGGATGAAGTGTGACAGGGCCAGACAAATTCAAGCTGCTCTGCTTCTGATTCACCTTTCTGCTAAGGAGCCTAGGGAGGCAGCAGAAGATGGTCCAAGCACTTGTGTTCCTGCCACCTACGTGGGAGGCCAGGATAGAGTTCCTGGCTCCTGGCTTTGGTGTGCCCAAACTGGCTATGGTGGCCACTTGGAGAATGAACCAGCAGGTGGAATAGCTCTTTCTAGCTCTGTCTCTTCCACTCTCTTATCACTCTGCTTTTCAATAAGTAAGTAAATAAAATTGGTACCAAACATTATCGAAAATGTGGAGACTGAAAGAACTACAAATGCAAGGCTTTAGTTACAAAACTGCTGCACACCAAATTTACTTTTCCTTTATGCATTTCTTTCAAAAATTAGCATTCATAAGCATGATATAAAGATTTTCTGACTGTGCTTCCTCAACCATGAAAGTCTTTGAAATTCTTTTATTAGCATAGGATTATAGACTTTTTTTCCCCTGTTCAAGTACATTGGCAATGGGAAGTGATCTGTGAACTTCTAACACTTGGCTGAGATTAATTCTTGGCTAACGTACTGTGTCTGTGGTTGCTTTTGTCAATTTACCTGGTGGACTGCATAGGTGGTTGATGGAGAAAAGGTGCTCTTGTTGACGGTGACTTTTCCACTCACGTAAACTCTGTGGTATCACTTTGCAGTCTACTTCAGGGTAGTCAGCTACACTAGGCTCCAACAACAACAACAGAACTCCCAGGTGCTCACTGTGGAGCAGGGTGTAGGAGGCTTTGCCGTGTCTCCAATAATGCTTTGGCACTCACTGCTTATCAAAAACAACCCTCTTCCTGAGCTCTGAGGGAATTTGATCTTTCCCAAGGTAAGCACTGCCCTCGGGGTCTCCACAGGACGGAAAGAATTTAGAAACCTCAAAGTTGGCTTCTGTGAACACCTGGTCAATTATCCGAGACAATAAACAGGAAGTATGGCAATTTATAAACGACTTCATTTATTTCCCGGCTGCAGTGTGTACATGCGTGTGCTTGTCCTATGGCTTCCCTGTAGTAGCAACTTCATGGATGATGATCCTCCACACTGCGGCTTGATTTCCCAATACAATGGAAGGAATGGGAGACCCAGCACCTGACAAACTACCGGGTCACTGGGACTGGAAATCAAGACCCAGGGCTGGGTGGAAAGGATTTGCAGAACTCTGCTCTTGGAAATTAGCTCTATGAATTCTGTTAAATTTTTGAATTCTTAGTGTTAATCTTTGTATATGTAACTGGTACTGTGGTTGGTTGTGTTTGGTAATAGGAATAACTGTCCCATTGTTTTTAGACTAAAATTAACAACTAAATCATATAAGTTAAGCTCATAGAGTATGCTATTATGTGACATGTTAACCTTCCCCAAAACATGCTGACTTTTAAAATATTATTATTATTATGACACTGATTAGAAAGTTCAAGCTTAGAATGGTTAAATGACTAAGACCTCAGGGCAGCAAAGCTAGAATTAAAATCAAGTGTAATGGCTCCATATTTTGAGCATTGAGTTATTCTGCTCTATCAGGAGATGCAGTCTCACAATGATATTTGTAATTTTTCACGGCCCAACACCCTCTTGGAAATGAATATGGCATGACAACAGCCTCTTTTTCTCCTGCTTGGTCTACTTTCTTTATGCATATTAGGACCAACCTAAGAAAGAAAGGTCTGGTTTTCCGAGAATATTTCTAATTTATGGAGATTTGCATACCCCCGTCATCACACTGAGAGCTCAGTGTAAGTATCAGAACTGTGGCTATCATTGCACATGGATCATGGTTTATTTCCAAACACTCCTGAGCCTGGGTCCAGGTACATGGGTGTTGGTGGGTGGGTGTCATCCACAAACAACCTAACTGCCTACATACACATGATTATGGAGGTGCCAGGAGAGCCCCTTCCAGCTTCTCTTCCCACTCCACTCTCCCTCCCTCCATTCATCACAGCATTTACCCGGGACGGAAACCTGAATTGCCAGGAGTCCTTGGACACGGCAAGGTCCCCAGTGAGGAAAGAGTTGATAGTTGCAGGGCAACACAGGTTTGGGACAGGGATTCACACCCTCTCCACCCATATCTCCAGAGAGGAGGAAGGCTATCACTTGCTAAATAAAAGTTACAGTAGAAGAGGGGCCTGCATCGTGGTGTAGCAGGTAAAGACCACCCCATTTGAGCTCCAACTGGAGTCCTGGCTGCTCCACTTCTGATCTGGCTCCCTGCTAATGCCCTGGAAAAGCAGCAGAGGATGGTGCAAGTGTTTGGGCTCCTACACCCTTGTAGGAGCCCTGCATGAAGCTCCTGGCTCCTAGTTTCCACCTGGCCCAGCCCTGGCCTTTGTGGCCAATTGGTGATTGAACCAGCAGATGGAAGCTCCCTCTCTCTCTCTCTCTCTCTCTCTTGTAACTCTTTCAAATAATAAATAAATATTTTTAAAAATATTACAGAAAAAGGGAAAATAGAACTGGCATATTCCTTTAATATCCTAAATGATGTCACAACCTTATAAACAGTATCCTTTAATCAATGCCATAGAATCTCAACATATTAGCTTGTACAGAACCTTGGAAATCAAACCCAGCCTTCTTATTGTTCAGATCAAGATACCAATTGAGGGGTGGGGTTCAACTTTCTGCATGTGATCTTGCTTGAATTCAAAAGAGTCAAAAACGTATTTTTAGTGCTGTTATCAGGTAATTTCTTTGGTCAACCCTAAGAAGGTTCACAGAGTTTACCTGTCCTGTCCACAGTGACTTTGCCATGTCAGCTTTTCCATCAAGAAGTAGAGTCGTCTTCCACCCTCTACCAACTTATCCATGTGACTTCACTTGACCAAAGGAATATTAGCAAACCTGATGCTAAAAGACACTGGCAAAGAGTTTATGCCCCGAATCTCACTCTTTGCTCTCCTGTACCCAGACTAGTCCTAGAAGGAGGATCCTAGAGACTAGTCAGCTTGTTAGCAAGTGAAACCATTCTAGGCTACCAAGCCTTGGTGGAGTCAACCTGGAAAGCAAAGATCTGTCCAAGGCATCCAAAGAATTGTGAGAAATGACCGGTGCTTGTTGGTTTAAGGCAGTGAATTACAAGGTACTTTGTCACACAGCACAAAGAATTGATGTGTCCTTCACTGTCTCTGTTTTCATAAATGCATGTCTTTAAGAAAACTTGGCTAGAGCTTCCTGGAATACAGAAACGAGAAACCTAAAACTAGGAACTCTTACCTAATCAGGAATTCTAGGGGAGACTCTCCGGACTGTGTTGGGAACAGAAAGAACGCAAATTGCATGGTTGCTACAGTGCAGCTAGTTCTCATCCCATTGCCAATATCACAAGTGAGGAAAGCGAGAAGTACAGTTGTGTTTATGTTGACACGTCTTCATTGCAAGGTTAAGCATTTGATTTGTTTATACGTTTCCCCCTTTCGCCGGTTCAGCTGCACTGTCTGGGTTTTAACAGGCTTCAGTTTTCCCTCATTCGGTGAGACAGTGTCTGAGTTAAGGATTAACATTTGTACAGTGAAACATAAATGCCTGTGGATTGTATATAATATTTTAGCAGAAGCTTATTTAGTTTTACCACTTTTACAGATTTTTGGTTTAGCAAGCAGCCTTCTGATCCTCCCGCACAAATTCAACTCGATGGAAGCCGAGGAGGCAATAGTGCAAGTGGAATGCTTTCATTCTGAGTTGGTGAGTGTACCAGGGAGCTGCTCTGTGCTGTGAATTAAAGAAAGTGGCTTTCACATTTTCCTTTAGGCTTTCTTTTTCCCCTCCATCCACCCCATTTCCAACTGCTTGTCTTCAAAAGCACATTTTTAAAAGTTGCCTAAAAATTGCATTGACATAATGTAGCTCTTGAGCTGATTAAGTAAAAAATAATGCTTTTTGCATCATTCAAAGCTCTTTGTGACTATGATACAATTTTTCTATCTTGTGTATGGAGTGTGTTTTAAAATCTTCTGGTTTCCCTATCTTCACCCTTTGCCCTTCTCCTGAAATGAGCTGTTTGTACCGAGGCAGCCAATTTCTCAGCATTTTAGGCTGGAAGAAAATTTAGAAGAATTTCTAGAGGCTACACTTATGTATTCCACTGTTATTCAAAGTAAGAAATGCATTTATAGATGCACATTTAAAATTTTAGAAATTAAAATTTCTTTTCCACAGTCAGTGCCTGCTGATACTTTCAACTCTGTGTTCCTCCTTTTCAATTCTCTTCTAAAATGTTCTCTTTTTGCTTCTTGGTTTGCTTGTGTTTTTTTTTTCTTTTTTTTATTTAGTAAATATAAATTTTCAAAGTACAGTTAATGGATTACAATGGCTCCCCCCCATAATTTCCCTCCCACTCACACCCCTCCCATCTCCCGCTCCCTCTCCCATTCCACTCACATCAAGATTCATTTTCAATTATCTTTATATACAGAAGATCAATTCAGTATATATTAAGTAAAGATTTCATCAGTTTGCACCCACAGAGAAACACAAAGTGTAAAATACTGTTTCAGTACTAGTTATAGCATTACTTCACATTGGACAACACACTAAGGACAGATCCCACATGAGAAGTAAGTACACAGTGACTCCTGTTGTTGACTTAACAATTTGACACTCTTGTTTATGGCATCAGCAATCTCCCTAGGCTCTAGTCATGAGTTGCCAAGGTTATGGAAGGCTTCCATTGCTTGTTTTTTAGGTGTCGGTGTGCTCCCACTTACTCAATCTCACACTTTACTCAGGGTTTTTGACCTACAGGTGGAACAAAACTGTAGCATTTTATACAAAAGAAAATACTGCACAGCTGAAAATCATATTATTGCTCTAAGTTTATCTTTCCCCCCCACCTCTCTCTGCTCCTCTCCCACAGAAGCAGGTGCTGCTACTCTAGCATCCCATTGAGAGCAAGGAGAATTTTTCAATCTTGAGATACAGATTTCAGGCCCATGCCTCTTCTACCCTTGGAGCTCTGTTTCTTTGATCTCCTGTTTATCACCTCACATTTGGCTTCCAGTTTATTTAATCTTTTCCAAGTCACAGCATTTTGTCAGTTCATCCCTGTCTCCACTGTGCACACACTCTGCTCCAGCCACTTTTCAGTTTTCTCTCTGGCTTTCTTTTTCCACCCGGGTGTCCCTGCCTTAGCCTGTGCTCCTGGTTACTACTCCTTGTGACCACCGCCTGTCTCGTTTTCATGTTGTGGAGGCCGAAACACCAACAGAAATGACTTAGAGTGGTTGGGATCGATATTGATGGGAAAATTAACTTCCCAAGATGGAGAAATGGGAAAATATTATAATGACAAATGGGTCCCTCTACTGGTATAAGAAAATAATAAATCTACTGCTAATTTTTGCCTCTTTGAATGCTTCGTATCATGTTTCTAGATAAATATTAGGCCATTACGTCAAGTAGATAGCTTGAAATTTATGGATAGTTCCTTGTTTAAAGAAACTCCAGGGTATCATCTCTTAGGGTTGCCTGAAGCCTAGGGTCTTGCTACTCCCAAGCTCCACTGAGAACACAGGGAATGGCAGCTCTTCCTGCCCGCAGTGTCTGCTCAAGCTCACACGCCCTCATGGCTGTGAACCTCAATACTTCTACTCTCCCTTCTATTTCCCACCTGTGACCTTTTGATCTGTCTTTCCCCTGACATATGTGCATCCATCCTCATGAGGAATGCAGTAAGTTGCCTTCAACACAAAGGGCATTTGTCTTTGCCAGACACATCCAGGTAGACGGACACAAGTATTTCCACCTATGTTCATTCTTTCCAAAAAACTGCACCCTGGCATCTAGCCTGATGGCATTCTGCTCCTGGGAGCAAGCCACTTCTTGCTTTCTCCACTCCTCACCCACCTGAATTCCCAGTTCTTTGGTGTTTATTGATTGTTTATGGATGCAGATAGGGAAGCAAATTGTAGGGTCATGGATCTCTGCTGAGGGCTCCTGCGGTTTTGAAGATTGCCAAATTAATTATAATTGTTGGATTTCAGTAGGGTGGGAAAAATCAGTCAATGTGGGCCAAGCAAATACTTGAGTCACAGTAGTTTGCCTCACATTTTAAAATTCATCATCTGCATCTTAGCCCTTGTCTTACACTCATTCTGGCTAGATTGCTTTTGTCACTTCTTAAGGCAAAATAAATCTTGGTGTAATCCTGCCAGCTTTCATTAAAGCCAACATTTGAGTTGTTACCTAACACTTTTTATCTGAAAAATGAATGGAAAGTTTTTAATATTGGAAGTGAAAATAAAAAGATTGAATCTGCACTTGGAAAGCAGAGTAGGAGAGGGTATTGGCACGGCAGGTTAAACATTTGATCACCCACATCCTATATTGGAGGATTTGGGTTCAAGTCCAGGTGCTGCTTCGGGTCAAGTAATCTGTTAATATGCACCCTGGGAGGTAGCAGGTGGTGGGCTCAATTAGGTGGGTGCCTGCCACACATGTGGGAGACCCAGATGGAGTTCCAGACTGCTGGCTTTGGTTTGGCCCAACCCTTGCTATTACAGGCAATTGGGGAGAGCATCAGCAACTTCCTCCTCCATTTCAAATAAATACATTGAAAAAGCAGAGTAAGAACTCAACCAGTGAAAACTAGAAAATGATAAGAGCAGGAGAAAGACAATCATTGCCAATGTTTCTTCGATGGCATCCACCACATACTTTGAAGGGCCAAGTGCAAAAGGCAGGGGTTAATGTTAAAGAATTTTCCAAAATTTCAGCATGGCAATATCATGACATTAAATTAATCTCAGGGCCCTTGTAGACCTAGGATTCTGAACAAGTGTCCTGAAGCAAGCCCTGTCCCTAGAACTTGTCTGTAAGCATGAGCTGAAAGCTTTCAATTGCCTCCCTCCTATGTCCGTGGCAATGACTAGTCCTGCCTCGCAGACAGGGCTTCCAGAAATAGTTGTCTAGTTGACCTGTAATGAAGGGTGTTGGGAAACGGAACAATAATGAAATGACTTTAAATTCACAATATTAAACACATGATTGCCTATAGGAAGATTAAAGACAGGAATGTAACAGGTAAAATTTTAAAAGTTTCAAAAACATTTACAAACAATAGAGCATATCATCTCAGGTCAGAGAACTATCCCTTAAATAACATGTGCCACAAGCAAGTAAAGATGCATAAATCTAAAATTAACTAAATGAAAAGACACTGTGTACATAATCCAGACAAGGTCCAACTTGAAAAAGTTGTCTGTCATACATGTAATTGAAAAAAGATCATAGAGCACATAAAGAAAACAGCAATGCTGGTTCAAAAATCTACGGGAGAAACCAATATATTTGAACAGCCAGTACATCTCTGAAACGGTGCCTATTATCAGAACACCTACAGGGGCACTTTCACCTCCGGCACTCAGCACCCCCACCTTTCCAGCTCCACATCCGAGCCAGCAACCTTGGACACAGCCACAGAGCTTCTGATTCATGAGGCTTGGGGTAGAGCTTTGGAAAATTAATTTTGTACAAGTTCCCAAGGGACTCTGATGTGTACCATGGTTGAGAAATATTTTCCTGTATCTTCACAGAATCTAGTCCAAAGCAATCAATCACCACACCCTAAAACTGTAACTTCTAAACAGTTTTTCCATCCGTTACTTCCTCCCCATTGCCTTTGCTCAGACGGGGACTGCGGCTCAGACAGGTTGGTCTTAAACCAGACGGCGACTGCTCCAGCTTCACAGAGGTGCCAAGGCCATCGGCCAGGAGACTCACAGCAGCCACAGGGGAAAGGAGGAGGAGGAATTTATGGGGCTTCCTTGTTGGACAGCAATCCTGACCTCCACACATTACCTGGGTAACCCCACAGAGAAAGCCTCCATCCTCAGATCCTCAAGATCTTTATCTTGTTTGGGGCCTTTCATCTGTAATTGACAGAGGAAAGAAAAAGTTCACTTCCGGGGTGGAGGAGTTGCAGGAAGTTGTAAACAGGGAGGGAAGGATCAGAAGACTCCAGCCAGGTAACAGGCACGCAGTTAACAACCTGGAAAGATGGTCCATCGCTCTATAATAAGGCAGGGAAAAGCTACGTTCTGATGACAGTAACTTCTGTATCACAAGGGTCAGAAACAAAAAAAGCTTCACAAATGTCTCAAAAAAGGGTTTGCTTTAGCTAATCTCTCCAATACAGGAAAGATTCCTTTAAGAAAAGAAATAATGCCTACAAAAAGATGTACAAAAGACACGCATAGAGGTTCTGTAGAGAAAATCAATGTCTACAAAACGTGAAAGCATGCACTGTTTCACACTTTGTACCATGCAAAGGAAAATGGTCCTGAGATTGCTAATTTCTGCTTAGGAGGCTGGACCACTTCAGAGAGCCGACAGTGTATGTATTTAAGGCATTTGGGAAGCAGGCACTTTTTCTCATTTCAAAATGGTCCCTCCTGGTAGAGGAGAATTTGGCAATATACCATAAAACCCACATCCGCTTGCATTCTCTGACCTGCAGTCCCACTTCAGAAATTCATCCTGAATCAAGACCTTCTGAAATACAAACCACTGTATGCAAAGTGTCATTTACTATGATCTGATTTTGTAATAGCAACATTTGAAAACCCAAATACCCACCTATAAGAAATTGGTTGAATAAATCACAGTACAAATACAAAACAGAAACTAAGCAGCCATTAGAGACAATAAGATATTATGGTTAGTGGTGAATTAGGCCCGTGATTATAGATTGAGAAAAAACCTACATCATAAAATTCATAGGATCTTACCAATGAAAATTAAAACATTTAACCCCCCAAACTAACCACTATTTTTATGCAGTTTGACATATCTAGTTAGTATGTGTGCGTGTGTGTGTGCATGTGTGTGTGTGTGAAAATCTGCTTGATACCCATAGGGATTCTTGAATCTGAATGACAACTTTAATAAGTTCCAGGGAGTTCTCAATCATTATTTCTTTAATCTTCCTGCTCTGTGTTTTGGGAGCTCCTTTTAAATCTATTCAGCTTCTCTTTCCATATTTCTGAATTATTGAAGCTCCACTGTATTTCCCACACCTTTGTTTCAGTGCTCACAAGTTAATTAGACTCAGTGGATAGCTTTTTATGTTTTATTTTTTTTTAATTTAAAAGAATTTTAACAGGCACAAAATTTGCACATGTGTGGGGTACTGTGGACTAGAAGCCCAGAACTTCTTATCATATCTTGATATAGCCTAGCACTTTCAATCAACCTTTTATTTATTTATTTATTTATTTTTTTTAAAAAGACTTATTTATTTATCTGAAAGTCAGAGTTACAGAGAGGCAGAGGTGAGAGAGAAAGGGAGAGAGATCTTCCATCTGCTGGTCCACTCCCCAAATGGCCGCAATGGTGGAGCTGGGCTGATCTGAAGCCAGAAGCCAGGAGCTTCTACTGGGTCTCCCATGCGGGTGCAGGGGTCTAAGGACTTGGGTCATCTTCTACTGCTTTCCCAGGCCAGAGCAAAGAGCTAGATTGGAAGCGGAGCAGCCGAGACTCAAACTGGTGCCCATATGGGATGCAGGCACTGCAGGCATTGGCTTTACCCACTATATCACAGCGCCAGCCCATTCTTTCTTTTTAAAGATTTATTTATTTATTTATTTATTTGAGAGGCAGAGTTATACAGAGGGAGAGAGAGAGACAGAAAGGTCTTCCTTTTTGCTAGTTCACTCCCCCAAAGGCCACAGCAGCCTGAGCTGGGCCAGTCCTAAGCCAGGAGCCCGGAGCCCAAACACCTGGGTAGGTGAAGAGGCTCAATCACTTGGGCCATCAGCTGCTGCTTTCTCTGCTGTACTTGCAGGGGGCTGGACCTGAAGCAGAGCAGCAGGGACTCGAACTGGTCCCCATCCTGGGTGCCGGCCTTGAGGTGGTGCCTTTCCTCGCTGTGTCACAGCACTGGCCCCTTCCTGCAGGGAAGAACGGCAAGGACGGGAGGAGAGAGAAAGCTCTCTTACAGAAGGAAGCCAACAGTAAGCACAGAGGGCATTACGAAATTAGGGGACTACCGATTTGTAGATCCCAATGTAAGAACTGATTTAGGCAACTGCCATAAATGGAATGAACGCTGAGACCATTAGATAATAACAGTAAAACTGCTAGGAAGGAGGCCACAGCTTGGTGGTGAATAACCACTCTACAGATTGCTAAATAACTACAGAGGGGAGGGTGTTACCAGGAAGAGATGCTATGGACCCCGCCATAACCACATGGCCAAGCAGTCTTACACAAAGTGGGACCACCCAGTACCATGCACTTTCTGAAGGTGACGCTATGGGGTGCACAGCCTTGCCGGTGTGGAATTGTTAAACAGACTTCACCTGAATGACGTTATGAGGAGAGACTATTGGGCCAATCAAGTAGAATGTTCAAGGGAACAAATGGGCTGAGCTTTCCACACCAAAATGTAAACAAAAACCAATAAAGTCATGAAAATAAGACAACACAATGACACAAATGAGAATGTGTGTTAATGGCTAAATAGACCAGAGAGGACAGTCCAATGCAAAGATAAAACTTGAGTGGACCCACATCAGGAAAACAATGCCACACGTGGTTTCTGGAACAATTCAGGGCTACGAGTGTGGGCTTTATACTCAATGATATTAATAAAATATTATTTTTTTTTGACAGGCAGAGTGGACAGTGAGAGAGAGAGAGACAGAGAGAAAGGTCTTCCTTTTCCATTGGTTCACCCTGCAATGGCCACCGCGGCTGACGCACCGCGCTGATCCGAAGCCAGGAGCCAGGTGCTCTCCTGGTCTCCCATGGGGTGCAGGGCCCAAGCACTTGGGCCATCCTCCACTGCACTCCCGGGCCACAGCAGAGAGCTGGCCTGGAAGAGGGGCAACTGGGACAGAATCCGGCGCCCCAACCGGGACTAGAACCCGGTGTGCCGGTGCCACAGGCGAAGGATTAGCCCATTGAGCCACGGCGCTGGTGAAATTATTTTTACTATTTTGGGATTAATAGTGATTGTATGGCCATAGAACAGAATGTCTTTATTTTTAGAAGGTATATACTGACATTTATGAAGAATCATCCACCCAATATATAAATCTCAAATGGTTAAACAATGTGTACGTGTGTGTATAGAAACAACGTGGTGATGGACAGTCTAAACACCATGAATCAAAGTGAGAGTTACTCACTGCATGATTTTCAGTTCTCTATAGACCAGAAATTACCATTTAAGTACAAAATTGGTGTGGAGGAGATACCATTTCCATTTTTACCCTTTTCACCTAATTTTCTGCAAGTAAATGTGCCTTCTCTTCCCAACCTGTACCAAGAACTCTGTCATTGAGCAATCAAGCGGTAGTCACCATGGCAACAACACACACCCTGAGGAACACTTGAGTTTTGTACCTTGTCCTCCCACTTTAGAGAGACAGGAGCTATTTCTTGCTCTTCCTGTCTGTCCTCACACTGTCTTGAAAAGATATTTAAAAGATGCCTAGTTAAACCGTGAAAATCTATAGGAGCACATCACAATACTTAATAGCTAATTTCGGTTTAAGGTGATTTCATTATTACTTCTGCTGTTTTTATCCATTTAAGTGATGTTTCCTTGGAAAAAAGGAATGCTATGACACAACTGGGAATTACGTTTTCCAGCCTTAGGAAAAAATCTAATTACCTAAAAATTCTTGAATGACTCCTATATATGAACATGCTAAATTACATGAATCTGTGGGATATTTTCATGCAAAAAAAATCTCTAGTATGTAAATATGCTTTTCCTGAAACAGCCATTGCACTTGTAATTCATTACGTAATACAAAACAGATGTTAGACAATCTTCTCCTTCAGATTAGGTCTGAATGGAGTTAAACACTACTACCTGCTTAGTAAATACATACCAGATACATCACTGAATGTATAGTGACTTGGGGCGCAACAGCAGTAGCAACGAATCTTTGAGTATATGGGAGATCCAAAGGGAACTGAGTAGAGTGAAATGAAAATAGGTCAAAGTAGAAAAACATACTGAAAACAAGTAAAGGAGAAAGAATGAAAGAATAAAGAGTGATGGTAGCCAAGAGAGGGACATTTCATTCACTTTCTTAATGTTTTCTTAGCTACATGTCCAGTTTTTGCTCAGCACCGTATAGCTAGAAGCTAGCGCATTGAGCAGCGCAGGTTACAGGACACTTCTGTGTTTTACAGAAGAGGAGACAGGACTGCTGGGGTGAGAAGAGGCAAGGAACAAAACTTGAAGGAGTCCAGGGTTCGTTAGCAATAAAGGGTAAAGGAGTTTCAATAAAGGGGAACACCCAGTAGCAGAATCTAGGAGAAGGGAACTAAGGAAAATCATATAACCCACAGTTTTCCTGAGTTGTCAGTGTCCTTGAATACCTTTTACTTGCTTTAAAGAAGTAACTTTGGGGGCAGGTGCTGTGGCGCAGTGGGTTAACACCCTGGCCTGAAGTGCCGCCATCCCATATGGGTGCCGGTTTGAATCCCGACTGTTCCACTTCCCATCCAGCTCTCTGCTATGGCCTGGGAAAACAGTAGAAAGTCTGGCACCCGCGTGGGAAACCCGGAAGAAGTTCCTGGCTCCTGGCATCTGGCTTCTGGCTTTGGATCGGCACAGTTCTGGCCTTGTGGCCAATTGGGGAGTGAACCATCAGATGGAAGACCTCTCTCTCTCTCTGCCTCTCCTCTCTCTATGTAACTGATTCTCAAGTAAAATAAAAAAAATCTTTTTTTAAAAATGAAGTAACTTTGTATAGATTACCAAAATATCACAAAAGTAACTTTTCTAATTAAAATCTATATATTTGAAAGACTCCAAAATATTTATTCTTTTTATTTTATATTCTATTAACTTAATAGGTTTTATATCTAGTAGAACTTTACTTATTGGCTTCTTATTGGTTTTTAAAATGTATATACTAAAATGACCCTAGGACTAGATCCTATAAAATTATCTATACTGCATATAAACTAATATACGCCACAGAAAAGTGTTTCAGAAACTGAAGTCAAGGCAATTCAAAGATGTCTGATGGAAAAAGAGAGGGGGAGTTAAGAGCAACAATTAAGGAAATGTCTTAAACACTGACTCTATTTTGGTTTTCTGCAGCCTTTCCATGCTCCCCACTTGCGTTAGTCACCATCCCACAGCTTCCTTTCATGTCCCTGCAGTGAGTTAACTCAGAAAATGAGGAGTCATCCGGCTCCGTGCTTCACTACTCTAAAAACAACTTCCATTGCCCACTGCTGTGGCATAGAAGTCTAGTCAGACTTTTTTTTTTTTTTTCACATACCTTACAGTGTCTGCTCAGAATAAACACTGTGGGAAAAATTTACTATACTAATCTTATGTGAGTTGTTTCCCCCTTTCTGAATGCAAAACATTTCTCCAGTGTGTGAGAAGGGCAAATCCGATCATTACGCTGAACGGGATTTCATTGACTCCTCTGACAGCTCAGATAAACTACTAAATGAATGTTTATTATAAGCATGCATGCAAACGGTACATTATAGGGAGGAAACTACTTGAGGCAGTTATTTTACCTGTAAACAAAGTTTGCCTGGGAAGATTTTATTTTATTTCTTGAAAAATGCCATGAGTCGGATGGAAAGTTAAAGGATATGTCATCGTAATTTTGTTTGGCTGATTCTGTAGTTTGAGTAACAAGGAATGTCTGTTCTCATAGATTTTGATTTTGGATCGAGAGAAAACCTGACAACAGACTGTGAGTTTCCTGTTCCTAAATATCATGAAAAATCCACATGATCAGCAGTAGTGGTTGCAGGATATGAAGGAGGCTGACAGACAGATGGATAGATAATGGATGGATAGATAGATAGAGCTAGATAGCAGATAGGTGCATGGATGGACAGAAAGATAGTGGATGGTTGGAAGGATTAAAGGAGGGATAGATAGATCAATATATAGATTAATCAATTGATTAGTGGATAGTTATAAATTTAGATATGTAATCTAGTGACAGTCCTATGGGCTCCTGTGAATCCCGTGACTCCTTTGAATAGATAATAAGATTTATTTTGATATGGTTGTTAAGTCAATAATAGCTAGAACTTGCCTGCGTTTCAAACAATGATTTGAATAAGAAGCATAACACTGAATATCAGCGTATAATTGATGCCCTTAAGTACTTCCAGATTGATCATCTTTTCTTTAGCAGGATTATAGTCGGTGCAAAAATGAAGCAGAGTTATTAAAAATAAAATAAGTTCAGAATTAGTTTGTAATGATCTGAAAAACAGCATAGCTAGGTAGAAAAGCTGAGGTTTATGGAAGAGGGGAAATGGGAGAGAAAAGAGGTTATTACTGTAAGTGCAGCAACATTTTGTTAAGACTGTCATCATTGTTGATTATCTGGTATCATCAATACACTCTACGTATTGTGTATGTTGGAAATAAAATGCCCTACTTCTCAAGGAAAGAGTTCAGAGAAAGCCAGCCACATGTCCACTGTTTCTCCATTAAAGCCACTGCACAAATCATTCCCTGATGGAATCATACTTTAAACACACTACCAGATACAAAACATTCAGGTAAAAAACAAGTTTAGATTATTTATGATCCTTCCTGTGAGCATCTCAGGGTAGTATCAATTCGCATAAATATTTGAATTACCTATGAAATCTGAACATATAAGACTTGAAATTATTTGGTTTTTTATTTTCTATTAACCTTCTCCATTTCTCTAGGAAATACAAAAAAATCACTTGTACAGGTAATACAAAGCATTTGGACTGAACAAATTTTTCCTTCATATCAAAATCCAAGAGAAAAATCAAAGTGACTTATGTCACCAAAAGAAACAGGAAAGAAATATTCCTTTCAACTCCTCCTCACAGCTGTTAGCAAAAATCACAGCAGACTTATGATCACGTAAAATGGAAACACAACGATCAAATACTTTCATTGTTTTGATTTTCATTTCTTTCCCTCTGGGAAGGCGAGTGACCTTTGCTTCTAATTAATTTTTTTTCTTTTTCAGTGAACATGATAAAAGTCAGTGTTGTGGCAGTTGTGTTGTATAACTATAATCCTCTAAAGAAACGCTAAAGCATATGACATTTGCATAAATTAGTTTCAGAAACTGGATAATGCAATATTTATAATAAAAATAAAATGTAATAAATTCAGTCATTAAGAATAAAAAACTTCTACATTAAAGTTATTTTATGTTAGTCTCATCTTTCAAACTCACAGCACTGGACGGATACATTCATCTTATCTAATCTGAAAAGTCATACTCAGATTCATATTAAGGAAAACAATGCCCGCGAGTACCTCCTGCAGTAGTTTGAGCGGTTGTGCTGACCTGTATCAAAATAGGAAGAAAATTATTGAATAGGAATTCCCTAAGAGAAATCAATTTAGAGTAATTTAAATTGCAATCTTGTTTGACTTTGTAATTTTCTACAGAAAGTCATCTCCTGATGATGTCAGAATTATTTTTCCCTTTGTGACCCAATAACACTAACATATGCCTTTATCACAGAAGTCATTTGATTGTGAAGATCATTTTGTTCACTTTTCTCTGTTACACATACAATGTAGAATATCAGTCACACATACATTTGGTCATACAAAGAACATCGTTTTCTTTTCAGGATAAATGAATGTACAAAGCTTCGGTCTTTAGGTCTTTAAATCCTGCTGGGCCAGTATGCAAGCACAGCGGGTTAAGCTGTTGCTTGGGTCAAGAGTTTGCCATGTGGGAGTGCTGGCTGAGCCCCAGCTGCTCTGTTTCCAATCCGGCTTCCTACTAATGCATCTACTTGCAAAAGTAGTGGATGACGGCCCAAGTTCTTGGGTTTTTGCCACCAACCTATCTCCTGGCTTCAGAGTGGTCCAGACCTGGCCACTGGGGCTATCTGGGGAGTGGATCTCTCTCTTCTGTCCTCTCTGTCACTCTGCCTTTCAAATACATAAATAAATAAATCTTTAAAGAAAGTGCATTCTGTATGTGGCAATTCTGCAAACAGCAAGGGAGTGATTAGGACAAGGAGTCAATATAGCTATCCACATGGTACCGGATTCCTTTAAATTAAGTTGGCTTAATGCTATCAAATATAGCATTTGATATTCAATCAGTATCATATATCAAAGTTCCTAAAATAGTAGCACACAACTCTCACATATTACACAAACAACACAGGTTTGCTGTTTCCGGCTGATCTACTCTGAGTTAATTCCACTTAAGGATTCTATTTTGGAAAGCCTTTGGTGGTGGTGGATGCTGTTTTCCGGCTGAGGGGACGTTGATGAGAGCTCAATGCTCCCATCTCTTCTCACATGAAGACTCTGTTTTTGCAACAGCCTCAACCATAGTGCTGGCTTAGTCTCTTTCTGAAAGCTGTAGCCTGAATGCAGCAATGCACACCCCCAGCAGGCTGCTGGGCCCTGACTGGCAGGTGGGCCCTGGGGGCTGGGACCATAACAGACCACGTGCTCCAGAGCTGTGGTAATGAAATTGGAAGCCACCTTTTGTGAAGCAAAAAGCCTCAAGGTAATTACCATGTGCTGTAACCTCTCCTCCTGTTTGGAAAACAGAAATAAACATGCGTTTTCCTCAGGAACCTACTGCATTTACCAATACTGCTCGCGGGGTATACTTTGCAGTTGACATTACGGCAGTAAAGTTATTATTATATGGTCAACACCTGCCCCATAAATATAGAATAGAGAAGCTATATTGTATTTGCGTTGGGTGAAATGAAGTGTTAGCCAGACTGTGATGTGGGGAAGACCCTTTGTGCTCTCTATACTTTTGGGAGCTACATGCCACTTAACATATCCCAAATTTGGTAAGCAAACAAGCTTGACTCAAAGTTCAACTTTACATGATCTCTGTGACCGGAGATTGGATCACTCTGTTTCTAATGTATATTTTCAACTAAGTTTGGATTATAAATATATTTTAAATTGTCAAAAAGGCTCCTGATATACAGTTGCTTATTGTATAAATGGCAGCCCTGGACACTAGGTGGATGGAGTTTTCTGTTATTAGCATGAGAAACCATTAAAAGTTCAATTCAAGGTTAGATATTGCTGGAAAATATATAATTAGCAAGTACAGATCCTTATCTTTTTCTAAAGAAAAATGATGTAATGGTGTGAGAGACCAGAACCCAGGGAGATCAGGGCTGGTGTTTCTGCAACTCTCTGGAGCTGTGTTTTCTTAGATAACTCACTTCAACACTCTGAATCCTAACATCCTGGTTTAAATATAGGAACTTTAATCCTGGAAGATTTTTCTAAGTGTTTACAAATAATTTATATCAAAGGTCAAACATAGTCTCCGATACAGCCAAGTTTGTAAAAATTTGATTAACTCTTAATACTACTACTCCTGTATTTTTAGTAAAATATTTTATAATATTATTGATACTATAATTATTTTCCATTTGTCTTTTTGGGAAGACAGAAATAAAACAATCATCACCACCATTGACAACAAAGACATCAGTGAATTTCTGTTGTGTGCACCTATCGTTGGTATCAGAAACATGAGATGAACACAGCATTCCAACCTAATTTCTCAGGTCAGTTGTTACCACCTTGACTGATCAGGACTTCCTAGAAGAGGTTACATCACTGGATTTAGAAGACAAATCTCTTGTATTATTTAATAACAATTTTCTCATTTGTTTCAGATCAAGAACTGAGAACTATGGAAATGAAGTACACTAAGAAATAACTGTTGAGTATGTGTGTGTGTGTGTGTGTGTGTGTGTGTGTGTCCCAATGAAATGAAATCCTGAAATTGTAACCTTTTATTGTGCCGTCAAGTGCTAAAACAGGAGACAAAGCAACCTAGTGTTTCTAAGTAGGGCATAGTCATAATTCTCTGCTTTTGTGACTGGAGGAAAAAATGTTACCAGAGCAGAATACAGAGAATACCTGTCTTGCCAAGGGAGCTGAAGGCTGTGAGTTGAAAGATAACTTAGTGTGACATATTTTAAGGCTCTCACTCCAAAACGAGAAACACGGATAGGTTCCCACTTTCATTTAGCAGCTGAGCATGCTAGAGCATGCAGCAGTGAATGTCTGTGCATACGTCTTGGCCTACATGTGCAGGTGTATCTACAGCATTTGCTCTTGGAAGTGAAATAACTGAATTTCAGCAAATACACGTTTCAACTTTGATCAAGAGGATAAATCGTTTCTGTTGAGTACCCTTCACCCCCCATTACACAGCTATCAATAATAGTGAAAAGTTACTGTCCATTAGTAGAATGGAGAAGCAGTTACACTTGTATGCAATGGGCTTTTAAAAATTGAGGTTTCTCTACATAAATGAATATGAATAGATCTCAAGACATGCTGTTAAAGGAATAAAGCAAGGTTTAGAAGAATAAATATTAAATCTATTTTAGGTCTGTGATTTTAGCATGCTAATTTCATTTTTTATTTTGGCAAAAACCCACATAACTTAAAAATTTACCATCTTAGCCATTCTTAAGTATACAGTGAAACAGTGTTAACTACATTCAATTTTTTTTGTGAAATATTTCTCCAGAAATTTTTCATCTTGGATATCTGAAGCTCTACACCTGTAAAACAACAGTCTTTCTTTTCTGGTTCTCCCAGCCCCTGGTAACCACCATTGTATTTCCTTTTTTTTTTTTTTATGAATTTGAATACTTTGGGTGTCTCATATAAGTGGAATCACACAGTAAGTTTTTGTAATTGTCGTATTTCACCTAGGATAATGTACTCAGACTATTTTGTGCAGGGACCATTTCTGGAAATACAGGTACAATGCCAAACATTGCTTCTACTCAGAGAACTAGAATTTGGGTTTCAGGGATATAGGGAGAATTCCTTCACGTTGTTTATTTTTGGGAATTATTTGAATTTTGTTTTACCATGTGCTTTTACTACTTCTTTAAGGTTTTCTTTCATTGTCATGTACATTTTATTTTGGAATATTTATTTATTTATTGGAAAGGCAGAGTTAGAGAGAGAGAGAGAGAGAATCTTCTATCCACCGATTCACTCCCCAGACCTGGTTCACTCCTCAAGTGGCCCCAATGGCCCGGACTGGGCCAATCAGAAACCAGGAGCCAGGAGCTTCTTCTCCCACGTAGGTGGCAGGGGCCTAAGCACTTGAGCCATCTTCCGCTGCTTTCCCAGACACATTAGCAGGGAGCCGGACTGGAAATGGAGTGGCTGGGACTTGAACTGGTACCCATGTGGGATGCCAGCATTGCAGGTGGCAGCTTTACCTACCACGCCACAATGCCAGCCCCTGCCATTTTCATTTTAAAGAAAGAGAATAGTTTAATAATGATCTTATTCTTCATTTAGGAAACAAATCAGTTTTTAACTCGAGACCATTGGGAGTAGTAAATACCGTCGCTCATGGAAGTGAAGTATTGCTTACGACATCTGTAAATAGAGGAGAAGGAAAAGTCTATCTGGGAGGCCCTGGATATTTTTGGCTTTTCATATTCTTCCAAGATTTCTAGCATCCAGCCTAGAGGTATTGAAACAATTGATTCTGCGTTTCCCATCCTGGCCTTTGATTTCATGCTGCTTAAGGTGGAAGCTAAAAGAGTAGTTATTAAGCTAGTACATAGGGAAACGGCCAGAATCCCCAGTGATGATCAGAGCGTGAAAATGCAAGGGCAAGGTATTGATTCAAGAAGCTTGGCATGCGTGTTAAGATTTCATTTTTGATGAGTAGTGAATAGAAATAGCCTGAATGACTCAACCAGGAAGGTGACTAAGGGTCTGAGAGAGCAGTGTTGTTAGGGAAACCCACACGTGGAAATCCTGTGTCTGATTCCCTCAAGGACCTGCAGCAGTAAGTCCAGGTATACTCTTTGCTTTTACTTGGGCTGCTCAGCCTTGTGCAGGGAACAAGTGTCTCTCTGGTACTCTTACGGGCATGGAAGTGGAAATGCAGATTAGGGGAACAGGTCATGGTTCCAAGCAATACATTTATGCCATGAGTCGAGAAGGACGAGCTTGTAAAACATTCTTTTGGCTTCTCAGTAGGGGCATTTGGGGGGGCTGTTTCTGTTTTCCCTAATATTGTCTGTTGGGTAAGATAGAAATGATTATATTTACAATTAGAATTTGGCCGTAGTGCTGTGAGGACTCACATCTGGACTTCATTAAGAGGCAAGTACTTTAGCTAGAGGCACTGGCCTTGGTACAAGATGTCTCAAAAGCATCTTTGCGTTATGCCCACTGGGGAGAGGATGAGCACATGTTTATTGCAGCAAATAACTGTGTTAGGTGGAGTTATTCCTTGAATTGTACAAATGTGTGCTAACTAGGCAGCAAGAGGTGAAGTGAGAGGGACACTTGGCTCCCTACATTTCGTATATTGACAGCCAATATCATCCTTTTGGGGGATCTTTGTCTTTCCGACTGCATGTGGTCCTAGCAGAACCAGTGTCATGGCTATGCTCCCACCTTCCTTTCCTTTCTATAACCAGAAAAGTAGGGTTAACTTATCCTATTATTATTACTTTGACGAGTCGTTGGCATAGTAGTGGTATCTTACACTCTTTCCCGGGATTTAACATGAAGAAGTTAAAGGGAAGCATGGCATCTTTCTACTAGTTCACTAAGCTTTGCTATTATGTCTAGCGCCTTGCCTAGACATATCTTCCCACCCAGGGAAATCTTAGCTAGGGTGAAACCAAATGCCCAACACAGAGAAAGAAGCAGAGACCATAAAGACGAGAGGCAGAATGACGCACTTGGCATGTGTCCCCTAAAGCCTGTGGAGCCTTTATCTGTCCCTGCGTTAAAACTCTACAATCCTGCATCACAGAAGAACCAAATATGGAAATCATGAGTTAGAGGCAGGGATTTAAGTTATGGAAACCTAAATGTTTTAAAAAAATTTTTTCAAAAGAGAGTGACAGAGACATAGGGACACAGAAAGAGTTACCTTCCATCTGCTGATGCATTCTTCAAAAGCCCACAGCAGCCAGGGCAGGACCAGGCAAAATCCAGGAGCCCAGAATTCCAACTAAATCCCCCAGGTAAGTGGCAGGCAATCGAGCCATCATCCGCTGCTTCCCAGGTGCAGTAGCAGGAAGCTAGACTGCAGGTGGGGGTGGTCTTGACCCCAGGTACTCAGATAAGGGCTGAAGACATCCCAAGCAGCAGCTTAGCCTGCTGCATGATAAGAGCCCTCACAGTAAACGCGGCTCTCTGAGCAGCTTGAGCTACACGTATTTTGGCAGTTTGCTGTGGATATTTACAAAGTCATGGTCACAATGGAATTTAAATTTTTTATGAAAAGACAAATGTTTCAGCTTGTCACACCCGAAAATTCATGTCACAGGGTGGGCATTTAGACTGGTGGTTAGCCACGGCTCACTAGGCTAATCCTCCACCTGTGGTGCCGGCACCACAGGTTCTAGTCCCGGTCAGGGCGCCAGATTCTGTCCCGGTTGTTCCTCTTCCAGGCCAGCTCTCTGCTGTGGCCAGGGAGTGCAGTGGAGGATGGCCCAAGTGCTTGGGCCCTGCACCGGCATGGGAGACCAGGAGAAGCACCTTGGTCCTGGCTTCGGATCAGCACAGTGTGCCGGCCACAGCGAGCCAGCCAGCCGCAGCGGCCATTAAGGGGTGAACCAATGGAAAAGGAAGACCTTTCTCTCTCTCTCTCTCACTGTCCACTCTGCCTGTCAAAAAAAATATATAGACTGGTGGTTAAGACACCCACATCCCATATCGGAGTGCCTGGCTCAGTTCCCACCCTGGCTTTGACTCTAGCCTCCTGTTAGTGCTTACCCTGGGCTCAAGTAGTTGTGTTCCTGCACCCATATGGCAAATCTGGACTGAGTTCCTGGTTCTGGCTTCAGCATGTTTCAACACTGGCTAGTGTAGGTGTTTGGGGAGTTGACTGGTGAATGAAGCTTTCTGTCTGTCTGTCTCTGTCTCTCTCTCTCTCTCACGCCTCCCAAATAAATAACAAATTTAAAAAAGAGAATCAAACATAATTTTAGAGGTTATCAAATTATTGAACAATTAATATATATTAAAATTAATGATTTTGGGTCGGTGCCTTGGCTCACTTGGCTAATCCTCTGCCTGTGGCTCAGGAATCCCATATAGGCCCCGGGTTCTAGTCCCAGTTGCTTCTCTTCTAGTGCAGCTCTCTGCTGTGGCCCAGGAGGACAGTGGAGGATGGCCCAAGTGCTTGGGCCCTGCACCCGCATGGGAGACCAGGAGAAACACCTGGCTCCTGGCTTTGGATCGGCATAGCTCTGGCCGTAGCGGGCATTTGGGGGGTGAACCAACAGAAGGAAGACCTTTCCCTCTGGCTCTCCCTCTCTCTGTCTGTAACTCTACCTGTCAAATAAATAAAATAAAGAAAAAAATCTTTAAAAAATTAATGATTTTGTTAAACTTTTGATTGCTTGTTAAATCAAAATAATGGCTTACATTAAGTGACTTGAACTTTTATGTTGCACATAGAATGCAGTTATTGTCAGAGGTAGAGCAAAATTTGCTCCATTGGTAGGCATTTATTGTCATTGAGTAACATACACCAAGAGAAATACTCAGGAGGAAACAGAAGTTTATCTTCTCAAGTTCTTATAAAAGTAAAATGCAATTTTCACACAATCAGAAACATAAATTTGTGTTCTATAAGTGCATACTTTTATAGTTATATTGGACTAAATCTTGCATTAATAGGAGACATTGCACTTAATGGTAGGAATATGAATAGAATTCTTCCAGCATTAACCCAATTCAACAGATAAAAATAATTCAGTATATTAAATACATCATGTTTTTCAAATGACGAATTGAGGAAATCGGTACTGTGATGCCTTAATAGCAGTGTGTAATATGAAGCACACTGAAGATCAAACACCTTCATTTTATTGCTTTTTCCGTTTTCTCAGCTTAAATGATGAAAGGAATCTTCCTGGTCCATGTTTTCAATGAGTTAAAGTCTGTGTCATCCTGTGTTCAACTAACAGACTGCAACCAACACAAACAGGTGCAAGAGCAGAGACCATGACTCAATATTTACCGGGACTTCAAACGACTGTCGTTTCCCTCACATCATCAAAGTTGGATGTGATGTGTCATAAACTGTACTTTCCTATTGAGCTGTGTTTTCACACTGCTTCATTACGCTGACCTGAGGCAGACCGCTAGGAAGGAGAGGCCCTGCACTGATTGTTTCTTAGTAAACTGCCATTAGGAGGAAAGAGACCACTCTCCCTAGCTATGTGACTTGTAGGCTTTAGTAGTATTCGCTAAATTACAAATCCCTATGAGCTTCAAAAATAAGCCTGTTAACTAATCTAACTTGAAGAGATTATTTTCTTTTTTTTCTTTTTTTTTTTTACAGGCAGAGTGGACAGTGAGAGAGAGAGACAGAGAGAGAAAGGTCTTCCTTTGCCGTTGGATCACCCTCCAATGGCCGCCGCTGCAGCCGGCGCACCGCGCTGATCCGATGGCAGGAGCCAGGATCCAGGTGCTTTTCCTGGTCTCCCATGGGGTGCAGGGCCCAAGCACCTGGGCCATCCTCCACTGCACTCCCTGGCCATAGCAGAGAGCTGGCCTGGAAGAGGGGCAACCGGGACAGAATCCGGTGCCCCAACCGGGACTAGAACCCGGTGTGCCGGCGCCGCAAGGTGGAGGATTAGGCTATTGAGCCACGGCGCCGGCTGAGATTATTTTCAATGCAATCAGAATATTTGCAGTACTTGATTCATACAATGCTTGAAATAATTTACCTATTACCTCATTAAGATGTTTTTGATGAAGGACCTATTAAATATAAGGAAATACATGCTTTTCAAGTGGATACTCTTTCAGATAACTGTATTAATTTGCTTTCATTCTACTTTTTCTGAGTGGCTAAATAATTGACTCAATTATAAAAGCTACTCATGCATAATAAAAATGCATAGTGACCAAATTTGTGCTCTACACATTATTTTGAGTGTCAATTAAGTGCTTTTATTAAGAGTTTAAGTCTTGTGATTTAAAATCATGAAGAGCACATCTTTGGTGCTGTTTGCATATTGGGGATAATGTAGGGTGGGGTGTGATTCAATGGCACAGCTCATGCTATTCCATTTCACTGTGCTGAGGCCAGAGATGAGTGGGCTCGGATTTTACTGAGGGAGTTTTCACAAAACAAAATAATGAGTCTTCTTCTCATTCTTTAACCACTGACAAAATATACATTTTAACGCTAAAGGGTGTCTTGGAATATTCTTGCATGTGAGTCTCTGGAGAGGTTTGCTTGCCTCTGCAGGACATTGTAAATAAAACCCTGGTTGGAAAGAAGTGAGATCAACTTTGGAGGACCCTTTAGGTTGTTGAGTCAGTGATTCTGTGATGTTAGCAAGTAAGACAGTATGGATTTGGAGGGAATATGTTCTAGCCAAGTCCTTCGTAGAGCCAAGCTGGTCATCTGGTTTTAATGAGTCCTTTTTGAAATGCAAAATTTTAATGTTTTGCTTGGGGGCTACCATAACTTTAATTATTTGTATTTGACATGTGTTGAGTTGCAATAAGCCTTAGCTTTTGTTCAATACAGTATTTGGTGCAGTGCTTGCCTAACCTACGTTGCTATGTCAAATGCTAGCATCCTTCAGGTAAGATAAAAAGAAAGAATTTTAAAGATAAGTCAACAGTACTTTCTTCGAAGCTTGAAAAGGTTCAGAACTTTCCAGGGTTAACTTGACTATCTCTCCAAAGATATTAAACAAAACCCTGAATCATGCAATTTTAAATGAGAAGATTATGAATATGACCATAACCAGATGGTTTCTATCTCCACTAAATAAAGACAAAAAAAGAGTTAGATTTTGCCAGCTAAGGACAGTTACTTCATTAAAATGGAATAGATTAAAACTTAAACTTTTTCAAGTCCAAGGGCCTGAATTTTAATGTCAAAATATTTTGCAGCTATCCACATGGTAGTAGTGATCATTTTAGTAAGTTCTGATTAGGAAAACAGTTAACAATCAAGACCTCATGAAATCACTGACATTTTACAAGAAATCTGCAGACTGGTCATGCAAGGTCCACACTGCCGGGATGGTGGGCTGCTGCGTTCTTTGACAAGAAGCACCGGAGACAAGTTTCAGTGAACTTGTCCCTTTATTAACAATCAAGCATAAGCTTTTAAAGGGCAGACAGAGGGGGCGTAGAGCAACACTGATTCTATAGGGTAAAGCTGATATTGGCACCACCATGCTTCTCCAATCAGCTTGAAGGTCAGGTAGTACAGTAGCTTTCCAGGTGGTCCTAATGGGTCTGGGGCACACCAAGGAGCTGTTTACCTGATTGGAAATTACAAGACCCTTCAACAGGGATGGCGAGGCGGGGGGGATGTGCCTGGGGCTCCTGCCACCTGCCAGTCTTCAGGCCATCCCGAGAGGCATGGTGTGTGCCAGGACCTCCTAACCTCCTGCATGGCTAGGCAAGCAATCCCCTAGCCAAACACAGGATCATCCACAGAAATCTGTGTGTTTAAAATGATATATCTACCATTGAAACAATGAAGATGAATATGAGAAATGCTATTTATGGGATCTACAAAAGTATCATCCTTGAAACTTCTTCTTGATTGTACCAATCTGATTCTTAGAGTTTAATCAAATATATTTAATACCACTTTTTAATTTTTTTCTTTTTTTAAATATTTATTTTATTTATTTGAAAGACAGCATTATAGAGAGTGAGGTCTTTCATCTGCTGGTTCACTCCCCAGATGGCCATAATGGCCGGAGCTGTGCCAATCCAAAGCCAAGAGCCAGGAGCTTCTTCTAGGTCTCCCACATGGGTGCAGGGGCCCAAGGACTTGGGCCATCTTCCACTGCTTTCCCAGGTCATAGCGGAGAGCTGGATTGGAAGAGGAGTGGCCAGGACTAGAACCAGCACCCATATTGGATGCTGGCGCTTCAGGCTGGGGTTTTAACCCACTGTGCCGCAGCTCTAGCCCCTACTTTTTAATTTAAATAATGAAGTCCTCCGAATCTAATCTAATCTTCTTAAAGAATGGATATACAATTTCATAAATATAAATTAGTATGCTAACTGCAAAACAATGTATATATTCCAAAATATATTGGATACATATCATAGAAATAGTGTATTTTGTTTTTGTTATGACAAACCAGGATATGTACTGCTAACTTCCATTAGAAGAAAATGTAAAATCTCATGGAAAGGTGGTTTTAAAGATTTATTTCGTAGACTCCATTCAATAATGGAGTTTATTAACCATTCAGGTTTTTTTAATTTTAATTGTACATTTTATCAATGTGTGTTGCAAGACTGTTTCCTTTTGCATAAATTTATTTAGTGGTGATAATCTTTTAAACCTATAAATTGTACTTATCACTGTTTCATCTACATTATAAAAATAAGCAAAAGAGAATGAATGATCATGTGTAAATCTATTATTAGTACATAAAACTAAGTTGCATCTTTACATGGATAATGTTCTAATACAAAAGTTTAAAGCAGAGGTTGGTATAGTCATATGGAGTGTAGTAGCACTTCCTAAATCTAAGAAGAAAAGTCTTCTCGTTTTTTATAATTTATGAATTCAAGTCAAGCAGTATTTATAGCACTCAGTTCCATGACTGGCAGCAGTCTAACTTTTACATGGACTCAATGAGAAAAAATGCAGACGGTCATTGAACTCACATAAGTTGAAGTATATGTAGCAGGACTGTACTGTTTCTCCTACTTCCTAAAGTAAGGAAAAAACAATTTTGTTTTTCTATTTATGCAGTGCTACAACCTCTACACATTTTATTTTATATTTTATTTTATAATATAAAATATTTATAATTAATATTTTATATTTTATTTATATTTTTATACAAGATTGAATTTTTATGCATCACTATATTAATGAAGACTAGCAGACTTTCCACTAACTTTCTTTTTTATATTTTTTGGTTCAACCAAACCCACTTCTTAAGATTGTCAATGCAACTCAATTGGCAATAGAAGTAATAAATATTAGACTTCTCGTTCACAGGCATTGATTGGGCAAACTAAATCTTTACAGTCAGCCGATTCTTCCTTGCTTGTATAGTGCGCTGCATAATAAATCCCAGAAAGAGCTAACATGATTAATGCCAGATCACTCAATGTTGGTAGGTGGTCTGAATGCTTATGACAATATGCTTCATTACATTCATGAGAATTTCAATGCGTAACAAGAACAAATTGCTACTGATAACACAATGATAAATCTCATCAACAAATATTTATTTTTCTAACATATCTAGCATCAGAACTTTTTAATTCTGTCAATTATGAAAGCCAAATCTTTGAAGTCGCTGTTGACATCAGTTTTTCTCTGATACCATGCAACAAATTATCTGCAAATCCTGCCAAGTCTACAACATCCATTCACCTTCCAAGTCTCAACAATTATCACCTTGCCAATGTACCACAATTTCTCACTTGAAGTACAGCATCTACCTTAACTAATAGCTAACATGTGGCATAAAGTACATTCTCAACCTACAAGAAAATCACAACATACTGGTTGGGACAAAGAAAAAATGTTGAAGGTGGTGTAAAAATGTATTATGCGTGTACATGAATTTGCTAACATACTTGTATATTGTGTGAATTTATTTTAAATATATGATATTTCATTTTGGAAAATGTATAAAAAAATGAAATGCTCCAACATCATACAAATTATCTCTATAACTGAAATGTTCTGAAAAAATAAGATGTCCATCAGTGATCATCAGGGCTGCTTTATCTGCCAGGATCTGCAGTGATATGTCACATTTCTCCAAAGTCAGAAAATGTAATCTCCAGATCTCCTTAATTCCAAGTAATAGATTGCTTTAGGTATCCATCTCTAATCCTGGCTATGAAAAATTACGAATACTGCATCTCATTCTCTAGGAAAAGTATATTCTGTAAACTCACTAAGATAAAAATCAGTATTCCTACCAGAAGAATGCATCTATGAAACAACCTTAGGGTTTTAATTTGCAATTTTTCTTAAGACTGAAGAAAGTTGTCTTACAGATCTAATAATGGCGGCCAAATAAGAAATCTGCCAGAACTGTTACACATTTAAATCCTTTCTTTATTTTTTCCTCTATTTTCATCTTTATTAAAGTATAATTGACAAATAAGAATAGCATATGTTTATGATGTACAAAGTAATATTTTGGTAAAAGCATTCATTATGAATTTATGAAATCATAATGACTAACTTATCTATAACCTCATATATTTCTCATTTGTATTGGTAATTTTCAAGTGCACAATGTATTATTAAGTTAGCATGCTGCATAATAAATGCCCAGAAAGAGGTTTATTCTCTGTGACCGTCGTTTTGTGCCCTTTGACCAATATCTGCCCATCGCTCCCTCCTATGGCCCCTGATTCAGCTCTGCCTCTAACGAGTTCAACTTTTTTGCCGGTTTGACATCTGGCAGCAGGTTTCTTTGTGGCACTGGCTGATTTCACTTAGCATAATGCCTTCCAGGTTCATCTATGCTGCTGTAGATGGCAGGGTCTCCTCCTTTTTAAAGGCTGAATAGTATTCCATTACATGCACATGGTACGTTTTCTTTACCCATTCATCCGCTGAAGAAGCTTTGTGCTTTTTCCATATCTCAGCTATTGTGAACATTGTTGCAATAAACAGAGGAGCGCCGATAACTCCTATACACCCCCTGAACGTGTGCGTTAACAAACCACGCCTTTACATGCATTGCCTGTTCAGTCTGCAGAAATGTAACGGAAGGTTGTCATTTACCATGATAATGAACATGTGGTAGCTTTCCTGTGGCTCAGAGTTCATTTGCGCAGGCCCCGGGTACAATTTTGGCTACAGCCAGTTCTGTCCAGTTTTATTAGTGACCCTAAGATGACAGCTCAGCATATTTTTAGTACAAACAACAACTGTTACCAAGCAACACACAGGCAAATAAATAGTATGGGTTGTTAATACTTCAGATAGCTGGGGAAGCTTCTTGGAGCAAGGGGTGTGTGTGTGTGTGTGTAGGGTCCTTTAAGGGCCGTGGTTTCAGCTGATATGGAAGTTCTATTTTTAGACATTTTTTGAGGACTCTCTATGCTGTTTTCAAATATTGCAATATTAATTAATATTTCCACTATCATGAAACAATGAGTCCCTTTTATGCACATCTTCTCCAACATTTGTTTCCTTTGTGATTTTGAAAATAATCATTCTAGCAGATATTCATATGAGGAGAAAACTGATTTTGATTTTAATTTGCATTTCCCTGATGATTAGTGTAGTTAACCATTTTTCACATTCCTGTTCATAATTTTTATATCTTATTTGGGAAACACATCTGTTCAGGTTGTACACTTTTTGATTTGCTCAATGGTATTTGTTTTCTTGCTACTGAATTGTTTAAGTTCTTAGTATATTTTGGATAATATTTTTTTATCAAATTATTGTTTCAAATATTTTCTCCTATTACGTAAGTTACCTCTTCATTCTGTTAATTTTATTTTTGTGGATGGCTTCTAGTTTGATGCAAGCTCGTTTATCTTTAAACCATTTTTGTCTGCTTTTGGGATCATGGATTAAAAAATACTGCCTAGAACACAGTCAAAATTTTTTCTATGTATTTTCTTCTATAAGTTTTATAGTTTCAGGTATTATATTTAAGTTTTTATTTTGAGTTGAATTTGCATTCAACTCATGACTATGGTGTTGTTCCCATATAGTTTATCAAAGATGTGATTCTTCTCTCATTGTGTATTTTTGGCAACCTTAATGAAAATCACTTGACAATAAATTTATGGATGTATTTCTGGGTCTCTTATTCTCTTCCATTGGCCTAAATGTCAGTTTTTATTTCAGAACCATCTGTTTGGTTGCTCTATAGTATATTTTGAGATCAAGTGGTATGATGCCTCCAGCTTTGTTAATTTTGTTTAAGATTGCGTTTTCTGGGCTAGGCATTTGGTGCAGTAGTTAAGCAGTGGCTTCGAATTCCTGCATCCATACTGGGATGCCTGGATTCAAATCCCAGTTCCACTTTGGCTTTCAGCCATGGCTAATGCACACACTTGGAGCAACAGGTGGTGGCTCAAGTGCCTGAGTCCCTGCCACCAATTCCAGAGACTTGGATGGAGTTCCAGACTCTCAGCTTCAGCATGGCCCCACTCCAGCTGATACAGTCATATGGAGAGAGAACCAGCAGATGGAAGATCTACATATACCTCTGTTTCTTTGCCTTTCAAATAAATTTTTAAAAAAATATTGGCATTGTGGTGCAAAGTGTTAAACCGCCACCTGCAGTGCTGTTATTCCATATGGGCACCAGTTCAAGTTCCAATTGCTCTTTTTCTGATCCAGCTCCGTGCTAACGCACCTGGGGAAGCAGAAGAGGCTGGCCTAAGTGCTCGGACCCCTGTCATCCACGCTGATGATTCTGATGGAATTCTAGGCTCCTGAATTATCTCTGACCCAGCTCCAGGCATTGTGGCCATTTGAAGAGTGAACCAGCAGATGAAAGGTCTCTCTCTCTCTCTCTCTCTCTCTCTCTGTATGTGTATGTGTCTCTGTCTCTCTTTCTGTATTTTCACCTTTCAATTTTTTTTCTGATTTAAAAAAAAAACTTGCTTTGACTCTTTGAAATTTTTGTGCTTTTGTAGGAATTTTAGGATTTTTTTTTACTGTTTCCAGGGAAAATATTGCAACTTTTTGTTGAGATTATGTTTAATCTGTAGATGGCTTTGGATAGTATGGACATTTTAACAATATAAATTATTCCATCAAGGGACACACCGTATCTTCCAGTTTACATGTGCCACTTTCACTTTCTCTTGTCAATGTTTTACAGTTTTAAACATACAGATTTTCACCCGCTTGGTTAAATTCATTTCTAAGTATTTTATCTTTTAATGGTTTTGTAAATGGGCTTATAGCCTCAATTTCCTTTTAACTTAGTTTGTTGTTAGTGCTGTTTTATATTCTGTAATTTTATGGAATTCATTTATTGATTCTAATGTTTTTCATTGATTTTTTTTTTTATTATCTTTCAGTTTCCAGGCTCTGTGCTCAGTTCAGGATTATAATCCTGAATTAAACACAGGTGCCAGAGGCAGTGGTCACACACAACTGTCTAAAATCCATCAAGAAAAGTGAGATTTGCTGTTTCTTTTTCTCAGTGGTTCTATTTGTGAGGTTATAGATAGCATCTCCTTATTAATATATTCACTTAAAGTTATATAAACTTTGGGGTATTTTACCTCGCTTCTTTCCAGGCTTGCCGTCTATAAACATACAACAATGCATTCCTAGATCCACTTAGTTTACAGAAATTGGTCATTGTGTGCTATGTTTTACAATTTGTAATTTCTACCAAATGTTTGTACTTTTATTGGTCCCCTTAAATGTAATAGATGGTGGTTTTACTTAGTATAGTGGATTCTTTATATTTTTATCTAGGATTTTCACTTCATAAATGCAATATTATTCAAAAATGCAGTTTCTGTAAAATAAAGCTAATGATTTTAGTGTAATAAAAATACTACATTAAATTTAGAACTGCATGTGCTTTAGTGCTGTTTTAGATGCAATCTTCTAAACACCTACTTCATGTTTACCAGGAAAACAATCACACATGGTGGTTTCAGTGGTATCTTCCCCATCCTCCTCTGGGAGTGGCCATGGAGTAGGCGGATGTCTGGGCCACCAGCCCAACCTTACCCGTGGTTCCCTCTCATCTCCTTTCCCTGATTCAGCAACAAGCATGGATTGTAGGATGGTCACCAGTCTTCTAGACAAAAAATAGCTGGATGAGAGTAAAGGTTTCCACTGCTTGAGTCATCTAGGTCTCCTGGTGTGGTCAGTACCTGTATGGAAACAGAATGAAAATGTTTCCAGTGATAACAGTATTTCAAATATATTCTGTGTCAAAGAAGACGAAACCACAAAGATGGATACAGTCAGACTCTGACTCACAGAGTAGGTATCATGCACTGTGATGAGGGATTCCCTAAGTAGACATCCAAGTTTTCTGGAGACACCAAAGTCAGTGGCCAGGTTTTATTTTAGTTTGCTGAGTTTCAAATTTCATTCAATGGTTTTTGTGACCAGTTTTGTAAAGCATGGCACTAAGGTCTATAACAGATACAAAGTGGAACAGAGCAGTTTCCGCGATGAGCCAGTGCATGGATACAGCAAATGAGTTTAAGAAAATATGAAAAGGCTAAACCGCTAGACATAATTAACACCAACGAAAAGTGTTTGGGGCACTTGGAAGAAAAAGAGATTACATCTGTTTGGATGTATCAAGAAGACCTCACAAGACAGCAACATTTCTTCCACGTTCTGTGGGATCTTGGGATTTCAACACTTAGGAGAGGGTGACTTTTCAGATAGAAGAAATAGCCTGAGCACCTGTTTCAGAAAGAGAACTAACAGCACCCTGTTAGGCTATGTTGTCCATGACTATGATTAGGTCTGAATCCTGAAAAGCTATGTCAGTCTTTGATTTTGGATGCTGATTGAGCAATTTATATATATAAATATATATTTATATATAAATACATAAATATTTTATATAAATACAATATATAATATTATATAAATATATATTTATATATAAATATAATATAAATATTTATATATCTAACAGAGTAGCCATTTTTTCATTTTATTTATCTGATACAGAAAAAATTACTCTGGAATCCTGCATAGAGTGAAATAGATCAGCAGAGAATACAGAAATGAGATCAGAGAGGAGCTGGAGAGAGAGGAGGACACAATGTGTGGGTACAGAATACAGGAATGGAAAGACAGAGGGAAGTGTCCTGGAAACATGGAGATTATCCAGCCTCACTGGTTCAGGAGAACATTTGACAGAGAGCACTAAGATTCTCTGATATTTTGAGTTTGACCTAGTTCAACACAAATGTTTTTCACAAACTGAGGGATAGGAGAGTGGATTTGGCTTTCCTTGTATTGAGTATGTAGTTCCATGAATTCTCCCAGGCAGTTTGTCTAGTAGTCAATTTAAAACAGAGAGTAGGAAATCCAGAGAGGACTGGAAATTCAGTTGTAGGTAATAATTAAAGTTGTTAAATAGCAGGATAAAAGTATTTTCTTTGCAATGCTATATGATTTTCAATATGTAGTATGCCATAATCACTGCTTTATGCTACAATCATTTGCAGTGAATTTATCTTGAATTCATTCTTGCTGACAAGCTTGGGAGTGCAATGATTGATGGCAATGGTCATAATAGGGGCCAGCATTTTGGCACAGTAGATTAAGCCACAGCCCGTGATGTCAGAATCCCGTAAGGCCACCAGCATCCAGTTCCCTGATAAAGCCCCTGGAAAAGCAATGGAAGATGGACCAAGTACTTGGGTCCCTGCACCCACGTGAGAATCTGAGATGAAGCTCCTGGCTCCTGGCTTCGGCCTGGCCCAGCCCTGGTTGTTGTGGCCACATGGAGAGTGGATGAAAGATCTTTCTCTCTGTGTCTCTTCTTCTCTCTCTGTAACTCAGATTTTCAAATAACTAAATACATCTTTAAAAAACAAAATAAATGGTCATAATATCTGTACTCACTTATTTTTTCTTTCCTTCCTTCACTCATTACTGAAATAATAATAGATGACTATGGTGTGCTCACCAAATGTGCTAATGACAGTATAATGCAAAGATTAATTAAATAAATTATTTTTCCTCAAAATTTTAGGCTCAGTTGAATGGTAGATATCACCACAAATTGAAGACTGATTTTAGAGTCATGAATTCAAAATTTCCACTACGTTGATGACTTCTAGAACAAGGTTCACTTAGAAATCTAAAAAGTCAAAGGCCATTTTGGCAAGTGGATATGAAAAATAAGAATCATGCTCTAGGGTCCGGTGCTGTGGCTCACTTGGTTAATCCTCTGCTTGCGGCACCAGCACCCCATATGGGCGCCGGTTGTAGTCCCGGTTGCTTCTTTTCCAGGCCAGCTCTCTACTGTGGCCTGGGAAGGCAGTGAAGGATGGCCCAAGTGCTTGGGCCCCTGCACCTGCACTGGAGACCAGGAAGAAGCACCTGGCTCCTGGCTTTGGATCAGCGCAGTGCCAGCCGTAGTAGTGGCCATTTGGGGAGTGAACCAATGGAGGGAAGACCTTTCTCTCTGTCTCTCCCTCTCACTGTCTATAACTCTACATATCAAATAAATTAAAAAAAAAAAGAATCATGCTCTAGCAAGTTTCTCCACTGTGAAAAGTCGTCTTCTTTTTTTTATTGTGATCAAGAAAACATTTTGCAGAATGTTACTCATTTCCTATGGTACATCTGAACTTTTACACTATCCTGTATCATATTTCTGATTCTTCAAATTACTTTTTGAGTCTCTAAATTTGTTTCAATATGTTTTACCCTGACTTAAAATTCGGAATGTGTATGACTCTTATGTTGCCAGCTATTTCCGTGACCTATTCCCCTCCCCTCCCCTCTCCTGTCCTCTCTTTCCCCTTCCCCTCCCCTCCCCTTCCCTCCCCTTCCCCCCCCTTCAAATATCAAAGACAACATTAGCCACATTGTAAATTTTCCCCTCCCCTTCCCCTCCCCTCTCCTATCCTCTCATTCCCCTTCCCCTCCGCTCCGCTCCCCTTCAGCTCCACTCCCCTCTCCTCCCCCCCCTCCCCTCCCCTTCCCTTTTCTCCTATTCTAAATGACTCAGGAGACTGACTCTGTATATAAACAACTGTGTTGTCAACTATGGACCTAACAATACACTTAATGTATCTTTTAATTCAGAAAGCCTTGGTGGACAGCAATAATTGGATAAACTGTAGAACTGTGCTCTTTCTTGGTGTTTAATCACACTTCACCCAATAAAACTAGTTCTAAGAAGTTTTGTTATCCACAGTTCTAATACCTGAGCAATTACAGCAACATTGTAATCTGTCGCAAATAAGGCATAGCTTCTAAAATTTTAGAACTGCAAAATCTAAAATTACTTTCAAAATTACCTTTCAAGTTTTAAAATTTTTTCTTTAATTTCAAAATTCTACTTTGACTTATACAATATATACCCGAGTATATTTTTTTAGTGTTAAAATGTATCTTCTCTTCATTATAGTCATAGAAAATTCATAATAGTTTCAATGGTTAATAATATGAAATTCTTTTAGGGGCATGCCATCACTACCTGGAAAATGATAAGTAGGCATAAAATATGACACTATATTTCTATTTTCTATGTGATGGCCTTAGCTTTTCTGGATAACTTACGATTGTGTGCTTATAAGCAAATAATGATGTCTTCAAATATCAAAGACAACATTAGCCACATTGTAAATTTTTAGAACAACGTAACTGCCATTGGGTGACTTTTAGGAAAAGGTATTCTGGGGTTGGGACTGACCACAATCTCTCTTTTGGATCCTCTTTGATGAGATTATTTTGAAGTCATCCCTGCTTCAATGATGTTTTACTAATTATAGTGTCTAAACAAAGAGCAGGTCACAGCATGTATTTGAAACATCAGAGGAGGCTCCCTGGAACTTTTTCTATGAGTAATTCTGAGTAGGCAAAGGGTATCATTTCTCTATAAAATCCTTGAGTAATACATTTAAATTAAACATTTCCAAACATTTTTTGTGTATAAGTAGCATTTTATAATTCATGCACTAACTGCTTCCTCATGTTAAGATCAAAATTTTGAAAACACAATAGATTCTTTTTGCTGGATTCTTTTTGTTTTTAATGCTTCTTTTTCTCCACTTTTACCCATTAGGGATACACTCTCCAATGTTTGTTTTTTTACAAGACAAAAAACAACAACAAAATTTTTAGATCTCTTGGGTTTCCTTATTCAGCCAAGGGAAACACTGAATGTGAACATCAAATGCTCTTTTAACAATTCCATGATTCTTTATTAAATTATTTTTTCTTTGAATTTCCTTTTGAGCATGGCTAGATTAAGTCTATAAAAGACCAGGTCACCTAAAAGTCTGCAATTTTGTTTTAAACACAATTTTTATCTTATTTTATTTATTCTTTTCTTCTTTAGAAAATCAACAGAATTGCATATGTTTACTGTGTGCAACATGAGATTTTTGAGTATATTTACACAGTGAGACAGTTAAGGGCAGCTGATTCACATACACACGACCCCAGTCACCATTTTTGTGGTGAGGACACTGTACATCTACTTCTTTAACGTTCTTCAGGAACACAATTACTGTCCTTAGCTATAGTTATCATGCTGTACAATAGCCCTCCTGAAGCTGTTCCTCCCAGTTGACTGTATTTTGTATTCCCCTGACTCACTCTCCCCAACTCCCCCAGCCACCATTCTGCTCTCTACCTCTGTGTATCCAGCTTTTGGGTTCCAGACAACAGTGAGATCATGCCATCCTTGTCTGTCTGCCGGGCTTATCTTCCGAGCATCCAGGTTCACGCATGCTGGAACAAATGGCGGGATTCCATTCCTCTTCATGGCTGAAGAGTATTCTATCAAGTAAGAAGATACTTCCAATAGGGTCTTTTTGCTTTTTACTTGTTAACCTTCTTATTCAGTGACATATTAATCCTTTTCACTGTAATGTAAATTTAAAGTATGTTATCTAAAAAACTAAAAAAAAAAAAAGGAGAAGGAAGGAAGAGAGGGAGGGAATAGGGAATATCCTTATGTTCTTAGAATTGCATCTACAAAGCACATTGACTTCCATATTTAGAAGACCAAATTACAGTATCCTTTTTAGCAAGGAGTTATTGTTCATATGATCTGCTAAACTATTTTCTCTGATGTCTTTTATAAAGTGCGACTCAATAAATTTGGAATATGATTAAATTAAATTTGAAGTTTTAGCATTCAAATACAAAATAAAATATTTTCAAAAAAACAAAAAAATAAAAAAACAAAGCACATTGAATTTATTAAAAACTAATTAAATATTTTTAAAAAATTACAAGAAGAAAAAGAAAGAAAAATCTTTTAAAAATAAATAAAAAAGAAGATGGAATTAAAAGGTAAGTTCACTTGTGTGTGAACAATTTTTTGAAACTGTACACTCTTGTTTCATAATGTGTACTTCCCAGGTGTGAGCATGGGTGCAAGTCGAATGAATACAGGTGTGCAGACACCTCACTGCAATACCAAGTTCATTGCTTTTGTAAATCTACCCTGCGGTGGGATTGCTGCTACTTATGGCAGTTCCATTTTTCCCCAACTTTTTAACTTAATTTCCATTTTCTCAGAAATATGAATTGAACTCTGATGACTACTTGCATAGTACAATGTTAGTGTTACCAAAAATCCAAACAAAATTTAAAATTTTTGATAGAAATTTCAAACATTTAGTTTCAAAACCTTATATAATGAGATTAATGTTCTATCACTAGCATTTAATTTTCTAACTTCTGTGAATATTTCCTCCCATAAAACTTTTGCTAATCCACATATTAAAATAACTTTTAAAGGTTTATTGTATCTGTTTGAAAAAGTGAAAGGGGTGGGGCGGGGAGAGAGAGAGAGAGAGAGAGAGAGAAATATTTCCTCTACTTGTTCAACCCGCAAAGGGCGAGCAGAGATTGGGGCAGGGCCAGGTGGAAGCCAGGGAGGCCTAGAACTCCATCTGGGTCTCCCACGTGGCTGGCAAGGGCCCAAGCACGTAGGCCATCTTCTGTGGTTCCTAGAGTGCACATTAGCAGGAACCTGGATCAGAAACAGAGAAGCTGGGACTTGAACTGGCATTTGCTATGGGGTGCTGGCATCCTAAGCAGCAGGTTAGTCAGCTGTGGTGCAGTGCTGTCTTCCCACAAAGCATACTGCTTTTGTTTGTGATGGTCCACAACGAAATTGGCCAAACTCAAGTTCAAAGCTATTTTGAGGGCGATCACAGTAAAGAGCTCAGCTTAACTCATTAAACCTCAGCTGGGCTGTTGGGAGTCCACCATGCACATGCACACTGTACTGGTCAGCAGAGATTCCAGAGTCCATCTGCAGCTTCTGGGGGCTTTTTCCCCCATGGAAATCACTCTTTTCTCTGGTTTCTTTCACATTGTGATAACCATGAAATATTTCCGGTAGCCTGTAAGTTTCCAAGTCTTTGACACTTCATATGCCATAGACTATGGGTGACTTTCAGGATAAAAGCTACAACCAATATAAAAGTGCACCTACTACTACTTCCTTCCTTCCAACAGTAACTTCCTTTCATTATTTTCGAAGGTTTTTGGTCATTCTCTACTGTTGCTAGTTAATTGCCTTATTTGACTCCCTCCCCCCAAGAGATTATAATTCTTATGTGTTGGAAGAAAAGTCTGACAAAAGCTTCTCTCAATACTGGAAGCAGAACTTCCTGCATAAATTGCCATTATCTAATCTTCCAAGTAAATTTATCTTTAGCAGAATACATTCACTCTAGGGGAAGTCAAGACATATGAGCTCTCAGAAGAATGATGCTGTTCAAAATATCTCAAGTAGCTTCCCAATAACAGGAAGACTATCGAGTTCATTTGAACTACCATTAAAAATATGTTTGCATCCTAAACAATATGGAGTTGTTACCAATGATATTTTCTGATTTTCATGGAATTTTCTACATTTAAAACAATGCAAATCCAGTAATTTTCCCTCTGGAATATAATCAAAATGTGAGTGAGACATTGGCAGATGTTTTTAAAAATCACTTGGAAGACAATATTTGCCTTATTAAGTGTGTATTTTATCTTACAATCCATGCTGCTTTAGAACAACTGGAGGGGTGGGCGCTGTGGCACAGCAGGTTAAAGCCTCAGTCTGCAGCGCTGGCATCCCATATGGGCTTCGGTTCAAGTCCTGGCTGCTCTACTTCCAATCCAGCTCTCTGCTATGGCCTGGGAAAGCAACGGAAGATGGCCCAGGTCCTTGGGTACCTACACCCTCATGGGAGACCTGGAGGAAGCTCCTGGCTCCTGGCTTCAAATCAGCTCAGCTCTGGCCATTGTGGTCATCTGAGAAGTGAACTAATGGATGGAGGACCACTCTTTCTTCCTCTTCCTCTTCCTCTTTCTCTTTCTCTTTCTCTCTTCTCTCTCTTTCTCTCTCTCTCTTTCTCTCTCTCTCTTCCTCTTCCTCTCTCTCTAACTCTTTCTTTCAAATAAATGAAATAAATCTTAAAAAATGAAGAGTTGGAAGAATTTAGAATATTTTGATGGCACATAGTGATGCATCCTTTACCTGCAATTATCTTTGACTTGAGGAAATGGTGTAAATAAATTTGCATTATGTAATCATAGCAAACTGCTGTGGAAAATATACTTTTGGGTTCCCTTAGACTTAAAAATATATTGCATCTCAGTAATGATGAATCAAAATTAGTATGTATTTGTTTCATTCTACTTATAAGAAATCTTAACTTAAAAAAGTGTGACAATGACAATTGTGGATGAAAATGTGATATTTTTCCTGTTGTCATCTTGTATATGTGTGTGTCTCTTTCTGTGTTGAAACAGAACAATAAACCACACATTTGATTAGTAAAATATCATCTTCTACAAGAGCAAAAGTTAGTACTGTATTATAAAATCAAGGTCTCAGAGTATTAGGGGTAAAACCACAAGGGATGGATATGACTCTCATGTGGATTATAAAATAAGGGATAAAAGTCACCATGTTTCCTGTCCAATATACAACATTCAGCTGGAAAAATTAATGACAAGGCAAAATGCTTTACAGAATAGATAAAATACATGTGCTTTAAAAACTAGGCAGTTGTCCAATTATGACTGTTTTCTAATTCCATGAGTCTATTTTAAAGCCAAGACTGTCAAAATGAACTTGAACTAAATTTCCAGAATTATGAAATCTTCTATAGAGACAACAGCTCTTGGATTGCTGGAGATTCTCTCAAATTAAGTCTTGTATGGTGTCCAAAGAAAGCCAAACTCATCTCTATTCCCATTTCCTTTACTTGGTCTTCTCATCCCGATTTTAGCATTGGGAGAACGCTAATAACGGATGCCACAAATCCTAAGGAGTTAACTTTTCCATTTAAATAGTTAGAGGGTAGAGGAGGAAGCTGAAACTACTGAGATCCTGTTCTAAGAAATGTGCCTACAAAGAGGGAGAGAGAAGAAATAAGTAAATATGAGATCAACAACAAGTCAAAAGCCTTGCGTGTTTTTCAATGACATCAGACATTGGAGCTGCATAACAAAAATGATCAATATTTCAAAATAACTGATTGGTAAATTCTAGCTTGAAATCCCATGTTTCAGTAGAGTATTTTCTCTCAAGAGATCCTGTGATCCTTTTGTACATGTAGATCTTGAGTAACGTTTTCTTAATTCAAAAGATACACCTGGGTATCACGCATTGCTTGATTTGCTCTTGTTTTTTAGTAACTGCAGGTTATTCAGATACAATCTTTCTCCGTCCGAGCATCCAGGAGCATCCAGGAGCATTACATACACACTGGTTCCATTTGTGCAAACACTGTGTGGTGGCAGTGATTTTTCTGCCCTCCAGTGTGAGTTCCTAGAGCGGGGGCTCTGGGATGTGTCCATCACTGCAAGGAAGGAGTGTGCACTCTACATGGAACTGGCCTTGTGGAAGTACTTCCTCCAGGGTCCCAGGCTCTGTCACTGTGATCCCTCATGTGGAGCTCCTACAGACTCTGAGTGTGACGACAGTGCCTCACGTGACAATGCCTCACGTGCTCCGCTCCGGCATTATCCCAGCTTCACAAACCGACTCCCCCACACCCGCTGGTCATTGCTAGAAATTGAATTCCTCTGGGAAAAAAATCTTTGTCTTAGTCCCCACATCTTCTCTATTTGGCTTGGCTTTGGCCAATGCAGCTGAAGTCCTAGTCCTTTCACTCAATCAACAAATGCTTGTGCTTACTGAGTGCATTTGATGTGCCGGGACTATAGAAATTGCTTGGTATTTATCACTGAAGGAATCACAGATCCCTTCCATTGTACAATCGACATACAGGCAGGGGTAGGAAGCCAATTAAACAGAAATGCAAGAAATGGGCACATGAGCTAACATTCTACATCAGTAGTGAGACAGAGGTCGAGGAAGGCACAGGGCATCTGCAGTGAGGAATGGGAGCATTGAGCGTGGCATGTTAGAGAGGGTGGTCGTTGGGAAGGGGCTCTCTGAGGAAGGCCTGGAGAGGACCACTTTGGGGACAGTGCAGCCAGCATGGAGGCCCGAAGAGGAAGTGAGGAGGCTGAGAGCTATAGTAATCCAAGTGTGTATAAGGCTGGACCAGGTCAGGACGGTGGCCAAGGGGTCGGTTCAGACAAGGTCTGGGCCATTTCAAAGACTTGTTCTTGCTCTGAATTTTGCAAGTAAAAATGAGGGCCAAAGTTCTGTTCACATATTCTGTATCTTTATGGTCCCTGTCTCTATTTCCCCTGTTAATAATAAATAGAAGTATGTGAAAGAATCACTCATACGATAGGAGATTTGCCTGTTTTCCCTGCAGTCTTATAATTTTTCTTTTCGATGTTTTATTAGGTAAAAACAAGTAAAGAACTATCATATCTCCCTGGTGAGATTGGACAAAATCATTGTATAGAAGCCACTTCTAATAAAGCTGTTTTGCACTAAAATTTATTTTGTCTGAGAGAAATATACAGTCACTACCGTTTCTTTGGCTGCTATTTGATGTCCTTTTCCCTCCATTTTATTACTTACAGCTTTTCCACAGTGAATGGATCTGTCTCTGAAAAGACACTCATCGCTGGATGTCAGATTTCCCATATTTGCTCGTTTCTGGTTTCCTTTTCCAATCCATCTCATCATCTCCATTTTACACTGATGTTATTTTCTATCTTATGCCTTTGATACTTTATATTCTTTCATTATTATTTTTATTATTTTATGGATTAACTTTTTGATGTTTTTGCTTTAATTTTATTTATTACATCTGCTGATATAAGAATTACAAACACAACTTTGATTTTCAATTTTTACACCTAAAAATACAGTATGCAGAGTTAACTGGATATTAAATTGATGAGTATCTTAGCTTTCACTAGAAAAACATAAGGATATTAGCAAATTTCATTATGCTTCCTTTTTTATGGTTTATTTATTTTTTATTTTTTTATTTATTTTACAGATAGAGTTAGACAATGAGAGAGACAGACAGAGAGAAAGGTCTTCTTTCCGTTGGTTCACTCCCCAAATGGCCGCCACAGCTGGAGCTACGCCAATCTGAAGCCAGAAACCAGGTATTTCCTCTTGGTCTCCCATGTGGGTGCAGGGCCCAACACTTGCGCCATCCTCCACTCCCTTCCTGGGCCACAGCAGAGAGCTGGACTGGAAGAGGAGCAGCTGGGACTAGAACCCTAGAACCTGGTGCCCACATGGGATGCCGGCACTGCAGGTGGAGGATTAACCAAGTGAGCCACAGCGCCGGTCCTTATTTATTTACTTATTTGTTTGAGAGGCAGAGTTACAGACAGAGAGGGACACAGAGAGAGAAAGGTCTTCCATCTGCTGATTCACTCCCCTAATGGCCACAAGGGCCGGGGCTAGTCCAATCCAGAGCCAGGAGCTGCTTCCCGGTCTTCCACATGGGTAACAGGGGCCCGGGCACTTGAGCCATCGGCTCTCCCAGGCCTTAGCAGAGAGCTGGGGCAGAAGAGGAGCAGCCAAGCATCTAGGACATGAACAGGTACCCATATTTGATTCCAGCGCTGCAGATGGAAGCTTACCCCACTACACCACAGCACTGGCCACCATTTTGAGTCCTTTAAATGCATCTACATTCCAACATTATATATTTTTTCCACCTCATAAAAAGTAAGCCCAAATGAAAACATTACTAATATATAAATTATTCTTGCATACTGTAATGAATTGTATTCCTCTGTCCACAGATGTTTTTGATCTCTATTCACTAGTACAATGCTTATTTCCTTGGTGCGCTCATTTTTTCCCCTTATTCCTGAATACCTTTTGGAAATTTCTTTTATGAAAGATGGTTAATGAAAAAAAATTTTTTTCCTCTTAAATTCTCTTTGCTTCTCCATTCTTGGTTGTTCAGTTGGGAACATAATCCTGGTTAGATAATTAATTTGAACATGTTCTGAAACTTTTGAAGGTGCTGTCACCTTGTTTCACTTCCAATACAGTTTTCAAGAAGTTGCCTTTTGTAGTCCTTGGCAGATTGCTGTTTTGTCTCTGTTGCTGTCAGGTGCCTGTCAACATTATTGGTTATTTTCTGCTTTACCACTTAATGTCAGGAGGTTTCTTTCCTAGAAATCCTAATTGGTTCTTTTTTAACCTCTTCATGCTTCCAAAGGGAGGGGGAAAAAAAGTCTCCAAAAAATTTTTTAAAATATATTTTAGAAGGAGAGAGAGGAAAAGAGGGAGCACTTACTACCCCCCCCCCACCCACCGCGTATGCTGGTTCACTCCCCAAGTACTTGAATGGTCAGGGCTGCTCCAGGATGAAGCAGGGGCCAGGAAGTCAGAGCGGTTCTCCCATGCAGCAGCAAGGACCTGAGTACTGGAGCCATCACCTGTGGATTCTCAGGCTTCAAATGAGCAGGAAGCTGCAATTGGGAGTTGGAGCCAGGGACTGAACCCAGAAACTTTGATATGGAATTTTTGCATCTTAACCACTAGGCCAAACACCTGTTCCTGGTCCTTTTTGGATAGTTTCTGTGATGGTTAATTTATGGACATTTGGACAAACATTGCCATGTGTGTGTGTTTCAGGGATGACATTAACAGGGTAAGTAGATTGTGGGCCTCATCAAGTCAGTTGAAGGCTTAAGTAGAAGAGCAAGGGCAAGAGAAAGTGAACTCTCTTTGATTGCCGTAGAGGTAAATATCAGTATTTTGTTTTCCAAAGTTGAACTGAAATATCAACTGAGTCTTGTCAGCCTTCAGCGCTTTTTTGAGTTGGGACTCAAAAAGGCGCCCATTTGGGATGCTGGCAATGCAGGTGGTGGCTTTACCTGCTATGCCATAGTGCCGGCCCCTCTAGTGTCTTTCAAATTACACATATGTTATACCTTTGAAATTTTCTTATAGATCTCCAATGTTCTGTTTCAGTTTCTAAAAATGATTTTCTTTGCTCTTTTGCATTTCATTCTGGAAGGTTTCTCTTGCCCTGGCTTCAGGTTCACTTCAGCTGCACCACATTCACTGATGAGCTCCCACTTCACTCCTGCTGTGTTATTTCTTCCAGAATTTCCACTTCCTTCTTTCGTAGTTTCCAACTCTCTGCTTACTTGATCCATATGTCCTTACATTGCGCCTATTTATTTCATTTGCAATCATAATATATTAATCATAGTTATTTTTAATTCCCTGTCTCATAATTCCTACATTTGTGTCACATTTGAGTCTAGTCCTTTTTTTTTTATCAAATTTGAGATGTTAAAAGTATATATAATATATTTTTCCAAGTTTTACTTAGCACTGATGCCTAGATGACTTAAGACACTGAGTTATTAATGAATACCACACCATTATCTGAAATAAAAGTTAAAATTACATTTTTATGTTTTTAAGTAACATGAGGATAACACCTCCTGGACAGCAAACACTAGTGCATGTTTACAACTTTGAAAAGATCTTCCGTCATTAAGAGAAATAAGTGTAAAGTATATTAAAGACATGAAAAACTGAGCAAGCAAGCCATGGAGCAAACTGAAGGGCATTTGTATTACCTCAATTTTCTGAACCAATCTGCATTGGCTTACTTTAGTTAACAATATAAAGGCTTGTATACACAGAATTTATTTTTATTTTTATAAGACCACTTTAGCTGGAAAGCAAAAACATGAATACAGCATAGGTTTGACATTATTTATAATATTTTAATATATTTTACGTAATTGAATCGATTTAAATAGCTGTTATTTTAACAAATTTAGAGTCTCATCCTTTGAGAGTTCCAGGGATCCGACTGGAAGCCCAAAGTTGGAAGACTCGGTTTAGAATTTAAGCTGTCAGAGAGTTAAACCATTTAGCCAAAATTAGTACATTTTTGATCAGTTGGGTAATCACTCAGACATTAAAAACAGATAAACAATGTAAACAGTTTTCCCAATCAAGACTCTAATGGCAATAGAAAAACGCGAAACCTTCAAGACAGGTGAACGTTCTCAGATGAGTCAAGGACAGCAGCACAGAAAAGAGCTGATTATCAGCATATGAACCCATTGTTTAGGTTTTCATTAGCTGCAAAGAGAAAAACCCATCAGGTTGGAGAGGGTTAATGGCTTAAGGTTCTGGCTCCCTTAGGTAAGGCCAGCAGTGGTATTGAATTGGAAATTCCTCCAGGAGAGGAAAAAGAAGCAGCCCTGGGGTGGGAGCTCTGCCTAGAAATATTTGGCTATGCCTGCCTGGGTGCAGCAGGCCACATGGACTAGAATAGAGTGCAGAGAAAGGCTGTGGTCCCCCATTTACAGGGAAGACTGCGCACACCGGGGCCTGGTAGGACACTCTGTGTTCTCGGAGAGCTGTGGGGTGCCGGACACTCAATGGTCACTTCCACAGATCCGGTCCCGCTTGAGGGAAGGAATACTGACCTCCGATGTCTTCTCAAAATCCCGGTCCGGGACTCCAAAATGGAGTCCCTACTGTCAAGGTGCTACTTTACTCTGTCTTATTTTCACAGCTGCACCAGGAAGGTTTAAACCTGTAAGCTTAAGCTTAACTTTTTACACCCGCACATATACAATTTTAACTCTTCACCTTCAGGATAGCGCAGAGCAGCCAGCTAATATTAAGTAGGAGATCCTGGTGGCATAAGTGTCAATATGTGAATCCCTAGGTCTCCAGTCTTACTCCTGCTTTGCCTTGGAAGTGGAGTAGCAGGGAAAGCACAGGCCTTGAAGAGGGCTAATTCCTTGTCTCTCTTCCCACAGGGAGGTGTCCCTATGACAGCACTCAGACATAACTGGTGGAATCAAACTGTTTGTTAATGAAGTGTAAAGAATTGGATTCAGACTAGGTTGGTATTTGAATTCTTTAAAAATAAATTAATGAACTAACCTATCTACTGAATGATATTCTTAACAAAATGAATGTTGAATTAGAGCATCATTGTTTTCACTGAAGTAAGTATGTAAGTTTGGGTGGATTAAGTCAATTTCAACTTTCTACAGGGAGAATATATATTTTTGAGAGAATGTGTGCCTACTTTGTGACCCTTTTTCAATAGAATGAGAGGTTCTGAATAAATATTTTAAAAATTAATTTGTTGAATATCTGTACTTGTCACCTTCATACATGCTGAAAATATATAAAAGAGCAACAGGCTATTCACTAGTAACTTGATTTCATTGGCAGATAAAACAAAATGCGTAATTCAATGTGTAAATATGATTTAATAGTATGCCATTGTGAAAGACATTGCAGATCCTAAGAGGCTTTCATTTTCAATGTAATTTGCTACAGAGGAACAACAACAAAAACTGAAGGCAAGCCTTACACTGAAAACCTAGGAAACCCACGTGAATACTCCTTTAATCTCATTTCTGACCTTGGAAAAGCAACTAAAGCTGCTTAGGATAATAAATATTCTCTAAGGTTTTATAGAAAATATTTACTTTTTTGATATCCTTCTGCGTATTTTTATGACAGCTTTCTCCATTAGACGAAGATCCACAGTGAATTGTAAGCCAGTTTCCTCTCAAGTGTTCCCTTCCTTTATTCTTTTGAACTGCTTTAAAAACTGATTTATCATGCAAAGACATTTTAAGAGTTCACTATTAATCAAATTGAATTTTTAGAAATATAAACTTAGATGCTCATAATATAAAAAAAATCCATACTAAATCAGCAGTGAACACACACTTCCTTTTAGAAAGTAAAATAAATACGAACTCCAAATTATAAACTCAATTACTAGAAAGAACAGAACTAATTCTAATATTTTTTGGAACCCTTAGAATATTTTATATTGAAACAATGAACAAATAAGTTCTTTCCAATTCCAACAGGACTTACATATCTAAATTATTCATAGGAAAATTAAATATGCATTCTAAGAAAAATAATCCTTCTCCACAAGGGATGGCACAAAAATAATTAACCTTTATTTGAGACTTTGACTTGAATTTTTGAATATACAATTTGTTCCATTTGGAACAAAAATGTTTTGATGGGCCACTTTGGCAGCAACGAAACAACTGCATACATTCTTTTCAGGGAGGAACCAAAATTCAAATAATTTCCTTAAAACCCCCAGTAAACTTATACCTTTCATAAGAAGATAGAAAATTGTTTAAAGTCAGGGTAATTTGTAATGTGCCTATGTTCCGCATGTGATGGTTTTGGTTGGAATATGAAGAAAGAAGGCAGGTTGGCAGAGAGCGAGGAAGGGAAGTAAAGGGAAAATGTTGGAGAGAGGGAAGGAAGGAGGGGGGAGAAAAGGAAAGGCTAATTATATTTTCTATACTTCACAATGATAGGACTAGGAAACAGGACCGTTCGTATTAGAAGGGAATGGGGAAAGGCTATAAAAATTCCTTAAGTAACCATATGATATTAAATTTTGATATGAAATGAGAAATAAAGGTCACATACTTCATAATTTAAGTGCCTTAATATCATGGGCCATAAATGGTATAACTCTTAAAATCTTTTATCCCTAACAATGTTTGTAGTATAGCTGAAAGAACTACTGTCATCTGGAATTTGATTCTGGAACTGGCTGTGAAACTAGTTAGCGATAAGTAGATATGGAGAAAATTGGTCTATTGTTACACCATGGTTTGTTCACATATCATTCATATATAAGAAAATATGAAATAAATCATTAACATATTAAAAGTATCTTCCAAGGAGCTGGCACCATGGTGCAGTAGGTTAATCTTCTGCCTGTGGCGCCGATCCCATATGGGCACCAGTTCTAGTCCTGGCTGTTCCTCTTCCAATCCAGCTCTCTGCTGTAGCCTGGGAAAGCCGTACAAGATGGCCCAAGTGCTTGGGCCCCTGCACCCATGTGGGAGACCGGGAAGAAGCACCTGGCTCCTGGCTTCAGATCGGCCCAACTGCAGCCATTACAGCCATTTGGAGAGTGAACTAATGGACAGAATACCTTTCTCTCTGTCTCTCCTTCTCACTGTCTGTAACTCTACCTCTCAAAATCTTTTTTTTAAAAATATCTTCCAAGTGATTGACAACTCATAGTCAAAACATTAAAAAGAGAAGTTCATTATTCAATTTGGATTATATTCATATTTTTAAAATATGTCTATTTAATGGAAATCCAAACACAAGGGGAACTTAGAGATGTGTTAGGCTCAGATTTAACCTCAATTCTGTGGCTATATTGCTAAAGGAATCCAGAGTAGCACCTTCCTAGCAATGCTGGTATTGCAATTTTGACATCACAGTTGGAAAATTGTTCCAAAAACTAAGTTGAATGTTAAATTAAATGCGCAAAATATGTGACTTATTCAGAACACTTCATATGTAATGCAGTGATATTTATTAGTAATATTCCTACAAATAGTATGTAAGGGTCTGTGTATGTGCACTCTGAATAAGTCTGGTGGCTTTTGTGGAAGTAGCACGTGGCATCTACAGTCCCCACGTAACTTGGATGATCTTGGTTAATAGTCTTGAGCAGAGAACATTAAGTAGTGAGTATTTAATGGAACCATGGTTTAGATCATATTAAACCGGAACATATGATTATACATTTTTTAAGGTCTAACACTTGTGTAACACTGACTATTAAAGACTAATAAATAGTATCCTATCTTAATGACACTTTAGTTGTTTTTAAAATATATATTCTCCCAGAATTTATAAGCAATAACATTTGATTGTTTATTATAAACTTATACAAGAATGTGTTGGCAGAGAGAGCATCATGGAGAAATGGGGCTCAAGTTCCATTAGTGAGTAAAAGTCGATTGCATTCCCGGCATGTGCATTATAGTAAAAATTTTTACTTTTGCAAAAACAAAATGTCAATCTATGATTTTATAATCTGAAAATAAGAGACATAGAGTCTCAGTTTGTAAATCAACATGTTATTTCCCTGTAGACAAATCTCCATGAAAAGCCAAATTGTAATTGTAAGGCAATTTGGAGAGTTTGAAGTAAGAGTAAGTATACTTATTAGACAGTTGAACCAAATTGCTTATGTTTCCCTGTCTTAGCCGTCATTGTGCTATGATTACGTATGTGTCTGTGTTTGTCTGTTTATGGGTTTTATTTCCTGAACTATAGTTTCCTTGAAGATGATGTCTGTTTTTCCACTCAGAACTTAGGAGACTGTTGAATATAGGAACAATAAATATTTGTGGAAAGAATGGATAAACAAGTGATTGGCTAGTGGTATTTAGCTATGCTATCAGATACTTTAAAAAAATGGTAATTGAAACTATAACCACCAGAACAAGATAAATCTCATTTAAGGGCATTTTCAAGGTAATAGAAAAATAGGAAAGTGAAGCTAACATTAAGCCTCTTTTCTACAAGTTAAATAGATGTATATGATTTCTTTATTTTAACATTGACTCTGGATGCAATTCTGGTTAAGACACGTGTGTGTGTGTGTTTGTGTGTGTGTGTGTGTGTGTGAGAAATTTACATGAAAATACAAAATAAAAATTATACATGCAATAAAAGACTGACAGTAGAAATAGTTCTTGAACATTATTTGTAACAGATTTTGATAAGACTGCATTATTGCCATGCATAGATTTCCTTTTTTCTTTTTGGTAAAGAAAAAATAAACTTAACCATCAGCAATTGGTCTGAAATTCTTAATTATCAAAGACCAGTATGGGTGTAACTTGTTGCCAACTTACAGTGGCCAGAGTTACCTGGGCTTTTTAAAAGCACATAAATAAACATAATCTTAGACTAAGAGAAGGGAGAAGGCTGGAAAAAATTCCGATATACAAGCACGGAGTCTTTTTGCCATGTGGCGATTTTCCAGTGTGATGAAGAACACCAAATGCTAAAAGATACAAGTGTGTTCTGGACGTGTGTGCTGGATTCAGCGCCGGTGCACAGGACAGTTAGTCCCACGCAGGCAAGGCTGGATGAGCGTGTGGCTGTGAAAGCCCAAGCCACTGGATGCAGGAGAGAGTTTACCCCATCAACAATTCTTCTCTTTAACTGGAAGAAACAAGTACTTAGAAATGTTTGTGGGTATGCATGCGCACATGTATATCATGGATACATACCACCAAGGCCAGACAGACATGTGGACACCCCAGACTAGCTAATGAACTGGCACTCTGTCAAACCAATATTTTTAAATATTTCTTCTACATGCATGCCGAAGGTTAATTTGTATGTGGCAGGAGAGGAGGGAGTGTGGTTAACTGGAGAACGTGATTTGCCTCTTTTTATTTTCTCAAATAATTCAGCTCTATTTCCATATCATTCGTGGAAAAGCAAATCTTTAGCTTGGGAGTCCATTGCCAAGAAGGCAATTTAAAGTCTCCCCACGGGTACTTGATACTTCTCCAATGTTTTATCCATCGGCTTAAATTGAGAATGCCCCTATTCATGTAATCCTTCCACCTAAAAACAACCTGGTAAACATGTACATCTTAATAACTTTAGGATCCTCTTTGGATTCAAGCTGAACAATTGTCTGTGGCCTGACACCTGGACCATTTGATTAAACCACAGCCTGCATAAGCTGCCCTTGAACTCTGCTCTGCTGCACTTTAGAAGCCTCTTCTCATTGTTCTTCTGGATTCTGCCATTGCAATAAGATCTTCCAACAGAAATTTGTGTACGTTGGTAATCTGTCCCCACGCACTACCCCATCAAGATGGTCTAAGGACATAAAAGTGTTTCTTTTAAAATATACTATAAGAAAATCAAAAGGCATTTGAAGAAAGGATTTGGGGAGTGGTGCAGCATATCTTAATGGATTCATGGCATCTACTGTACTTAGGTCCTTGGGGGATTTATTTTATTTTTTGAAATCAGAATATTTTATGAGTTGAGAGTTTCATAGAGTGTTGGGTTCAGTGACAAAGACATAATTTAAGTTAATGTGACTAACTTAATTCCCCAACATAAATGGATGCTGGTCTTCATATGTTTTTTGGCAGAGACCAGATGTTGGAGTAAATTAATCCATGTACAGGAACATGCACACACACTATCAACACTATATTGGCTGAAATGGGACAATGGGATTTGGTAAACTGTATGTTGATCACTTTCCCTGAGATTTGCAAACAGTTAAAAATCATGAAGGAATAAATATTTCTAGCTAAGATGACCTTCTAAACACTTCATATTTTGAAATATAGACTAAAAGGAAGTTGCAAAAATAATTCAGAGTTCTATGTACCCTTCTCCCAGGTTTCCCCAATGAATATATCTATGTAGTGCAGGAAATTGATATATCACTGCTAAATAGAACACAGTCTTCTCACCGTTTTAAAGTCTGCATTTATTTGATATTAGGTAGCTCTCTGAAATGGTTAAAAATGAACAATCTATGTGTTTATCACTTTGCCAATACCACACTGGACTGATAATTGTAGCTATATAGTGTGATTTAATATTGGGAAGAATAATTCTTCCCACTTCTAAAAATTTTTCTCAGCTATTCTATTTCCTTTGCTTTTCCATATAAATGTTATAATAAATTTGCCTATGTGTAAAAAGGTTTTCAGGAATTTTGATAGAACTTAGGTTAAATATATTGACCAATTTTGGAAAGAGATGGTATGTTTAGTGTCTTGAGCCTTCCAATCCATGAACTTTGTTTGCCTTTTTACTTGTTCTGATCTTTGTTTTCTCACATCAGTGTTGTGTAATTTGCGGCATATAGTTTAAGTGTTTTATTATATTAATAACCAGGTATATCATTCTTTTTGAAGAGATGAAAATGTTATTACATATTTAGTTTGTGTTTCTATTCTCTTGTTGCTAACAAACATGGGTACATTTGGCCGCCTGTGTTTGTACTTGTGAGTGTTACTCGTGTGTCCTCTCTGAACTCTTACTGGTCCACAAACTTTTTCCCACTTTTCTACAAAGACAGGAAGATGATCTATAGTAAGAGTCAAGTGTATTTCTTCATTTCCAATTTGTATGCCTTTAATTTTCTTGATGTAAAATGTAGGACTTTCAGGATTATGTCAAAGGGGAGAAGGTATCTTTGTTTTGTACCTAATTGTAGAAGGGAACATTGAGTCTTTTACCTTAGTTATAGTGTTAGCTTCAGTTTCTCAGTTGTTGGTTTTTAATACAGATGATCTTTTTCAAGTCCAAGAAGTACCTTTCTGTTCTTCACTTGTTGGAAAGTTGTTTTGTAAAACATTACTTATGAGTAGATATCTGTTGAATTTTGTCCAATTATTATTCTATGACAATTGATAGGATCAGGTGTTCTTTTTCTTGATATGTTGATATGTTAGATTACTTTGATAGACATTTAAATATTGAACTAGCCTTGCATTCCTTGAATAAACCCTGTTTGATAATAGTATATAGTATAATCTTCATTTGTAGTGCTGAATTTTATTTGCTAATGGTTTAAGATTTTTGTTTCAAAGGTCATGAGATATATTGGTCTGTAGATATCTTTTTTTTGAATTATCTTTGAGCTAACATTGGCCATATAAAAGACTGAGAATTGTTCCCTGTCTTCTGCAAATGTTTATGAAGAATTTCTGCTGTTTTTTCCATAAATGCCATCTGGGCTTACAGATCTTCTTTTTTAGAAGTTTAAGTTTAAAGATTCAATTTTGTTAAGAGTGGTGGTTTGCCTATATTATCTACTTCATAACAGATTAATTTAAGGGTTAAGATGACCACGTCCCACACTGGAGTAGCTAGGTTTCATTCTTGGCTTTAGCTCATGACTCCAGCTTCCTGCCAATGCAGAATCTAGGAGACAGTTGTGAAGAATCGACTAGTTGTGTGCCTACTGCCAGGGTGAGAGAGATGGATTTTATTCCTGACTCCCAGTTTCAGAACCTGGCTATGGCAGACACTGAGGGACTGAACAGCAGATGGGATCTGTCTCAGCCTGTCTGTCCATCTCTGGTTCTCAAAGAATGAAAATTAAATTTTGCACATAAATTTAAGTGAGACAAAAAGACAAGCTATGACTTGGGGGGAGATAATTGCAACCTATAAAAACAACAAAAGATTAGTATCTAGAATATATAAAGAATACCTTAGAATTAATAATGAATGCCACAAGAAACTAGTTGGAAGAATGAAGAAAATATATATATATATTACTTGGAATAAAAAACATAAAGGGTCTGTAAATATCAAGTGTTACTTTTGTTATCTTTCAGTAGTACTCAGAAAGGTACAAATGGTGGCTAGAAGTTATTCAGATGGGCAAAAGCTGTCAAGATGGGCAGGGATGTGGTGCAGACGAACAAGATCTATACTGGTGGTAGTTAAAATTCACTGTCAGCTCTTTGGAAAAATGGCAAAACCAATATGGCTGAACATCTTCATATATGCTACACGTTCTTACATGTATACACTAAAGACGTTCTTGAATATGTGGTCCAGGAGTCAGATATAAGAGGCCGAATGGTGTGGAGAGTAGCAAAAGACTGGCACTGCACCCTAGAAACCTGGGATAAGTTGGATGCTCATCACGAATACAACATACAAGTGAAGTTTTATTTAACAACTGTACATGAGAATAGATTTCAAGTGAAAATAATGAGTTAAAACTAAATTAGCAAAAACAGATAAAACCAAATTAGCAAAAATAGATAAACTACAAAAAAGTCAAGTGTTAAAAATCACAAGAATGTGTATAGAAAGATCCCATTTATAGAATGTCAAAAATAAAAAATGTAGGAAAACAATGTTTTATCATTAACATATTTATATTATCTATATCATATAAGCAAATAAATGGAGTTCTGTGAGAGTGGGGTTTATTAGTTTTTTTGGTAGTGTCAAGTCTATTTTTTATCTGAGTGTCGGTTACACCAATGGTTATTGTGTTGTTAGAAATTAAACTTATAAACACAGTGATTTCTATATATGCTGTATTCCTGTTAAACAAGAAAAATTCTATTTTTCCATCTTATTTTACTCTGACATAAATCCCAAGCATACACAGACATCCTTTTACTTTTTGCTTCATGGTCTTCACAAGTTAATTTGAGTCCAAACGTCTTAGAAATTGAATGAAGATTAATGTATCTTTCTCTCTAATTCATTCAGTTGTGATACATTTTATTCCCTTCTCTTGTACTCCAAATAGGATTAATATATTTAAATATAGTATTGTCAGATATTTCTGTGGAGCTAGAGAAAGGCGGACAACCTAAAGCTTTTAAGTCAGTTTTTTTTTTTTTAATAAGGTTTCAGGGAATGTATGAAGTATGGAATTTATTATAACTAAAGAAGGTTTTCTACTATGCTTTTTAGAAATATCAGTAGTAGAAAGACAAATCTAATTGCTCTAAATATTAATAGAACAAAGTGAATGAAACACTTATTCATTTGACAAGTGGTCACATAAAATTTGTTTTTCCATAGGGAAATAAATCCAGAAAGATATATAACTTAATGACATAGCTTAAAAAGCTTATTTTATTTAGTCTCTTTAAAAATTAGGTATATAAACATATATAAATCATAATTCTGTTAAATGGAAATACAGGTATAAATGTTGATTAATCCAATGTGTACAACAGTATATAAAATAGCATTTTATATATTTGAAGTCTTATTAGAATAAGCAATGTTTTTACACAAATTAAGACTTTAAAAAGATTTATTTATCCATTTATTCATACATATATTTGAGAAGCAGAGAGAGATGGAGACTTACAGAGAAAGGGAGTTCCCATATGCTAGTTCACTTCTCTCACACCCGTAATATCTGGGAGATTCAGCTGATAGCAAAACTCGTCCCAGTCTCTCATATAGGTCACAGTTAAGATCCACCCATTGATTACGTACTTGCTGGACATAGAAAAATGCTTCTTTATACGAATTCAAAGATGACAATTACAATAAGATTTGTGTAGAGCGTTTTGCAGCCCATAGCATAGTTTCAAGCATATTTTTACAACCAACTGAAGATATACAGATGACTGTTTCTATCACTTTGAAGATTATGAAAGTAAGTCCGGAAAATCTAATGAAGGTACTGGAACTTCTCACTCAGATTTTGGGTGATGTCTCTGGTTCTGCTCGTTTGTTTGTCTTGTAAGCACAGACAACTACTGCCATTTAGCTCTGAACTATCTTTTCAAGAATATTTGTACATAGAATAACAATGTAAGATAGAGCAAGGATCCGGCAAGTTTGCCTGCATCTCATTCCCTCAGGGTGATCCTATGAGGCACACCTATTGTGTTGATATGTCATTAATCTGGCCCCTGAGGAATTAGAGACAAAAGAACAGATGTGAAAAGGAAGCCATGAATGAAATCTTTAGTCTCTGACTAGGAGTCTTGTGTATTCTGGCAGGACTCATAATCCTATGGTCTCCTTGTTGGTTTGAAGGTATATTAAAATCTCAGACCTGTAACAGTTGTAGATGACAAATTGTGAAGCAGAGGAGCATAAGACTTGTTTCTTATTTTAAAATGTTTATCTATTTTCATTTATTTGAGAGAGAACATGGGAGCACACGCATGTGTACATGCAGAGAGATCTCCCATCTGCTGGTTTGTTCCCTAAATGCCTGCAACAGCGAGGGTTGAGCCAGGCCAAACTTGACTTGTGTAACTCAATCAGGGTCTCCCATATGGGTGGCATGAACTCAAGAACTTGAACCATCATGTTTCTTTCTAGGATGAATACTGTCAGAGAGCTGATTCCAACCAAGGTAGCTGGAAGTTGTCTCAAGTGGCAACTTAAGCCACTGTGCCAAACACCCACCCCTGAAGACTAGAAATTTAACTCTCTGAATTGGGTTCCTTGATATGCCAGCAGTGCTTCCTGCATCTCCACAGACGCCCTAGGGCTTAGCAGAGTGAAGTTTGAAAACACTGCTTGGTGGCCACCAGACATACACCTTACTAACTGGAATAATTAATTATAATGCAGCAAACTAATTTACTCAGTGAATATCTGAGTACATGAGATTTAATACTTTTCTAGGAATAGAAATTCAATTAAAGTACACGTAAAAATAAGTGAATTTTCAAGACGTTGGTCCATTCCCTCTGGGGGACAAGATTTAAGGATCTATGCCAGAGACCGTAAGATCTGAAAGAGCAAAGGTGCGCAGAGGGCACACTAGACGGTGGCAGACCACGACGTTTGGGGTGGACTATAACACAGGCTTTGCAGCCCATGGTCGACTCAGTGACTGAGCACTTGCCGGGAAGCAGAGAGCTAGCGGGGGGACGTTTGATGTGTGGTTCAACCACACGAAGGAAATACCACAGAAATGAAATGTCTTAGACACGGAGCAATAAATGAAAGACTGGCACAGAAAGTTTGAAGGAAACTTCCCTTGAAGTGGTACATGGGTTAAAAAACACAAATATTCAGCTTTGGTAAAACTCCCTTTGGGCCTTCAAGCCTTCCATTGTGGTAAAATGTACCAAAGAATATTAATCGGAACTTCTGCACTCCTTGTAGGAAGAGGATGAAAAGCTTGACTTCCTGTTGCCATTAAAAAGGCGTCCATTTAATGTTACGGAAACATACAACTAGAAGAAGATTCTGCAGTGATCTACCAACTATTGGCAAGAAACATTTGTTCTCTGTTACACTGATTTACCCAGACTGCCTCAAATCTCCATTTCTGAGATGAGTGCCCTTCTGGGAGGAGACACCTGAGCTTGCTCACTGGCTCTCTTCCTGCCATGTGAGGACTCGGCAGGGAGGTGGCAGCTCCAGGCTGGGACGAAAGCCCTCACCAGAAATTAAAGCTGCTGGCATCTTCAATTTGGACATCCCAGTCTGCAAGACTGTGAGAACTAAATTGATAGTGGAAGCCACTCAGTCTATGGTGTCTTGTGGCAGCCTGAGCTTACTGGGATGCACTGGAATAGGCATTAATGTTGTTGAACACACATCATGCACTAGCATTGTACAGTTTTTCAACTTGAACCACGCAAGCCTATAAGATAGTATTTACTGTCACTTTTATTTCATAGATGAGGTAGAGAACACACAAGTAATGTGCCCAAGTCTTCTGGCTAGCAAGGAAAGAGTGTGCTAGTTTCCTGTTGTTGTCATAGCAAGTCAGTGTAAACTTGGGGCATAAAACAACAGAACTGATTCTTTGACCATTCTGGAGGTCACAGGTTGCAATCGAGGTGTTGGTAGGGGTGCTTCCCTCTAGGGAAGGAGTCGGTTCCTTGTTCCCATGGCTCTGGTAGCTGACAGGTGTGGGCACACACGTTCCCGTCCCAGCCTCTGTCTTCATGTGGTCTGCTCCTCTGTCTCAGACATCCTCTGCTTTGCCCTTGTAAGCATCATTTGTCATGGGTTTTAGCACCCAGCTAGGTAATGTAGTATCTCCTCATCTCAGTACCACTGATTTAATTACATCTGCAAAACCCTTGTTCCAATGAAAATAACATTCAAAGGTTCTGGGAGTTAGCATGTGGACATACTGTTTTGAGACCATCATTCAACCAAGCACTAGAAGCAAACATTTGGACTTGGGCAGTCTTACTCAGTGCCCATGTATGCAACAAATGAATTAAAGAATATTGCTTTAAGACAAATTCCAAGCAGATTGTTCTTATTTTTATACTTATCTTTACATCCACAGTGTGGGTATTAGCAAGTTGCAGATTGTAAAACCCTGGTTATGTGTTGGTTGAATTACAGTGAGCTACTATTGTAACTCTAAATCATACTGTATACATAAGAATGCTGCTAAAACATGATTTCTTCTTACATTAGTAATGACTTTTTTTATACACATTACTCACAAATGCCAGTAGATGTCTTGTCCCATAGACGTGCCTTACAAAATATTTGTTGATTGTTCTTATTAAGGTAGATCTAACTATACCATCCATTTAAAATTACTTTATGTAATTATTAAATATTACTATAAACCAAATTTGTTAGATATAGAATTTAAATAGTATTTTCATAAGATTTATGACTATTTCTGGAATCTCAGTTGGGTGAATGGCAGACTCAGTAGAAATATGTCTGCCATGGTTTTGATAATTCTTGTAGACTTCAGAATGTCATTCTCTTGGGGAAGTCAAATCGGACTCATTGCAATACATTTCATTGAAAATACGCATCAATCATACTCCTGGTTGGTGTATATACAAAATGTGGCATGTAAAACAAAAGATGTTGAAAATCGTTGATAAATACTTGCAATGTTAAAAATATTCTTTTTTAGGCCAGCGCCGCGGCTCACTACTCTAATCCTCCGCCTTGCGGCGCTGGCACACCGGGTTCTAGTCCCAGTCGGGGCGCCGGATTCTGTCCCGGTTGCCCCTCTTCCAGGCCAGCCCTCTGCTGTGGCCCGGGAGTGCTGTGGAGGATGGCCCAAGTGCTTGGGCCCTGCACCCGCATGGGAGACCAGGAGAAGCACCTGGCTCCTGGCTTCGGATCAGTGTGATGTGCCGGCTGCAGCCAGCTGGCCGCGGAGGCCATTGGAGGGTGAACCAACGGCAAAAAGGAAGACCTTTCTCTCTGTCTCTCTCTCTCACTGTCCACTCTGCCTGTCAAAAAAAAAATATTCTTTTTTAAAAGGCTTAATTATTTGAAAGGCAGAGTTATAGAAAGGGAGAGACGGAGACCTTGTATCTACTGATTCAGTCTCCAAAGGCTACCGACAGCCAGGCTAGAAAAGGAGGAAGCCAGGAGCCCAGAACTCCGTCCAGGTTTCCCTTGTGGATGGTAAGGGTGCAAACAGTTTTCTCATCTTTTGATGCTTCCCCAGCTGCATTAGTAGGGAACTGTACTAGAAGTTGAACAGCTGGCACTGAATCAGCACTCACAGGACACTGGGATCACAGGAGGCAGCTTAACTGACTATACCACAGCACTGCCCCCCTCCCCAATATTCTTGTGTCAAAGAACCAGATATCAATGTCAGGACAAAGTAAACTTTTAAAATTTAATTTTCTATGGACAAACAAATTGAAAATATGCCAACTGTTCTGCTAGACAATTGCCTTTTGTTATAAATATTCCATCATTTTTAGAACTGGAATTATAGCTTTTCGTTGGCTTCTTACCAAACATGCCATTGATTTGAAACTAACGTTGTCTTTCCTATCTCCATTTCAGTGGCATAAACATTACTTTTGCATATAACCTCATTTAAATTTTTCTTTGAATTTTATTTTGAAAAAAACACATTTTTAACTTTTTGAAAATAAAATTTTAAATGCAGAATTTATAATGTGTACTATTTCTGTGCAAATGAAGTAATACTGATGAGCATAGAGTGGAACTAATTATCATGGTTTATAATCTACAAAGTTAAAAATGAAGAAGTAAATTTACATTTCATATAACATCAAGTCTTCCCTTTTTAAATACTCAAATGCCTGCTTTATAAAGGGAAGTGAGCATTAACATGGACAAAGATGGAGAGAGATTTTAAGAATAGAAAGATTTTTGACAAATCTTGATTCGCTATCACTCACTGTTTTAAAGCAGTTGCAGTATTACCAGTTTAGGAACCTACTGGCATGTTATGCTATTGCGTTATCACTTTTATTTTTGGAATCAGTCATGCTTAATTATTTCCCAGATTATAGTGTGTAAAGCATGAAGTTTTCAACAGAAGAAATGGAACAAACTAATCCGGTGAGAACCGAATTTCTTCTGGAAACTTAGTGGACAATCATCAATTTGCTTCCAACTCCAGAACTAGATTATCCATTAATGACAGGAAGACATCTATCCCATCACAAGTATCATTGAGAGGTGAAAGGACACTACCCAAGAAACTAAAACTTCCTTCTAGGTTGGGAAAATAAGTAAAAATGCCTCAGTTTTCAGAAGATAAATTTGCAGTGTGTAAAATGTCTACATGTTTTAATTTAAAATAATACTATATTGAAATTATTGAATATTAAGTCAATTCTGGAGTAGGTGGAACATATTTATGGGGATAATCTAGTGACTTTTACTATTGTGTGATTATGAGGAAAATTAATACTTATCAAGATTACTCAGAAAATCAGATTTATCCTTCAAGACTGATTGATAATTTTGTGTTTTTGTCTTACAGAACCTTCCTTCCAAGTTACGATTTCTTACGCTGTTGGATTTGCCATAGTCAGGACCTTTATGTTTCCCATAACACCATTGTTTTGTAATGTCAGACTCTGATCCTGCTGGAAATCACCTGGCACTTGAACAGGGCATCCTGCCCAAGGACGTGGACTGGGAGCACAGGTTCCTGCTCACTGTATGGATGTTACAGAGACCGGGACACCGAAACCAACGTGGTCCAGGACACTATGGTAAGGGCTTGTGGACGTTGTAACCTTCCTTTGGGTCTGTGAGTAATTTTCCAGAGGGTTCACAAAATCGGGTGAGTAAAATTGTGTATTTATTTTCACACATCTCTTTAATGATCAAAGTAAACAGCAATGTTTAATAAGCTTAGCAGTACCCATGATTTTTTTTTTCTTCACAGAAAACTTGCAACATGTTTTCATAAAAGTTTAATGGCTCTTAATATAAGATTTCTTTTAGCATTTACTTAGAGACTTGTGGCTGTGGGTCTGTCCTTAGCTATAATAGGTTTTCATCAGATCAGGGAAAAGCAAAGTAGGGAAAACAGCTAAACAAATACGTAGGGAACTGCATCGGTAGAGGAGATGCAGATCAATCAAAGAATTAAATATTTTGTCAATTTCTAGGATAAGGAATCTGCAAAGCTTAGTTCCATATATCATAGATTGCATACAGAGGCTAAAATAACACCTTAAAAACCATGGAGGATGGATCTGAATTTTGCTTGAACTGTGTCTTTTAATGGATTTGGTAGCAGTATTTAGTGTTTCATTTTAGTCATGGCACACATTCACCTAATTCCTTTTACTTTCATCCAAAAAATGATGTGTAAAGATGGATTGCCTCAAAATGTACAGACTTGTTATAAAAAAGAAAAGTGTTCTCCCCCAAAACTGCGTCGTATTACTGTTTGTGGAGCTCATGGCATCTGCACCCATGAAGTATTACCAGCCTTGACATCTTGGCAAGCTAGTGTTCCGCACTACATGGATACTCAACTCGTTAGCTTTCATTTTATGAAGAAAATGCTTTATTCTCAGAAATTTTTCTTGGAAGCCTGCTTTAAACTTCCAAAGGAGGAAACATTTATAAAAAAATAAACTCCGTATTTTCACACTGTCTACTAACTGTAAGCAATTAAGAACTAGGGAATATTAAGAGATTCTTCTCTTTTATGTTATCTTAGGCTAATCTGTGTTTTTATTAAAGAATTGAAATTGTATGATAATGTGTGGGATTTTCAGGTCTGTTTTGTTTGTGATCCACTAGTTCTCAATGAAGATTATATTTTCTCATTGGTCCTTCTATAAAGATGGTATTCTTTCTCCTTTTGGCCAATATACCCTGAATATTTCCTATAGTGTTTTCCAAAATTATGTTTAAGCTTCTGAAAACTTCACAATATTCCCAAATAGGTGAGTTTATAGTTGTTGTCAGCTGTCTACATTTTCATGATTTTTTTTTACTTACTGGGTTATTTTATCCATGTGGATCCATTTCTATTCATCCTATTACATTGATTTAAGTGTGAAGATACTAAAAGTTCAAGAAAAGTGTAGTAAAAATTTTATGAACAAAAAATGTGAAATCCATGTGTAGTTTTATCAAAATGTACTTTCCATGAACTTTTTCAAGAGCCCTCATAGTATCTTAATATGTTGTTTCCTATCTTTAAGTTATTCCTCCCTTACTTCTTATCCAAGCTTCATACTTTGGTATGTAACAACCTTAAACTTCCACTTAAATTTATAGTAGGTGCTCAGACTTAAGTGGCTAAGCATTGAACTATAGATTTCTACCATCATCTCTAAACCTGCTCCACACCATCTCTCCCATATCTAGAAAATAGCAGCGTCATCAAGTAAACACCAGGAAATGATCCTGGATTATTCTACTCCCTTCCATCACTCATACCCACTCTATTACCAAGTCAAAAGTATCTCAAATATATCCAGTTCTTTGCATTTCTACCGCAGTCATCTCTAGTCAAGGCTACAAAGTTTTACTCGAAGGACCATTTCATTGGCTTCATTTTGGAATTGTCCCTTTACGCCATGAATTTCTAGAACTCATTTCCTAATCTTCAATGATGTTTTTGTTTAAAGTGTTAATCAGAGTAAATCAATTAGTAATTGATCACATTATTTAACATTATAGGGCTTTCATGCGGTTGGATGACTTACAGAGGAATGCTAGACTCCGTGAGCCCTGCCCCATGTCTGCCTCTAACTTCATTTCTTCCTCCATCCTGCATGTCCCTTTGACTCCAGCCACAAGATGGATCGTTCTGTGCCTTGGTCAAGTCAATAGGTTCCTGTGTTTTGGACTCTATAATAGATCTTGGTCCTTTCTGTGATGTTCTTGCTCCTGAGTTTTTCCTGAATGAGTTGTCGTTCTTTTCTGAACACCCAGGTCTACTTTTTTTCTCTCTACATATCAACAAGCACGGTCTGATTTTGGCTATGTGTTTATTGTTTTCCCTATTAAAAGACATGCTGCATGAGAGGAAGTGTTTTGTCTATCTTCTTCACTATTGACCAGTATACATAAACAGCATAAAAACTAAGTAACAGCAGTGGGTATTTATCTTACCAGTGGAGAAGCCCACAGCCTGCAGTGACGTATCTGCATTTGGTTTCCATCTCCAGCTTCTGACTCCATGTCTTGGAGACCATGGGAGCTAGTGATGATGGCTCAAGTAATTGGGTTCCTGTCACCATGAGGGAGACTTGGATCACGTTCCTGGCTTTCAGCTTTGACAATCATGATCATTTTGGGGGGAGAAATAGCAGTTGGGAGATCTTGCACTCAAAAGAAAAAAGTAACAATTTTGAAATTAGAATTAGCATGGCATAGTATAAATCAATTAGATAAGTATTATTTCCACTTTGGAATATTTGACAAAGCTATGACAAATAGAATGCAAAAAAAAAAAATCCTAAAAGTACAAATGTTGTGAACAAGACTAGTGTATCTGATACTTCTAGGGAATTATTAGTAGTATTAGTAGTATTAGTAGTATTATAAGTAGCTGCTGCTACTTAAAGCATTATTAGTTGGCTATTTATTCCAAAATATTTTTATCCATATCATGTCTTTTATTTTGGGCAAGACATCACCTCATGAGAACATGCATGCATTATCTCATACAATTTTATTAAAACTCTCATTGCTGCTTTGACTGGGAGAAATTTTAAATGCCCAATTTATTTTTCTTAACATCCTTCATTAACACTGGATCATGTTGTTTCTGTCCCAGGAGTCCAACATCTTTCAGTAAAGGCAGTGTGCCCTCCTCCTCGAAGAAATTTTTTCTTTGCCTTCGTTTAGTTTTGCTCTTAAGCTCTTAGCTGTTCACACGGTTATCCCTGTGAAATCATGGCCACCACCATAAAGACAAACTTGAGTAAAAAGCTTCCTAAATTCTTGGGACTCTGTATAGAATTTTAAAAATATATATAATGAGAAGGAAAACAAACACTGACCTTCATTATATTAGACTGTGTGTGGGGTCTGGTTCTTCTGATGCAGTCCCCTAATAAGGGAGAACTTTGCTGAATTTGAGCAAACCAGTAGAAAGTGAACATAGCCATTGAGATGTTGGAAATACTGTTCAGTGCAGCAAATTCTTTGTGGTATAATTAGACAACATTTTTAGGATGCCTTGCAATAGACTGTTTAAGTGGTTCCTTTTGTTAAGTGTTGGATGTTTAACGCAAATTGTATGCTCTAGGGCTTCTGCTTTTGGTGCATTTATGTTAAGATGCCTATAATAAAAACATGATGAGAGTATAAGTGAGCGAAGTGAAAACTGACAAGCAGCTTAACAGTGATTCAAGTATATGCAAATTCAGTATCATTTCTTAACAAGTCCCAGACACCATCTCAGAGAACGTCTTTGTAAAAGTCGCTGGAGTATTGTGGAATTCTCTGTCAGCTGAAGCTGCTGGTGGCAGGCGCTTGGCGACTTCTTCCTACCTTGGGAAAACGGTGATTCCCCATCACCACTGCACTGCACGGCTGGCCTGGACAGTGTCTGTTCTTGTCTCCTTGCCTTCCCATGTTCCGTCGTTTTCCACCGAAAATTTCTGGCAGTCTGTCCCCTGGAAATACGGTCTTTCCTTTAATTTTTTTGTTTGCTTGTTTCATATCCTCCTTTGGCTGAAGTCCACGTGCCTCCAGGTATTCAGCCATCTTGGATGGCCCTGCATGATTTGTACGTCATACAATAGTAGTAAAGCATTATGCATATTTTATTTTAGAGATATACCCAAACAAATTCTGCTTTTATCTGCTTTATCATCACTGAGCTGTACTTGAAGTAGCTAACGGTGTCTTGTTCTGGTATTAGATTTTTAATAGACGTTATTTTTTAGACCAGTTTTAGGCTCACAATAGTATTGAACAGAAATATAGAAGTTTCCCAAATATGCTCCACCCACTGCCCCCACTCGCACACAGCCATCTCCGTTGTTACCTTTACCCATCACATTGGCACAGGTTTTACCATGATGAGCCTACATTAACTGATGTAATCAAAGTTGAACAACATGTAGACTTTTCAGACTGCTTCTTTGACTTAGTAGCATGCATTGAAGTTTCCTCCACATCTTTTCCTGACTTTATAGCACCTTTATTTTCAGCAATATATAATATATATATATATATATTTTCCACTGTCTTGATATACCACAGTTTGTAAATTCACATGCTTTCAAGTTTCAGCAATTACCAATCAAGCCGCTACAAACATCCATATGATGGCTTCTGTGTAGACGTATGTTCTGTACCAAGAATCTTCATTACTGGATTATATGATAAGAGTATATCTAGTAGTCTAAAAAAACACAAATAGTCTTCAACATGACTGAATTAGTTTGCATTCTCGCCAACCTCAAATAAGAGTTCCTATCTCTTCATATACTTTCCAGGGTTTGATTTTTGTCTGCATTCTGGATTTTGGCCTTTCTGATGGATCTGTAGTGGTACCTCATTGTTTTAATTTGCATTTTTTTCTGATCACACAAGATGTGAGCCAATTTTTCATACATTTATTTCCCACTTGTATATATTGATTGGTGAAGTGTCTGTTGAGACCTTTGACTTTGAACTGGGTGAATTGTTTTTTTATTGAGTTTTAAGAATTCTTTGCATATTTTGGCCTTTTCTGTGATATGTTTACAAATATTTTAATCTATGGCTTCTTTTTTTCATTTTCTGCCAGTGCCTTCAGCATAGCAGTACTTTGTCATTTTAATGAAGTCCAGCTTATCAATTCTTTCTTTCACAGATTGTGCCTCTAGGGTGGTATCTGCCATGATTAGAAAGTTTGTGCCCCTTCAAAACACTGCTGAAATTTAACCTCAGTGCAAAAATATGAAGCTGTGGGGCCTTTAGGGCGTAACGAAGTCGTGAGGTCTCCACCTCACAGATGGGATTAATGTCCTTATAAAAGATTTTGAAGGAATTTGTTAGGAATTTTTTGTCTTTCCATGTCGAGAGGACTCAGCATTTTCCACATGGAAACACTGCAAGAAGTGCCATCCATGGGGCAGAAAGTGAGCCTGCAGCAGACAGCGTGACCCTAGACTTCTGCACCCCAGAATGTTGGAAATGAACTTCTGTTACTTATAGGTTACTTGTCTGAAATATTTTATCCCAGAGGCAGGAGCAGACGGAGGCAGTGTTTTTAAAGTCATTGCCAAACTGTAGGTCATGTAGGTTTTGTCCAATGTTGTCTTCCAGGAGTTTTATAGCTTTAATTTTCAAACTTAGGCTGGTGGTTTATTTCTACCTACTATGTGTGCCTTTTATATTGTTTTCTTATCTTAATACACTATCCAGGACCCCCAGTAAGATGTTGAAAAGCAGTGCTTAGATTCTTCAGGTCTTAGTGGGAAAGCTTTGAGTTTCTCACCATTAATCATGATGTTGTTATAAGTAGGTGTGTGTATTTTAATGCCAATACCTTGCTGTTTTAATTACTATGGCTTTTGAAGATCTAAGTCTGGAAGTAGAACGCCTCCCGCTTTGTTCTTTTTGCTCAGGATTGCTTTGGGTATTCAGGATCTTTAAGATTTCCATGCAAATCACTTTGGGCAGAACATATATTTTAAAGACACTAATTCTATTCCATGAACATGGAATGTCTTTTCATGTATTTTTGTCTTCAACTTCTTTTTTTTTTTCTTAAAATTCAAGAGATAGAGTTAGATTCAGAGAGAGAAAGAGAGAGAGAGAGAGGCAGGCAGAGCTGGTCTGATCTGAAGCCAATAGCCAGGCACTTCTGGGTTTCCCATGAGGGTGCAGGGACCCAAGCACTTGGACCATCTTCTGCTTTTCCAGGCCATAGCAGAGAGCTGGATTGGAAGTAGAGCAGCTGGACTCAAACTGGCACCCATTTGGGATGCTGGCACTGCAGGTTGGGACCTTAAACTACTTTACCACAGCACTGGCCCTGTCTTCAATTTCTTACATCAAAGTTTCCTAGTTTTCAATTATAGAGATCTCTCACTCCTTTAGTTAAATTTATTCCTATGTGTTTTGTTTTATTTTACTTTTTGTAACTATTAGAAATAAAACTAGTCTCCTGATTTTTTTCTGATAAATGTTTTATTGGTATACAACATTATTGTTTTTTTTTTTTTTCTGTGTTGAGTTGGATCCTGCAACTTTGCTGAATCTTTTTGATCTAATATGTTTATGTGGTCTTTGGGGTTTTATATACAATATGATGTCTGAGAACTATGACAAGTTGACTTCTTTCTTCCCAATTTGGATGCCATTTCTCCTGCATAATTGTTCTGAGATTTTCAGTCTTATGTCAGTAGAAAGTGGTGGGGAAAAAAAATCCTTTTCTTGTTACACACCTTACAAAGCCATCAGCTTTTCTTCATGCAGTATATAGCTAGCTGTTGAGTTATTAAATGTACCTTATTACTGTGAGAGATGCTCCTTTCACTTGATTTGTTCAGTGTTTTTATGGTGAAAGGACGTTGGGTTTTATCAAATGCCTTTTCTGCAGGTATTGAGATGATGTGGTGCTGTCGTCCTGTTGCTAAGGTGTATCATGTTCACTCACTGGTATGTACTGAATCATTCTTGCATCCTTGGGATGAAAGCCACTTCATCGTCATAAATAATTTTTTTAACAAGCTGCTGGATTCAATTTGTTAATATTTTTTGAGGTTTATTCCACCTATGTTCATCCAAGACTTTGGCCTGGAGTTTGTTGTTAGGTTTTTGTCTGGTTTTGCTATTGGGTAAATGCTGACATTGTAGCATGAGTTTGGAAGATTGTCCTCATCATCTATTTTTTGGAGTTATTTATTAACATTTTGTGTTGTCTTGAAATGTTTAGAAGAATTCGGTGATAAAGCCTTCGGGTCCTGCATTTCCCTCTGATGGGTTGCTTTATTTATTCTTATTGTTTCAATCTCACTTATCATTATTGACCTGTTTAGACATTCTATTTCTTCTCATTCAATCTTGATAATTATTTTTAATCTAGGAATTTGTCCATTTCTTCTATGTTACTGAATTCATGGCTGTATAGTTTTTATAGCTTCTAAAAATATATTTCTGTGGAATCAGTTGTAAAATCTTATTTTTTTAGTATTTTTTTATTTAGTAAATATAAATTTTCAAAGTACAGTTAATGGATTACAATGGCTTCTCCCCCTGTAAAATCTTATTTTTTATCTGACATTTTAATCTTTTTTATAGTTACGTTAGCTAATTTTGTCAATTTTGTTTATCAAAAAACCAGCTGTGTAATAAATTTCTGTATTTTTTAGTATCTATTTCATTTGTTTTTGCTCCAAATTTTATTACTTCTTTCCTTCCACTAATTTTGAGTTTTATTTATTACTGTTTATCTAGTTTCTTGAAAGGCAGAGTTATAGTGACAGAGAAAGAGAGAGAAAGAGCCAGCCTGCCATCATCCATCCATCCACTCAGTCCTCAAAGGACTGCAGTAGGCAGGGCTGGACCAGGTTGAGGTCACGAGTGGAGAACTCCATCTTGGTCTCGCATGCGCATGGCACAGACCCAAGTACCTGAGCCATCAGGTGCTGCTCCCAGGGTTTGCTTTACAGAGAGCTGATTGGAATTAGAGGAACCAGGACTCAAACCCAGACACTCTGATATAGGATAATCATTTGATCATCTTATGCTTTATCCTGGAACCTTGAAAGCATAATTATGTCTATGTGATCCTCAGTTTCCCATATATTCACATAAATAATTTAAAAGAAATTGTGCAATATATGAATTCATTGCAAAGATGGACAAACTTTGTAGGCGATGTTCACTCATAAATAATAACTATATTGACTATCACCAAGCGGAGGCTTAGCCTACTACACCATGGTGCCAGCCCCCAATGCCATTTTGGTTCTGATAGAAATTCCAGGTGTAAAACCTCAATAGTAAAACTAGTAACGTTAACTATGACTCAAGCCCAATGTGTGCCACGCACAGTATCAAGGACTGCACACGAGTTAGATAATTGAATAATCAGTTTTCATATTAACTAGCATACACTGTGTTCAACTGCCGAAGGAATCAGCTAAGACTGAGAAGTGACCGTGCAGATCTAGTCTGTCGCTCTGACTCTAAGGTGTCTGCTGCTCTGTAGACATAAGCATGCCTGATTCTGTTGCCCAAAATGGTTAGGGAAGTGGATCTGGTTCTGACTTGCTCTTATGGCTGAAGTGTATGGTACGGCAAAATCCCTGCAGTTACATTTAGAACCAGAGACCGAGAAGGCCAAATGGCCCAAACCTCCTCTTGGATCCCTTTATCAAAACATACAGTAATGTGATCCCAGTGTAAAAATCTAGGAAATAAACAGACTTACGAGTCTGTACTTTAAAGGATGCAGAGTCATCTGGAGTGAGATGCAAAATTCAAATAGCTAAAGTCCTCGAGTTGTTTCTGCAAAGTGCTTCTGTATTTATTTATTTTTTTAACTTTTATTTAATGAATATAAATTTCCAAAGTACAGCTTATGGATTACAATGGCTTCTCCCCCATAACTTCCCTCCCACCCGCAATCCTCCCCTTTCCCGCTCTCTCTCCCCTTCCATTCACATCAAGATTCATTTTCAATTCTCTTTATAAACAGAAGATCAGTTTAGCATATATTAAGTAAAGGTTTCAACAGTTTGCTCCCACACAGAAACATAAAGTGAAAAATACTGTTTGAATACTAGTTATAGCATTAATCTCAATGTACAGCACATTAAGGACAGAGATCCTACATGAGGAGTAAGTGCACAGTGACTCCTGTTGTTGACTTAACAAATTGACACTCTTGTTTATGGCCTCAGTAATCACCCTAGGCTCTTGTCATGAGCTGCCAAGGCTATGGAAGCCCCCTGAGTTCACCGACTCTGATCATATTTAGACAAGGTCGTAGTCAGAGTGGAAGTTCTCTCCTCCCTTCAGAGAAAGGTACCTCCTTCTTTGATGACCTGTTCTTTCCACTGGGATCTCACTCGCGGAGATCTTTCATTTATTCATTTTTTTTTTCTTTTTTTTCCAGAGTGTCTTGGTTTTCCATGCCTGAAATACTCTCATGGGCTTTTCAGCCAGATTCGCATGCCTTAAGGGCTGATTATGAGGCCAGAGTGCTGTTTAGGACATCTGCCATTCTATGAGTCTGTTGTGTATCTCGCTTCCCATGTTGGATCATTCTCTCCTTTTTTATTCTATTGGTTAGTATTTGCAGACACTAGTCTTGTTTATGTGATCCATTTGGCTCTTAGTCCTATCATTATGATCAATTGTGAACAGAAATTGATCACTGGGACTAGTGAGATGGCATTGGTACATGCCACCTTGATGGGATTGAATTATTGAATTGGAATCCCCTGGTATGTTTCTAACTCCACCGTTTGGGGCAAGTCAGCTTGAGCATGTCGCGAATTGCACATCTCTTCCCTCTCTTATTCCCACTCTTATATTTAACAGCGATCACTTTTCAGTTAAGTTTCAACACTTAAGAATAACTGTGTATTGATTACCGAATTCAACCAAAGTTATTAAGTAGAACAAACAAAAAAAAATGCTAAGAGGGATAACGTATTAAGTTGTTCATCAACAATCAGGGCAAGGGCTGATCAAGTCACCGTTTCTCATAGTGTTCATTTCACTTTAACAGGTTTCCTTTTTGGTGCTTGGTTAGTTGTCACCGATCAGGGAGAACATATGGTATTTGTCCCTTTGGGACTGGCAAAGTGCTTCTGTATTTAACACCTAATCCTGCGGGCCTAGAGCACTGTAATCACTTTGGAACTGCTCTCTGGGCCCCGGATCCTGTTTACGGACCATTCTGCCAGGCACAGTTGCAGAGTCATCACCCCAGAGCATCTCGGGAGCTAGGATCCTGGCGGGGCTTTGGGACATACGTGCTCCAGAGCCACTTGGTAAAGATGCAGGGCTGTCTTCCAGGGATCATCAAGTCTCCTTTTGCCAATTTGGCCCCCAGAGTATGAAGCAGAATCCTCTGCGTAATCTTCTCTTATTTTTGCTACCCTTTAAAGAGCTCAGGTTTGGGACAGAGAAAGGAGGTCGGGAGCAGGTTCACGCTCACCCACGCCAACCGTTTATGCCACTACAGATTGATGGCTTCAGCCGTGTGTAGCTCGAGCTTTCTCTCGTTTCATGTTTTACCTCCTACAAAATTTGTCTTACAAAGTGCTGTGGGAGAACTACCAAAACGAAAATCACACACAATAACTGCACTCACGGGGCTGTAGAATACTGAAATCATCATCATTAGTGAATATAAAATTACTAAAACTACTCTGAAAAGCTTTTGAGCCACATCCTCTAATCCATGTAACTTAAAATCCTAGGTTATGTATAGAGTGGGAATGCAAACACATGCACATCGAAAGATGTGCTCCCGGAAACATGATTCATAACAGTGCCAAATTAGGCAAAACTTAGGATAATTCATACAGTGGGATACTATATAGCAGTGACAATGAACAAGCTACAGCATGAATGGAACTTTGTGAATTTTATGTTAAATGAAATCACAGAAGCATATAAACTATACAACTTACATAAGGTTCAAAAAAATTCAAAGCTATTATGTGGTATCAGAAACCAGGCTATAACTTACATAGGTGCATTTATTTGGTGAGGAAATAAAATCACCAACCTACACATTTTTATCTATATACTTTCCTATATGCATACCATATACAACTTATAAAAATCAACTTTGGTCCCAAGAATGTAAGATTTAAAACATGCTAGGTATGTTTTAAAAATGGAATAAAAGCGTTTCCCTTCTTGTCCCTACTTATCCATGTAAGCCATCTCCCTAAGTTGGGTGTGTGGAAAGAATGCTTCTTTTGGTGTGAGCCACCTTGTGTCTGATTCGGGTTTGTCAGGCAGTACATCTGTCACTCTTACTGTGACTTCAGGGTCTGTTGAGAAAGCCTGTTTGCGGACAACATCCCCATCCACTCCCTGTGGACTGGAAAGCAATTCGGGATCATTATTCTACTGGATGCTTTTGTAGTTCAATCAACATTCACCTAATGGTGTAATAGTATGAGTTGCTTAGATCCCAAGTCACTTTCTGTGAGTGAACTGAAACTGAGATAGCAGGCAGGAGAGAAACTCGGGAAGGAGAAGGAAGGGAAGCAGAGACAGAGGGACTATTGGAATGTCTCCCATTGTACAGATCACTACTACAGGGAGGGGCCGGGGCTAACAACCTGCCTCCTCCACCGGGATGGAGGCAGAGCAGGCTCCTGAGTGGAATTAATGCTCCGTATCTTTGAGATAAATTCATAAATCTGGTTGCAACTTTAGGATACTAAAGTCAAATAGAACTGAAAAATAACTTTTATGGGGTTACATATTTTTCATTTTCCCTTCATGCCTTGTTTCTTGAATAAAGGAACAAATAGGTAAATCACATGATTTTCAAAATTTTGTCTGATTTGCATCCCAGTTAAAAATTCACAAAACACTTAGGATATTAAAGTTCAAAGTTTTCAGTGAAAGTGATAGAATTTTAATACCTTCCTTTGTTTACTTCACTCTTGCCTTCTTCCATGCATTTACGGTTGCATATGCTTGCTTTTAAAAATGTACGATACACAACGTGGAGAAATGCAGATACATTGCCTTAGTAGAAACAAAACAGCAGCTTGCATGAATCCCATGTAAGTAGAAAGGACCTCCTCCACCACCACTGCTTCCTAGATACCTGTGGCCTTCCAGCTACTGCTGTCTTCATTTTTCAGCCTCTGCTGATCACCAGCCCTGCCTGGTCTGAAACATTGCTATCCTGCCCACATGTCTTCTGCAGAGCCCAGAGTCCCGAGGTGGTGGCGATGGAATGCGGCCATGATACCCACCTCTGATCATCACTCTTTGCTTTTACAGACAAGAGGGGCAACATATCAGCCTAAGCCTTAGGCATCTATATCAGCCTAAGACAGGCTTAAATTTTCTTCAGGTTTGCTGAAAAGATAGAAGCTGATTATTTGACATTGCATCGTAGCCTCTTTATCTCGGCTTCTATTTTTGTCTGTCCTTATTCTTATGTGTGTTTAACATAAATCATTGCACATGCGCAGGTTGGAGAAAGCCTCCACAAATAATCAGTCATGAGGACGTATACCAGAAGATTCCATCGTCAAATGTGCTATATTATCATAAATGACACAGAGGAGAGGGGTCAGGCAAAGGTCAGCCAGTAACTCTCACTTCCCTGAAAGCTTGGAGTAGATTTAAGACTTACTGCGTTTCACAAATGACAACCATATACTCATAAAGTAAGATAATAGCAAGGAATCTCAAAGCAGTTAGAATCCCATGGCTTTTTCCCCTAAGTAGTTCTTCTTAAGTGGATGCATATTCCTTTGGAAGTAATAGCCAGTAACCTGCAATTTGCAAAATCACTCAGGATGCACTTTTATATGCATACTGCCACCTGCTGGTCACTATGTATATGTCTTCCCGCAAGAGGTCCTAAATGATTTTTCTGAAGGGTGTGGTCTTTCAGAGCTTGATGATGTTTTCTTTTTTCCTGTTAATGGTTGGAGAAATGCATTCACATCAACGCCAGATACAAGAAAACCTTGATGGTGATAATGGACACTTTTATACGGGATTTTATACTTGAACTATTTTGAGAAAAAACAAGCAATGTTACTGAACATCTTTCATAACTATCATCTTTTCATAACTATTCTGTGTATGGTGAAGTGATTTCCAGAAACCTTGGTTACATCATCTTCTATGTTTTCAGTTTGCACATTAATTAAAGTGAAAATTATCAGATACTGTTAACTGTAGCTGTCATTAACGTGGACAGTCTGTTAAACCCTGTTACCTGTGTTCATTTCCAGTATTATGAAACAGTTACTGGAAATCTTCTCACCTTAAAGATGAATTCAGAGACACAAGGCTGGTGAGGGGCATAGAAAGAGAACAGTAAATACTCTGAAATATCAAAGCCTACTTTTAAATTGAAATAGTCCTGTGAACTGGTTGCTTTAGAAATTGATAAGCTGTTCATATTGAAACACTCAAAAACATTCTTTCTCTTGTAGTCAATCTATGATTCTGCAGTATTGAAGATTTCTAAATGGCACAACTACAAATTAAGATCTCTGGTTATTTAAGAACACAGAATTGAGAAAACACGTAGGGGAGTGGAGCTTCAGTAGTTAAGACACCCACATCCCCTCTCAAAGAATGTTCATGCAACTCCTTGATTTCCAGCTTCCTGGGAGCACGTATTATGGGAGGTAGCAGGTGATGGCTCAAGTATTTGGGTTTCTGCCACCCATGCTGGAGACCTAAGTGCATTCCTGACCACTGGCTGACTCGGCCCAGCCCTCCTCATTGCAGGCATCTGGGGAGTGAACCAGTAGATTGGAATGCTCTCTATCTGTATCTCTGCTTCTGAAATAAATAATAATCTTTAAAACATATAGCCATATAATAGTGCATATAACCAGTGTAGGCTTAAAAATAATCAGGCATTTCAAACAAGAGTCAGATACTATGGATTTAAATGTTGATAACAATATTGAAAACGAGTTTTGCATAATGATACTTATGTCTTTCACCATAGAAACATACATCACTTCCGAATAGATCCTGTTGATTACATTATTAAAAGACCAACAGGGAGGTGTTTTTTTGTTTTGTTTTGTTTTTTTTGTTTTTTGTTTTTTTTTTTACAGGCAGAGTTAGAGAGAAAGGTCTTCCTTTCCAAATGGCCGCTACGGCCGGCACGCTGCACCGATCCAAAGCCAGGAACCAGGTGCTTCCTTCTGGTCTCCCATGCGAGTGCAGGGCAGGGCCCAGGGACTTGG